>NW_017306338.1:723014-741095 GCF_000935625.1 Nanorana parkeri
TATATATATATATATTACAATTAGCATTTTAACAGTGCCAAAACAACCCCCCAAAATGTAGGGCTTTGGGAGAGTGGGCAACCCCTCTTCCTATGGTACCATTACATGATGACATGATGCTTCTGGCACTCTGTCAGGGTGCTGATTATATGAAAGGTAGGAACTGGAACCTTATGGTGCCTTAAAGGTTTCAAACTATAATTCTGTTGACTGATATTAAAAAAAACACACAGAAACATGTATGGCTGATCAAACAAAGGAATTCCAAAATCAAACTGAACATCTAGATTGGATTTTAAAAAATGAGCCAAAATGCAGGTATACATAATATTATATTATTACTTGAATTTAAAGTGTCATACCCATTAGCAAATTGCTCATTTACATTACATAAATGGTTTTGCTTAAAATTGTTTCTATGTGTTTTTATTCTTTTTGCAGCCAAGTTTAGGGGCAAAAGGTAGATAAACAAAAAACTAAACAGGGTTCTCATTTGCAATGACAAAATATATGTTTGATATTTTGTATTTGCAGAAATTCTGGGTACCAATCAGAATCCTTATTATGTAAAGTCTCTAATAATATTCTGTCTTTATATTCATCAGTATGCCCCAGGAGGGGAACAAAGTGTTGAATCCCATGCTTCTTCAACTGGGGTAGAGACCTTTCTTTGCCTTAGGCGTTCTTGAAACCTTAAATCCACCATGATACTTTATCCAAGTTCTGCCACCACCACGTCAGCCAAATCCTGTGATGTTAATTCCAAAAACAGCACTGGCTCCCTGCTAATCAGTCTTATTTTTGTTAAACCCTTTACCAGATTCTGCTGAAACTCATGTACCATTTAGCTGCTCACTGAATTAAAAAGGGGAGTCAAGTGAATTCAAATAAAGGGGGGTGGGGAGTCTATTCATTTCTGCAGCTGGCAGCCCTCCCTTCTCTCAAGTCTGCCTTACGGGCACAGAAATTGTGAAAGACGGAACATGTGCTTACTGCAATTTCTCCTATACACCTGCTTAACAGTTACATTTAGTTTCATGGCTATCAAGATTAGAGATTTAACAAATTGTGAAGATAAACGGTGCAGAACTGCAGAACAGAACAGTTTGAATTAAGTGCAGGTCTTTGTCCTAGTGATTTTATTGGTGGATCAGATGAGAGATGAGCTCTCATATGGTTTTATCCATCAGGGACTAGACATGCTATAGTATGCAGCTTAGCCTTTAGATTACAAGCAGCATTTCAACATACAGAGACTCCCATTTGGTGTACAAATCTGGCCCTTTGTGTGAAATCTGTGGCTGAAGACTTCAAACTTTTCATGCTAGTAAATGACGGATCTAAAGCAGCATTCTTGTCCCTCTCTCACCTCCCTTTGCAAATGCTCTGCCAAGTGCTAAGTGTGTTAATCTAATTACATAGAGTATTGACAGTGTCTGTACATCTCTCTTGTTATTTCTTCACATGGACTAACACGTCTACTCGCTGCTTGTTACTTAACACACTGCTTCCTTATTAAAACATTGACTTTGTGGGAAATGATATCCCTGTTTGCCCAAGTCCGCAGAGCGGTTGTTTAAAACAATGTATTAGACATGACACATTGGCTGCTGACTAAACTGAGTCCAGAGTCACAGTAAGTTATAGATGAATAGACTGCTTGGGGTTTGAATCATGCAATGTTACCCTCAGGTCTGTTTATAATTATTATAAAATATCTGTTTTATCACTTATGATTACTTTCCTTAAATGGAGTTAGAACAAATGTATATACAGTGATTACTGTGGACACATCATAAAAGGATGATCTACCCAGGGCCGGCGCTAGCGCAAGGCAAGATGGGCACTTGCCTAACGGCGCCAGGAACAGGGCGGAAAAGTTGCCCGATCGAGATCAGACTCCCAGTGTGTGGGCTGCTGCTGCGCGCGGGCGGCATCTGAAGGATGCGGGATCTGAAGGATGCGGTGCTGACCTGTGCAGTGCAGTCTCACGTCTCAGACTCAAGATCTACCTTCTTGAACAAGCAGCAGCAGTCTTGCTTCTGGAATATCAACACTTTGTGTGTCACCTACCTTCTTTGACAATCCTATCTGACCCTCCCTTAAACTGTGTCTACCTTCTTCGACAAAGATCGGCACGTGTGGTCACCCTAAGTGACAACACTTCTTTTGCTCTTGCAATTCTTCAGCACAATTACATCTTTTTATTACTTTATTAAACATGGTGCTAAAGCCTTTTACTTGCTAGTGTTGGGTGCTCATTAGTAGTGTTTCAGAAGCAGTGTCATACCCAACATTAATGGCTTATCAAAGCAGTGGGAAGAGTTGGTCTATATGCAAAAACAATGAATGCAGCAATGCAGTATGCAATCAGTTTCAATGGAAGGTAAGGCTAAGTAAAACAAACACTGGGATCAGGGTCAGTCCAGTAATTGAAACATCAGGCAAGGTCAAGAGTAGGCCAGGTTCAGTACAAAAGCAGCAGTAGAAGACACTAAAGCATGCTCATTAATTAAGGTGTTGGAAGCTAATGATACTAGGTAAGAAAGGGAAGACCAAATATTAACTGGAGCTAAGCCATTCGTCAGTATACAAGTAGATAGATAGATAGATAGATAGATAGATAGATAGATAGATAGATAGATAGATAGATAGATAGATAGTCAAGCAACAACAACCGAGACCTTAGCATAGTCACAATAATATGACACACATGAAATGCAGAGACATGGGGGTCTATTCACGAAGCTGCCAAAGGATCTAGCCGTAGCTTCGGCCGATCCTTCGGCTAGCTTCGGCCCCAGGACCCCTTCGGTTCAGTAGAACCGAAGGGGTGCTGTACGGGCTATTCAAAATAGCCCGTACAGCTCCGAACGTGGCCGAGCGGCTCAGTCGAGCGAACGCATAAGCCTCGGCTGAGCCGCGCTGAAAGCCTGGTTACCTGCTAATCAGGGACACTGATCTCCAAACAGCAAACTCTCCCTGGCGCTCCGGGAGTCTCCTGCTCCCGGCCGCCAAGGAGAGAAACACTACTGTTCCTTTTTTTTCTTTATTCTGACACGGAGCCGTGTCAGAATAGAAAAAAAAACCAAAAAGTTTTTGCCCGTTGGAATGCATTGCTAAATTCCTATTGGCTATTTCAATTTGAAATAGCCAATAGGAATCTAGCAATGCATTCCAATGGGCAAAAACTGTTTTGTTTTTTTTTCTATTCTGACATGGCTCCATGTCAGAATAAAGAAAAAAAAAGAAAAATCAGTGTTTCTCTCCTGGGCGGCCGGGAGCGGAAGGCTCCCAGAGCGCCCGGGAGATTTCTTTTTTTTTCTTTTCTTTTTTTTACGGCAGCAGAACCGCCGGACAATAGAAAACTGTTGGGCGGAGCTAGCTGTCACTGCTAGCTCTGCACAATCGTTTTCTATTTACTTTTTTTAAACTATTTTTCTGTTCTGCTCGGTCCCTCTGAGGGACCGAGCAGAACAGCCGAGCCGAATGCCGCTCAGCAGCATTCGGCTATTCACTCACTGCTGTTCGGCATCTATAAGAATAGGCCGAACAGCAGTGAGTAGCCTGCCAGAGGTTCAGCTCAGCCGATCCAGATGTTGGATCGGCTGAGTCGAACTCCTTCTGCACTTCGGATCAGCTGAACATGTGAGCATGTTCGGCCGACCCAAAGCCATGCGAAGCAAGCCGATGTACGGCTGATTTCAGCCGATATACGGCTGAAATCAGCCGTACCAGCCTGAAGTGAATAGCCGAACAGTGTTCGGCTCACTTCACTTCAGGTCGGTCATTCACTCGACTGCCTATGGCAGCTTAGTGAATAGACCCCTTAGAATTCCATGGGTAGAGCTACAGAATTCAGGAGAAACCATGTACCATAGAAATTGGTGCAGAGACCAGACAGGGTACTATCCAGCACTTCAGACGTCTCAGCGAGCTGAGCTACTGCCAGACACAGAGGAGCTTCTGGGATCAGATACTGACACGTTGATTACGACTTCATTTTATTGAACAATATGGGTCTATACACTTGCACTGCATTGGAAACCAGGGAACTGAGGGTATTTTTGACGAAGGCTCTATTAGTATTACTAATCAAAGCAATTAGGTATAATCAAACCTCTAAAGGAGAAGCCGAAACAGGTTCAGGATCTAATTAATTTATTAGGTAGGGGTGTTGCAGAAGGAGACACAAAATGTAACTTTAAATTACATCTCCTAAAAAGTATTCAGTGTTTACATTCTATACAAGCTTAAAGCACAGGAAAATTGAATTGCCATTATATTTACCCCATAAAAAAGACTAAAAGAAAGTGCAAAGTTTTTCCTGCAGTAAGTAGAGAAACCAATCACACTTATCTTCATCAAAACCTGAGTAGTATAAGATGAATTCTGGTTGGTTGCTATGGGAATTGCACTTTGCACCTAGCTATTTGTTCCTTGTGTGTGGTTTTACTGAATATACCCATCAGACGGTATGAATTGTAAAAAGCTACACATGGTGTGCACCCTGAGCTAATTCTTTTTTCAGGAAAAGACATTAGTCTGACAGTGTGTGTAGCAGGTCACGCTGTCAACTTCTGTTATGTTTCCAACGTGAAGTGACAGATTCATCCACATCTACTCGGCTTTTCTCAATAACCCTTTCATTACTAGAGGAGTTAAAGGAAAAAGAGTTCCACTTAGGTTCAACGGAGACAGAAAATAGTGCATACAATATATATCCATTGATCTTTCAAACATCTATTAGGTTTATTTTGTGGGCCTCTCTTTCGCTACACTAATTTCTGTATTCTTTAGGATATATATGAATGTGTATATACCATTTCTCTCCTAGGTGCTGAAAATAAATCTGCAGGTTAAGGTTAGTTGCACTTTTGCTATAAATCCCTTATTTACAGTTGTCCCTGTAGTTCTGAAGAAACCCAAAAGTAATGGTTTCCTTAGCTATTAAAGCGGAAGTAAAGAAAAAAAATTATACATTTCTGAGAGGTTTTGACAGAATAGACAAGCAAAGTCTCTTCTGCTAAAAAACTTCTCTTTCTTTTCCCTAGCAATTTTTTTTATTTCTGTGTATACTGTATGACACAATACACAATGCAGTGTACACTCACAGCTCATTCACGGTATCTGTAATTTCCCCTTGAATGGGTCTGATGCGGGGCCACCCAATGGCCGAAGAGGAAGCCTGGGAACAGTGGTGGAAATGGTGGCAGCAGGGTACCAAGTGGGGGACCAAAGATGTACACCACAATGCTGGAGAAAGGCATACTTATAAGGTAAGTGTGCCATAATGTTTAGGTATGCTGTGCACACTTGCACATTATGGCAAAAACCCACCCAGCACACACTGGTTTACTACCACTTTAGCTAAAGTTACCAACAAGATGGCTTGCAACCTATCTTTAAGCACCCATGCCTCCCAAATGAATACCTCCCCCTATCATTTATTGTCACTAAAAAACATACTGTGGCACCTTAACCTTAAACACTTAAACTACTCCCTTTAGGATACCTTCATATTTAAAGTGTATATGCAGGAAAAGCTATTTTTCTTAGTTTTGGATAGAGTAGGGCAGGGTTGGAAGCGTGAACTCTCCAACAGCAACACAAACAGGTATAAAAACACTTTTTAGTATTGTAGGGTAAAAAGCTAGCACCCCATCATATGTTTATTTCTGTCAGTGCCCCTTTTGTCAAGTTTTTGTTACTTCCTGTCGGGTAATTATAATCGGGATAGAAAGCGAGGGGGAATCTCTCCAGGCAGGCGTTTAATCCCTGCCAGCTCCATCTAAAACTAAGAATAATGTTTTGGCTTGACATATTCTTTACCTTCCCTATAGCAGGGAAACATAACCTCTAACTAAACCATTAACAGTAACACTTTGCATACTCTAACACTTAAAACAGAAGTAAGTAAAGTGTGTTTTGTTCTTTTTTTGTGTGAAAAAAGCCTCCCCATAGCTGTTTGCCATAATGTGCTAGTATGCACAGCATATTAGCACATTATGGCTGACTTACCTTGTAAAGGATCCCCTCCAGCACTGCCTGTCTGTTTTCCCCTCTGTCACCAGCACTACCATTTTTTCCCGGTCGTCTTCCAGGTTTGGTATCTTCAGCCCCTTAATTGGCAGGCCGGTGTAATGATGTAATGCACACAGGGGTTACTTCATCTCGGCATGCCGGGTCTGTGCACTGGGATGTGCATGCGTGGCTCTGTACACAGAAAAAAAAATTTGCTGACAGGCAGGTAGGAGATCTGTGGCAGAATAGACTTACTCAGTCTCTTCTACTATAAAATACATGCCTGTCAGCAATTTTTTTAGTAGGACACTTTACTTCCACTTTTTAAGAAACCCTTTTGGCTGGATTCACACCTAGGACAGATTGTTTTTGCGCGTTTTTACGTGCGTTTTTGATGTACGGCTTTGTGCTTTTTTTGCGCATAAATCAAATCATTGATGTTAACCTCTTGCCGTCCGCCCGTAGTAAAAAAACGGACGGACGGCACTGCAGCATCTGCGGGTTGCCGTCTCCAGACGGCAATTTTTTTCTGCTCGCGCGCGCCCCCTAGCGGGCACGACGCGCAAAAACACAGCAAACACACATTTTCAAGCGTTCCCTATTGCGTCTATGGAGGCAAAAATGAGCTGTAATAAGCCCAAAAAAAGCACATGTACTTTTTCCAGCGACAGGCGTTTTGCTTATTACGACAAAACGCTCAGATGTGAACAGGGCCATAGAAATTAATGGGATTTTTGGGGGGCAGATTTTTTTAGCGGTTTTTTTTAGGGCAGAAAAAGCACTAAAACGCTCAGTGTGAACCAGGTGTAAGGTAAATGTCTTACAATTACTGACTCTCAGCAGAAAAATAATGCCTGACATGTCACTATACACAACAGTATGATAAAGCTGTACCTTTTAGCACTAAAAAGCAGTTCTTGAGCTCCAGGCAAGTGGATGTATCTAGAGTGAGATGAGGAATCAGGGAAAATGCTGCAGGCCAAAGGAAGCATTTCATTAGTCTAATGTTCTTTTACTGGGACTGCTGCAACACTGGAGAAAGTCACAAAGTGAGAGCCAGGAGCCAGGGTGCTTATCTGTGTCAGACAACATGAGTATACACAGTCAAGAACTGCACAAACACCAGAATTTGCATATTTATGTGATCAGGAGCATCATAGTACAGGAAGTAGATGCTGACCCTGAACAAAGGTGAAGCTGGCCTTCAGGGAGAAAAAAAGATGATGGCATTGTCAGAGAGAGTATTGACTAAATATACAGCGCTAAATGTTCAATTCGTGAATAATACTTAATCAGTGTAAATTAGGGCTGGTAATGATTAAAATTTTCGTGTTCGATTAATTGAAATTTTTTAAAATCGATTAATCGATAAATTTCGATTAATTATAACGCACATACAGATCCAACTACATTGGCCTATACACATACAGCACAGCAATGAAGTAATAAAATTAACTAGGATCAAACTAATCCAGCACGCTATTAATCTCACGTGCCCCATTCAATATGGCCGCTGCTTGAGTGGGGCAATTCAGAATAATAACGTGCTGGATTAGTGTGATCCTAGTTCATTTTATTACTCCATTGCTGTGCTGTATGTGTATAGGCCAATGCCTTGGCTGGCACTCGTGCAGAAAGTTTCTTGGGCAAACTCACCGACCCAAGTGGCTCCGTCGTCTAATGAAGGGGGGAGGAGTCTGGTGACGTCATGGACATCGACATCACCGGACTCGTCCCCCTTCCCTTCGTTAGCCGTCACGGACATCGACGTCACCGGACTCCTTCCCCCTTCCCTTAGTTAGCCGACCGAGCCACTTGGGGAAGGGGGGAGGAGTCCAGTGACCTCGATGTCCGTGACATCACCGGATCGCCGACGGGACTCCTGGAAGCCGGCGGAGAGGTGAGTGTTAGCGATCAAAATAATTTTAACCAATCAAAAAGTTTAACGATTAATCGAGAAATTATTCTTTAATGTCCACATCCCTAGCGTAAATATATATAAATAAATATAACAACTATTTTTTACATGTAAATTAAACGCTATGTTATATCAAGTTATATGTGAGACAGGCGTTTTGCTGAGATCAAGTGCTATAGCATTGCAATGGTGTCATAGATGGGATTGCATTGATTTCAACTGAAATGGGGAGGCAGATTTAATTCTCTCAATGGTGCTAGTGAAGTAATAAATGATGAATGAATTGTAATGTTTTGGGGCAAAATATATGTGGGTTACAGTTAGTGTGTGGCATGTGCAGGGTACCATTGCTGCTAATGCTGAGGTAATCAATATTTAAAGGGGAGATGGTCATGAGCTTCTGTAAATAGAGGAGGGGGGTCCTGTTATTCATCCCCCCTCGCCTTTTAACAGAAGAATGCTTTGCATTCTATTAAAACAATTATAGAAGTTTTATGAATGGGTGAAGGGGCAAGCTGTGAAGAGGATCCAGCATCACTGAAGGGAGAATTTCCAAAGAAACCATTAACCAGCAGGATACACTTAATTAGAGGTAAATTATGTGAGTGGTGCTGTATCCCCGAAAACATTTTAACTGAACTTCAGCTTTAATTTCCAGCATTTACCAGGGAAGGATAATTTGAAGGGTATCTTTCCTTACCAGCATATAAATATTCTTCTGGGTGTAAATGGTATAGACCTTTTGTCTATATAATAAAAACATTATTTATCATAGCTATAGCTAGTGAATTAGTATAAAAAGATGCTACCGCTAAATTTATATTTCCCATGATACTTAAACAAAGCACAAATCAAGCATATACTTTCAGTACAAATACAATAAAATTGTTGCAAGTACATAAAAACCTAACCTTACCTCACACATTCCCTATCCCTAGTATACATAAAATGGAAAACTGTACAAAATTAATAAATATTCAATATGTATAAATGTAAAATAGAGTGTTGATGTGAAACAGTGAAAATTGAAGGCACAGAAAACCATAAATAAAGAAATAAATAACACTACAAATTTTTTTTAGCTCTTTGTTTATTTAGCATCGTATTAAAAAGTGTTTAATAGTTATTCATAAATGTTTGCTGTGCTGGAATATCTAATGTGTACTGTAATGAGCGTCTTATGTATATCTGTGCATCCTCATAGGGCGAACGTGCACATTATGTATGTACATGTGCTATGTGTCTGGAGGGGGTTATGTATTTTTTTTAATTATTGTATTTAACCTCTTTTTATTTTTGTATGTGTCTTTATAATTGACAGTATATACAGGTGGTGACAGGTTTTTTTTCCCTAAAGACATCATGGCCTCCGTGCTTCAGATGTACAGTGGTATCACAGAGAGTTCAATCTTATTTTAGTCCAGCACTCAGTGCCTTTCTGACACTGAACATAGGCATGCTCAGGACTGAGCATTTTGGGGTTCATTTGCAGCCAAAAGGAGATCAATGCGCATGAAAATTACATTTATTGATCTCCTATCTTGCCATTCTTACAGTCTTCATTAAATACAGGACATAAAAGCCAGTTTTGCTAGCAGCTGAATGCGAGTTGAAATGTGACTACCTCAATCACTTCTACATTTAGAGGACAGGCCATGGATGGAAATTAAAATGGAGTAAACATTTCTTTAGCACCTTCGACAGCAGTTATGTATTCTTTACAATATTGTCTAGCCAAATTAGGGCAAAATCACAGCATTTGTAATACATCCTTGGCAGTGAGGGTTAAAGTGACACTAAACTCAGGAGTTAAATCTTTAAAATACATTCACGTACCTTAACTGTTAACATAAAAGTATCTTATTTGTGTATCATTCGGCTGTAGATCCTCAAATCATCTCTGAATTCATACTGACACTGTCCTTCCTTCTGGAGGGTGGCTACTTTTGTTTCCCATGGTTTCTGTGTGTGTTGTAAAGAAGCCACCGCTCCCAAGCTCACTCCCTGTGATGGACTACAATCTCATATTTGGTTTACTAATGAGATACAGCTAATATGCTGTGCATAACAGCACATCGTGGCTTAAAGCTTCTGTTTTTGTTTTTTTTAAGCTACTTTAATACCACTTTAAATAATACTTTTTCACATGTTTTTGTAAATTTGAGAAATGTTCTCTGCTGTTTTGAATAAAATAACCTACAGTATGTCAATATAAATGTCATAGGCAAAGGAAGTGCAGCACTTTATTTGGAGTGTCATCAGCAGGGGATGTCTCCTCTCCAAAAAGAAGTCCCATCTATTGACACAGCTATTAAGCATACCTCACATTCTCCTCTGTGGTGTCCCGAATAGCCCTACTGAAGTGTGTAACATATGCTACCAAAATTTCATGTAGTGTGGTGAATGGATAAGTTCATTACACTGGCACTAGGATGTTGGTGAGAAATATGTGAGAGGCAGCAATATGTCTGCCTGTTTATAGTTATTACATTATAAATGACATCACTAAAGATTTACCATGCTGTGTGCACACTTCTTCTATATAAGTATGCATGCAAAAAAATTATTTTAAGAAAAGAAAAAGTGGGGTTTTGAAAGCACCAGAAAATGACAACTCCAACCACAATATGTAAAAATATAGTTATTTATTTCATATAAATCTTAAAAAAGGGAAACAGAGAAGGCTTAAAGCCAATACTAAAATTGAGTAGATAGTCCCTAAAAAAGCTCTTTCCACATACACAATACCTCACCATTAACAGAAACATACATGATTCATCCTATGTTCTTGTCGTCATACATGATTGGGGTTCCAATGAAAAAAGACCAAATAACATATAAAGAGGCCCTTATACAATTGTTCGTAGGGCTGTGGAATGGAATAATTGCTCTCTACTAACACTGCCCTTGAAACAGAGCGTGACCCTCGGTATACAACATGATTCAATTTGTAACAACTTAATTAGCATGATTGGATACAGAAAACAATGTTAATTAGAAATCCACATAATTCCCCATCCACAATAGTGGGTTGATGTATTAATCACCAGTATTAGTTCATCTGATATCCACAATATATCAACAAGATCTAATAGATAATGCTTGAAGGGTTAGAGGGTGGAGCAGATCAATTCTCCACTAACACCAACCCGCAAGCAAGGTCTGGCTACCTTAAGAGTTTGTACAGAGATAGAGGCAGTGATTATAAAAGATTTCACATGATTTGTATATTAGAGGTACATAGTTGAGGCATGTAAAAGATGGTCATGATTGTGTCAGACACATTGTGGTTCACCATGAAACTGTGTGCACATACATGATCAATTTTATAATTCTATCAGAGTGTCAAAAAATTCATATGTGGATAGATAACACCAATTGATAATGATGATAGAAAGTAATTAAATAGTGAGCAGGCTTGCTAACCCTGCCCTACATCCAAGAAGTGGCTACCGTAATGAACTACAGTTCCATTGTGAAAGATAAAGTGACAGTGCTTGTAAACCTCAATCAGTAAGTGAGGTAGAACCTTATGATGACAGAACAGTTCCCACTATATCATGGTGCCGCAAACCTAGATGGTGTTATTTGGATCAGGGGTAACTGCTAATGGAGGGTTGGGAGGTGGAGGAGCGACTTCAACGTTTCGCGCAACTCTGCGCTTCTTCAGGAATAAAAGGGAAATATCTGTACAGTATAGAGAAACATAAAATGTAATTTCTATCATAGTTATTATTCTAAAGGGGGATAAATTGGGTCGAATCTTACCTGTTGGTTTTGAACGAGCAGGCCTATGCGTATATTCCCAAGCACAAACGCCCAGACGGCAAATTCCATATGGTCCCTCCCAATGGGCAAAAGAGGAGTGAGAGTCGGATGACCCAAATTTAGAGCAGGGGGCGAAAGGCAAATGACGTGGTAAAGGTCTATAAAGAACAGACAAGGGGAGAGGGGACAAGGGGGGACAAAGTAACATCACCGAGGCATATAAGTCATACTCTTCATATGTGGTAAAGAGAGGAGATAACACTCCTATCTGTTTGTGATCAGTCAGACATACCTCGGATAGATGTGTCCCGCTTACTGGATTCATCGCCAGAGAGACTAAAGGTCCGTCCCGTCTTTGCTCCCACAAACAAAGAGACAGCTTAGCCAGACGCCTCCACACCACCAACTACCAAGAACGCCACCCGAAGGCTGCATATTGGTGTCGATGGCTCACGTGGGCGCTATAACGGCATCCAGTGCGGCAACGTATTTATGACGTCATCGCGCTGTCCGTGGAGTCCCGGCCAATCAGTAATGGTTTATAGCCAGTCAGCGATGGTTTGCTGAACACTTGCACTTTATAAGGATTTGAAATAACCACAGCATATGTCTCATTTCTATTAAGAACCAAACAGGAAAGGAAATATAAGTATGCAGACGGCAAAACACTCTCTAAGTACATTTGTAAATGATTTACTATGCTTGAAATACAAAGAAATGCTAATAATCACCAGGCATAAATATTTTAGGGCCTCAGCACTTTCCCATCAGATGTTTCAAGGTCAGTAAAGTTTTGTGGTACCTGACAAAAGTCCATGAGGCAAAAATGTTATAAAGCCAATTACTGTAGATATATACGATATATCTGTCAGCAAACAACGGAGGCTGGACCTGTCGGAAATTGGTAAGTATGCATCCATGCAGAAGGAGGGATTGGTTATGCCATCTTAAAGAGGCCAAAAGGATAAGTGCACTTTGTTTAAATTTATACTTATCTCTTTAAGCCCATTCAAAACCACATGTCCATCAAAAGTCAGGTATACACCGTGATGTTTGGGGATATTAGCACATATGGTGAGCACTAGCAGACCACTCTTGAAGGCAACGTTGACATAAAAGAGGACAGTCTTTTTCTCAAAAAGGCTGACAATCCATGTCTTTCACATAATCAGCTTTTCTTCAGCATAAAGAAACATGACAGTTCACTTGACTTTCATCTAAAACAACATACAGTATTTGTGTCTCACTAACATCAGGTTGTCACTTGTAACTTTAGAGTGGCGGGTATACTATTTTCATACACTCCCAATTTCCATTTCATTAGCAGAAATAAATTAATTTTAATGAAGAACTCCGGGCAGAATACAACTTAAAGGAGAACTATGAGGCGAGTGCTTTTCACTCACCTCATCGTTCTAGCTGACCATATTATTTATATGTTAATTGTATCTCAGCCCTTTAATCACCTTCCTCATATTCCCAAATATGTCTTTATACTTAAGGAAAACCCTATAAGATTTATTATAGTGATACAGCTAATCTAAAAAGGTCCTCTGCTGGGTATCAGAAGCATTCAAAACCAAGCCTGCTAGTTCACTGAATATTCATTAGTGTTTGTTTATGTAAAGGAGCATTTGGACAGTCTACAAGCCTACGGGTCTGTGTTTATGGGCCTCAGATTCATAGAACGGGTCCAAATGACTGAGCCTTAACCTAGTAACAGTATCCAACACACGTTCTGCTGTCATGGGGAACAGATGTTTTTTTCAGCATTCTGTTATACAGTACACGATTGTAAGGAAAAAAACATTGTTGCCAGTAGCAACCAAGGCTGTTAATTGAACGCTTAATCCGTCAAGCTTAATATTGTGAAAATGTTTTCTAACACCAGCCATATCATTGGTAGATTTTATTCAGTATTGTTTTTTTTCACTTCAGAGTTTGGAAGGGAGAATAGGTTGGAAACATGAAGACACATGGAAAGGGATTTATCAAAACTGAAGTAGACAGAATGTGGAACAGTTGGTCATAGTAAACAATCAGCTTCTGTCTTCAGTTTGTTCCGTTAAGCTTTGAAAATGAAAGGGAGAAGCTGATTGGTTATTATGGGCAACTGCTCCAGATTCTGTCTGCTCCAGTTTGGATAAATTCCCCTCAATATTATTAATGGGATACAGGAAGCTGGTAAATATTATATCCTGCTCAGAACCCCATTTCAATTTCAACAATTATAGTTTTCATAATTGTAATAAAAACACGAGAAGGAAAAAAGTTACCAAAGTGATTATGACTCAAACATCTTCTCATGGACTTAATAGGCATTGTGATGCTTGACTAATCACAATGATACAACTTTTTCCTAGGGTTGCCATGCAAAGACAATTAGGTCTAGTGTTATTGGCCACAAATAGTCACTTCAAAGCAACAAACAAAAGCTTACAACGCAGATGGAAATCCTGTGGGCAACATGGGAACTTTCTTCTTTTACTTTTTTATCTGCTCCCATTTTGTGTCTTTCGCATAGTTTATGGATTGTGATATGCTAATTACCACTATAATATATGTGAAATAGATGTAACAAGGCAAACATTTCACAATTATATACAGGGTCCTACTGCCGTGACTGTTAGAATTAACATGATTTATGATCATTTTATTGCTTTAAATCAATTATTTTTTTTGCCGTTTACTAACTAGTCATTTCCGTCATGTATTATAAAATAGAAGAAAAGTGGAGTTTGGTAGAAGAGAATGAGCTTGTTACTAATCTTCGGACATATTAGCTCATAGCGCCTAAGGCAGTATCGCTTGATAATACAGCCTTAATTGTGTGTACAAGTTTATTATGTATAAGGCCTATTGTGGTATTCTTATAAATACACCTCATTCATAATACCATTCCATATGGGTTGAAAAGATAATTGTGAAAAAAACATTTCCCTGAGAGCAAGGAAACAAAAAAGTGAACGAGGGGCTACCTTCCAAATCACCTTAGGCATTAACTTCTGCCACCCTCCCTGATTTCCTATTCCCACAGCCATACATATAAAGAGAGGTTTAAGCTTGTTTCCTGCCTTAGGCCACCAGCCCTTCAGTGTTCCTTATCAATGGGATAAAATGCAGGCATGGAGCCTGGGGCAGCATCAGCTAACACTGCTCTTTTCTGCTTGTAGTTCTCTTTTCAGTGAACCTACTCCTCTCCCATGCCTGAAGAAGGTTATCATTGCAGCTTCAGCCCCTTGCAGCTTCTGGGGTGGGAGACTACATATTCGCCCTGTGGCTATCAATATGGCTGCTAAATCTTATTGCTGTATTGCAATCAGTTCAGCACAGATTAAACACTTATTGTGGCTAGAAATTCATTTAGCAAACACCCAAATCTTCTCTGCCAATAAAATGGACCCTGTGTTAACCCTTTAATATCATCTTAGGCTCTTAACAAGCATGCAGTGGACAGCTGGAAATATAAAAAAGAATACAAATGGTATTATATAGGCGTATTAAAAAAAGGCCCCACAAAGAACAATGATGATGTGCAGTAAACAACGGAAAAAAATCAGAATATATCTTTTTAACTTAGTAGACTTCAGTAAAATAAAATCTGATTGGGTAGTATGGTTACTGTAATATATATGTTATATATTGTACTTTACAATTTATTATTTGGTATCTGTAACTCATAAGCAAATTCATTAAAAAATATAATCCTTATATAAAGAACTTACTTTAATGTGACTCTTTGTTACTGACAACCGTATGGTCCGGGATTACATTAAATTTCTTTTTTTAATCCAATATGTCCAAGTTTTAGCACACTTATGCCTCCTGTTTACTAAGGATTCCAAACTGTGATTTATTGGCATTATATTCCAAATTGTACCTTATTGGCATTATATTTCAAACTGTTCCTTATTGACATTATATTCCAAACTGTGCTTTATTGGCATTATATTCCAAACTGTGACTTATTGGCATTATATTCCAAACTGTGCCCTATTGCCATTATATTCTAAACATTGCCCTACTGCCATTATATTCTAAACTGGGCCTTATTGGCATTATATTCTAAACTGGGCTTTATTGGCATTATATTCTAAACTGGGCTTTATTGGCATTATATTCTAAACTGGGCCTTATTGGCATTATATTCTAAACTGGGCCTTATTGGCATTATACCGGTATTCTAAACTGGGCTTTATTGGCATTATATTCTAAACTGGGCTTTATTGGCATTATATTCTAAACTGGGCCTTATTGGCATTATATTCTAAACTGTGCCTTATTGGCATTATATTACAAATTGGGCCTCATTGGCATTATATTCCAAACTGTGCCTTACTGGCATTATATTTCAAATGGTAACATATTGTCATTATATTCCAAACTGTACCTTATTTGCATTATATTCCAAACTGTGCCTTATTGGCATTATATTCTAAACTTTGCCTTATTGGCATTATATTCTAAACTGGGCCTTATTGGCATTATATTCTAAACTGGGCTTTATTGGCATTATATTCTAAACTGGGCCTTATTGGCATTATATTCTAAACTGTGCCTTATTGGCATTATATTACAAATTGGGCCTCATTGGCATTATATTCCAAACTGTGCCTTACTGGCATTATATTTCAAATGGTAACATATTGTCATTATATTCCAAACTGTACCTTATTTGCATTATATTCCAAACTGTGCCTTATTGGCATTATATTCTAAACTGTGCCTTATTGGCATTATATTCTAAACTGGGCCTTATTGGCATTATATTCTAAACTGTGCCTTATTGGTATTATATTCCAAACTGCACCTTATTGGCATTATATTTCAAACTGTTCCTTATTGACATTATATTCCAAACTGTGCCTTATTGGCATTATATTGAAACAAAGGTGGGGGGAGAAGCGCTCAAACAGAGTTGTACCTGTCTAGCAGGTGGGGAACTGGCTGGGTGGGGGGGAGATGGTGTGCTGGGGTCTGGGACCGCTTGGGTGAACAGTGGGTGATGGTGATGCAGGATTGGTGGAAGTGGGTGTTTTGGGGAGGGCAGCCCTGGGGCTCGGGTTGGAGGGCAATACCAGAAACACAGAACAAAACAAAAACAAGGAGATGGGGCCGTGTGAGATCTGACACAATGGGCATAGAAAAATGTGTACGTGACCACTCACCGCAAGGAAAGTGGTGGCGTGCAGTCATCGACGTGGATGTTGATGTGGAGGTTAGACTTCTAATGTGGATGACCGATCTGGATGGTTGATGAGTGGGTCATAAGTTGCACGAGGTAATGAGTGAAGTGCTGTCATCGGCGGTGGATGTAGGTGGTGGTCCTCAGGCCTATGTTGTTTCCGTGCATATATGCTGGGCGTAGAAATTCCTGATGTCCGCAGATGGATTGCTGCAGTTGTGGTGGGGACCTAGACTGAGGTTGTGGGTGACTGAGGCTGCAGTTGTGGTGGGTATCTGGACTGAGGTTGGAGGTGGGTACTTCTGGTGCAGCTCGAGATGGCGGTGGGGGAAGACGGTATTGCGGCCCTAGAGTGTGTGGGAAGAACAAGGGCTCAATGTGGGTCACTCGGTGGCGGCACTGTGTGGGCAGACCCCAAAGTGTGGGATCGAGGTGTGGGGCTCCTACGGGTGGATCTGGCGGTGGGGAGATGCACACGCACGTCGGAGCCGGGACTGTGGCCCGGACAGCGCGTTTGTGTTACAGCAGTCGGCGGCTGTGCCGGAGCCGCACGGACTGGATGGTAGAGGCAGCTGGATGAGCTGGCGTGAAAACAGGTCACTCTGATGGTGGATGGGAGAGAGGGTCCAGCGTGGGTGCCTCTTGCAGGAACGGCAACGCATTTCGAAGCTGTCGAGTCTTCTTTGTCAAGACCGGCTTGACAAAGAAGACTCGACAGCTTCGAAACGCGTTGCTGTTCCTGCAAGAGGCACCCACGCTGGACCCTCTCTCCCATCCACCATCAGCGTGACCTGTTTTCATGGCAGCTCATCCAGCTGCCTCTACCATCCAGTCCGTGCGGCTCCCCCACAGCTGCCAACGGCTGTCACACATGTGCTGTCCGGGCCACAGTCCCAGCTCCGACGTGCGTGTGCATCTCCCCACCGCCAGATCCACCCATAGGAGCCCCACACCTCGATCCAACACTTTGGGGTCTGCCCACACAGTGCCGCCACCGAGTGACCCACAGTGGGCCCTTGTTCTTCCCACACACTCCACGGCCGCAATACCGTCTTCCCCCACCGCCATCTCGAGCTGCACCAGAGGTACCCACCTCCAACCTCAGTCCAGATACCCACCACAACTGCAGCCTCAGTCACCCACAACCTCAGTCTAGGTCCCCACCACAACTGCAGCAATCCATCTG
>NW_017306338.1:741619-748929 GCF_000935625.1 Nanorana parkeri
ACTCACCTCATAGTTCTCCTTTAAGAGAAGTGTCCCAGCACGCAGATGAAAAAAAGAATATGGGATTGGAGATTACCTCCCTTTTATGTGCTGGAAAGTAGATGTCCTGTGGGAGTAAGGAGGGGAATCTTACCTTTATGTGGGCTGACATAAGAAGTGCCAGGAAAGAATCTTTGACTTTGGTTTTTAAATAAACAGACTTCATAATTATCATATTTAAAGTTACTCTATCAATTTAATAAACAAAAAAATAAGCTGCTAACAGGTTACGTACAGCTACCTAGAGGTACTATCACATACCTGCAGCAGGTTTCAGTACCCATGCTCTGCCTGAATGCTGGGCTGCTATCATTAGGCAAGCTGCAGCACTTTCTAGCAGTGCCAAAGCTTGACCACCCCCTCCGACATAGAAAAGCAGATGCCTTGAGATGACTACTATCTGGAAAACAAGAATATTGATCATATTTTTGTGTTAATAGGCTGCCCTAACATACACAAGCCCAAATACATTTGATGGTGGTTGTTGGGGAAGAGATGCTAAATGATAGACAAAATAAACTTTTATAAAAATAAAAATAAAAAATATATAATATAAAAATATATATAAAAATAAATATACTTGAGACACAAAATAAACTATGTGCTTAGATCGCATGCTGTGTTCAACATGTGGAGTACACTATGTGGAGTAAAATGTGCAACTGACTAGTCCAGTGAATTTATTTATTTATCGATGTTATTTAAAAAATAACATCGAATTCCCTGATGTTATTTTTTGTAATTATTTGCACTCCATAGAAAGCTAGATTGTTAGCCAAGAGAGGAGTAATCCCCTATTGGACAGTTGTCACCAGAACAGGAGTCATTGGAAGATTTCCCCTCACCTTTTGTTTTTGACCTCCCATCACTTTTTTGTCCTGGTGACAATGGTCACCATAAAAATAGATAGGGTGAATCTCCCCAAGAGGGACACAGGAAGCAATAAAAACCTTATGTGGGTTCCATTCACTACTCAATAGCTATTTAACATTTCTGACTATAGCTATACTCTCAAAACAACATTAGACAACAAATAAAGCTATACCTTAACCCAGGGGTCCCAAACTCAATTCACTCGGGGGCCCCTGGACACACTTTTTTTCTCCCGTGGGGGCCGCTTGCCAAATTTCATACTTCAAAATAAAATGTAACTATATATACGGTAGCAGTGGTAATGTCTGTGAGTGTTTATAATGTCAGTATATGTGTTTGTTATGCTTTCTTTGCATGCAATGTCAGTATATTTTTTTGTGATGTTTGTATTATCAGGATTTCTGTGAGTGATGTCGCTATGTATGTTAATGTTTCTGTGTGTGTAATATCAGTATGTATACATGTGTGCAGTGTCAGTATGTGTGTGTGTTTTTTCCCCACAAGTTTTAATTTTAATCATAGATGACCAAGAGGTTCACACATTTACTCACACATAGAAATATGTACACACAGAAGAATTACGCACTCACATAGAAATACGCACACATAGATATATGCACAAACACAAACAAACACACACATAGAAATAAAAACACACAACGAAATACGCACAAACACAGATATATGCACAAACAGAAATACGCACACAAAGAAATACACACATACATAGAAATACGCACACATATAAATACACCCCCCCCCCAACCAGAATTACACACACTAATATACACACAATAAAACCCATTCACACCTGTAAGTTTAGGTGCGATTATGGATTCCTGCATCAGGAATTTGCATTTTTCTTGCAGCAAGAATCCTTAATTTGGCATTTACAAGGGGCAGCTGTCACCAATTAAAGTTAATGATCAGGTGACAGACACTGCATGTAAAGGCCTGCACACCGCATGTGCATGCATGTAAGTGATATGATTCCATGTGGTTAGGAATCAATCACTATCCCTGGACACATTGATCAATGCATCCAGGGAGAGTGTTTCTAACCTCATTCAATCATATCACATAACATTACATGCGGTGTGCTGGCGTTTACATGCAGTGACTGTCATCTGATCATTAAGTTGAACAGGTGACAGCTGCCGCTTGTTAACTGCAGATCAGGTATTCCTGCTACAGGAAAATGCAAATTCCTGATGCAAGAATCCCTAAAAGCACCTAAACTTACAGGTGTGAATGGGTCCTAATACACTCACGTAGAGAAATACAACCCCCCCACACACAACCTAATCCACAATAATAACCCCCCCCCTATTCCCTGCATACCTACATATAAAATAAAACAAAGAGCCCCCTCATGTGCTTACGTTTTTGCAGGGGGGAGGCACAATCCTTGGTGGTTGGTTCAGTGGTTGAATAGTAAGATCTGCACCTTTGGCTAGTGCAGACCTTACTAATCCATCCTTTTGGCCAGCCCTCAGTGAAGGATGTCAGAACGCCAGCCGAAAGGAACTGAGCGCTAGCACAGTCAGAAGCAGCTATGCGGACTGCATCCGACAGAGATGCAGATCGTGGAGCTGGTCCTGCAAGTCAGGTACATAGTCTGTGACCACGTGCCTGACTTGTTAGCTGGCTGCGGGCCACATAGTGCCAGTACTCTGAGACCCCTGCCTTAACCTATTACTATTATTTACACAAATTGATCTTACATGGTTGCTAGCATTTTTAATAATAGCTTTATTACTATCCAAGACACATGAACATAGTTTATATTTGTTTAATAATCTTACTGCATTTACCAATGATGTACATGAAATCATTTACATGTTTGCATATGTTACATTTGAAATGTCATTTTACACTTGTAAAAGACAAAATAATTACATTCCCCAATAATATCATAGGGTGATAAGGTAATCTGTGATATACTTGACAACACATGGACACATTATTTAGCATTTTGAGGTAAAACAAATAACATAGGCTAAATAATTGTATAACACTGTGATAGACACAGATAGGAATATAACAACATTAGCATTTACTTTATTATCCCATGTCTTACAACTATAAAAAATAAACATTTGATTGGTTGCAAGAAGTAGTATAGATAATTCTTTCTTCAGACATTGTATACTATGATAGATGGCTGCAGCTAACATAGAGACACCTATTTAAAATAAATGAGCAAAAAGGCAATGCCAATGCCACATAGGCAGGGAATTTTGAACTTCTGCCCTGTGAGGTGAATTAAATATGGGCTTTGATAGCATGTTTTTTCCAGGCTTGAGTTCTGTGCATTTTTCCATAGCTTAATGTGAATGCTATTGATGAAGTCAGTTCTTTTTACCTGACTATGAAGATACCAAGATATTTTCTTTCACCTTTCAGCCTGAACCAACAGGTTAAAGCGAGCTGCAGATGGGAAGAAGTGAACCTGAGAGCTGTAGGTAAGGATACTTCTGCCTGTCTTCTGTTGTACGGATGTGCGTGGACTTGGTGCAAACCGAGTTTGTGCAAAATTGTCAGTGGCACATCCACTTCTCGGCCCAATCAGCTGCGGCCAGAACATTCCCTGCCCCTTTGTTAGATGTAGCTGTGGGATGGGGAATGCCCTGACTACAGTTGATTGGGCTGGGAGAGGGACAGTTGGCTTGGGCAAACTCGGTTTGAACCAAGCCCACACACATCCCTTATCTGTAGCACCTAATGGACTTCAGTGAGCACACTCAGTACACTCAAGCTGAAACATGTCTGTGAGGGATAAGGAGTAACAAACCTTCAATATCAACCCAAGGACTGTTCATAATGGCTCCATATTGGCTTAAATGTCATGTCAGGAATAGGATTAGGGTCGGCATCTAACTGCTTATAGTCATCAAGTAAAAATATATCAACTGGTTAAATGACATGATCTATGGTGTTTTTTCTTAACCTTGATATAAATGAAATGTTACTTACTAAAGTTAAAAAGCGTCATAGTTTAACTACTGCTCTTATCGATAATAGCAGTGTACACAATTACTGACTAAACTATATGAAGAAGAATCCAGTAAGAGTCCTTATGTTCTAAAGCATATAGACAAGAATATTAAAAATACTTTTTTGAGCAGTCACGTGACCACTTCTTCAGTGTATCTCTGTGAACTGGCTGGAGTGGGTGGTAGGTCAGCCAGAGGGTAGACTAAAGCCAAACAGTGGGTTGATAATGCCACCACTACACTGTAAGCCAGTGAATGAGATTTATCACCCTTGAAAAGGAAATGGGCTAAAATTGTCAATATTTAAAATAGTTTTTTATGTTTTTATGTACTTTGAAGCAGAAGTCCAGCTATCATAAAGCAGAACTCTGGGCAAACATTAATTCAAGCTTTTCTGAATAATAGATCGCATGTGTGAATTTACTGCTGATATTACTCGCATTTTACATTTATTTGACTATACAAAATAAACAGTTTTGACATTTAAGATTCTTTACCATTGTAAAGTGTTTTATGTACTGCAAGTTGCAACACATGTCAATAAACACCAATAATTTGCCAGTGTTATTTCTGGGTGAAACAGGTAGGTGCAAGCTACTACAGAAGACCTTCATATTTTGATAGGATGACAAAGATACATTTATCTTTTCTTTTTATTCACTTCTGAGGGATGTCTTTTTGATGTCCTTTATCTGTAGTTCAAAAGAACTTTAAAATTAAAGATGTTTTAGTTTAAATTATATAGAAGAGGTATGATTTTAACTTTCAGAACTCTCATGCTGCTTCTTTGGTAGGTGACTTATTGTAGCCATGCTGGATGTATCTCAACATTTCTTTGCGGTTGTCAAGAACAGTGTCAAAGCTTTCTTGAAGCCTGTTCTGCTGATCCTTTACGCGCTGCTGGAGGCCTCTGATCCATCTAAGGAGAGCCAGACGTCTATACATGGTTAATTGTGCATGGTGTTTTTCCTTTTCTAATTCCTTTAGCTTCTCCTTATCCTGCAGACTTTGGAAAGCTTCTGTTAGTGTTTGTGTAAGGGATTCTGAGTCTGTTGAGGACTCATCATCAGAGTTTTCTATTTCCGGACCTTCCTGTTGTGTGGATGATGGGACTGGTGTATTAACTTCATCCCATGCGTCATTGGTGATACTGTCAGGACTGTCAATGCTAAGTGAACTGCTAGCATAACCATTGTCTTCCAATGGTGAACTGGCCCATTCATTACAGCCACTTGGTGTATCTTTAGGTGTATCCCCTCCTAGCTGCATAATTTCAGCCCCTTCAGGTGGGCTCCTTATCTCTTCCTCCGATGAAGACAAACTAATCCCTTCAGACCTGGCTACTTTCAGTTGTGCCATAGCCATTTTATTTTGATGGGTTCTATTGTCTTCTACTGCTATTTTGTCTCCTTCCTCATTAGCTCTCTCCTCACTGTCATCTCCTTCCCTCTTGTCCTGCCTCCAGTTTTCATTTTTATCGTAGGCCTCCTCCAAAATATTAAAGTTGGTATCTTGCTTCCTGTCCTTCACATTGGCGAATGGAAGGCTTCCTAAAGACTTTGCCTCATAGAACGGAGATTGATGAGCACAATCCTCAGATTTCTGTATGGCAAACATTTTAGACAAATCCGTTCTGTTACCTGGGCAAAAAGCAAATTGATTGGCAGTTAGATTTTTCATCATGACACACTGCATTTCACAAAAATTAGTACTTCTTTCATTCAAAGTGTAACTCTAGTTTTGTTGGGAAAGAAATCCCCTTAGATGAAATGTGTACATTGCAGTGATTTAAAAATACTTTGTTGCAGGTTTCTGCCTTGTTCTGTTCTATAGAAATATCTGTTTATGTCACTATGTTCTTTCTTAAACTGATTTCTAAATTCTTCATTATTAACACCGGGACAAAGTAATTGATCTAAAAAGGAAAGCTGAATCCCTGCAGAAGAGGACGGTCCTTAGGGAATATCTCACCAAAATGAAACTGTTTTTGCAGGGCCTATAAATTACATTTCTGTGAACATTTTGTACACTTATGATATGCAGAACACCTTCAGGTTGTCATATGAGAAAGCAGTGACACCTGGATTTTTCGACAGTTTAAAAAAATTATAGCAGCTGCAGATTGAAACGGAAAGGTATTTGTAATAACATTAAGGATAAGGAGTTAATCCACGGATTACCTGATCACCAATATGGGGTCAGGAAGGAAGACATACAAATATTGAACTAGATGAACCTGTGTCTTTTTTCATCCTTATCAATTGTATAATGTAATTTAGTTACAAAATGGCTTGTGTAAGAAATTATATATGTTATAGCAATAGTTTTAACAATAGTTAAAGAGGAACTGTACCCATATCTTTGAACTGACAACAAATGCAGCTTTAGAAATGTTTATTAATGACAATCTACAAACAGATACTTCTAGATAATTGCCGGCCTTTTATTCTTTGCATACCATATTTTTCTTTTCCTCCCCATTCTTCTCACAGTGGCCATTTTTACTAAGGGCAGGGAACTAGATCTCCCTTTACTTCCTGGAACTCTGGCACATGTGGCTAGGACATGTGATCATGCACATCATCTAAGAGGAGGAAAATGCCTTTCCTGAGATCTCATGAGATTAGAGATGAGATTTCCCAGCAATTCTCTGCTGATGTAACCTTCCCAGGATGCAACGCTTGGCCACGATTACATCATTTATGCCAAAGAGGACCAGGAAGTAGATTGTAATTGTAAGTAAAATAAAAATATGTTTGTTTAACTAATGAATGTAAGATGATTTCAGAGCTGCATGCTGATGGGATTTTTAGTGAAAGGGGGTAAAGGTCCACTTTAAGTCTTCACATTACTTCACTTCATTAAGTCTTCACGAAGTTGTTTATAAAATAAAGCCATATCAACATAAAATACTAAATATAGTCCAAAGATAAAAGAAAAAATAATACTAAAACAAAGGCCTATTTTTTAATAGGAGCCTGGCAGCAGCAAAAACAGGTTTGCTATGGGTGGGAGGGACAGCAGTTTAAAATTATCACTGACCTCAAATCAACCCCGAAATAAACCTAAGGCCAAAAAAAGCCACACAATGCAGCAAAGGGGCTAATTGGCAGACCCCATTCTCTCCCTATGAAATTTGACAGTTTTCCCTATTCTTTTCTCTAAAGTAGCCTCCAATACACTGACACTATGGCTGCTATGTGTGCCCCCATCCCTTACATAGTGAGGGGGGGTGGCTTATCCATTCAGTGCATTACGGTTCAAAACAATTCTTCTGGGTAAATCTGCACAAAAATTTGCCAGGACAGCAAATCTCAAACCTGCAAGATTCACCTTAAACCTGTGGCAGCAGTGAACCTGAACCTCATTCCTATTCTTTACAATATATATATATATATATAT
>NW_017306338.1:749295-850786 GCF_000935625.1 Nanorana parkeri
AGAAAAAACATATAAACAGCGCTCTCGGATGGGCAACAAATTAGCTTAGAGGCGTGTGTGCAGCCCTGGAAAACAGGAGGAGAACCTGTGGATTGTAAATATTCAAAAAACCAAGAAAGGGCGCAGAGAACACTGGCTAGTTAACAAAGTAGTGATGAAAAACTGAAGGTGGTGGCACTTACGTGTGAATGCCAGGATCTGGAGATGGACGGCCGGTATGGAGGATCGGGGCACTCGTGGTGTGGTGTCCGACTGTGATCGATGTATTAATCCAAGAGGTATATCCACGGGAGAGTGTAGATGAGAAGAGGGGACTTCGTCTGAAGTGCCGTGAGGGGTCTGTGCGGTGTGGGAGAGAGGCAGGGGGATCGCTGTTATGGTGTGCACATGCCCTAAAGACCAACTCTAGTTTGTATGGTTTTAAATATCTGTTTTGCTACCTGTGTCCTTGTCGGGGGATTTCGCCTTATCTTCTGTGTCTGTCTGACAACTGTCAAAAAAGTGGGGAAATGTACCCTTACTTTTGCCTGACAACCAACAAATAGGAAGTGAGAAAAAGTACCCAAATGGGGTCACAAGCAAGAATAAATACCCGAGAGGATTTGTAATGCTTGCACACTATCAAAACCTGAAAACTTTTTGGCTTGACTTGAGCTTCAATACAGGGTGCATGTTCTTTTGAGCCAAGGGGTCAAAATTGGATTGAAGAAAGGAGGGTGCAGGTTGTAGTACATGTCGCAGTTGGACATCAGGTGAGCATTCCAGTCACGATATTTTTACAGAGTGCAGGAGGAAACTGAGGTTTGTTAAAAACCGGTGTAAGGGGACCAGGTCTGGAAGAGAGTGAATTAGGGAATCCCAGCAGGACTCAGGGGATGGTTTGTGACTTGGATGTAGCTAGGGTAGAGATCAATGAGCTACAGGGAGATGTAATTCTCCAAAGCAACACCCACCTTAGACATATGTGCATTGAACCAGAGTATAAGCCTTGCAAGGAGAGCAGCCTTAATGTACAGTGTGAAGTCAGGGAGGCCAACTCCCCCTTTGTGTTTAGGTCCGTATAGGATCCTAATACTCACTGGAGGGAGATTCTGACATAAAATAAATTTGATGCAGCAGAGCAAAGCGTATGAAAGAAAGAGCTAGACAAGGATATGGGAATTGTATAAAAGATGTGTGGTAGAATGTCCGTTTTTAGAACATTGATCCTACCGAGCCAATATAGTTGGAGAAGATGTCATCTGGAAAGATCAGAGAGAATAAGCTTGGTCGAATAATAATTAATTGATAATTCACTGAGAACAGAATGGACAGATCTGACGGGAGTTGGATGTCCAGATATGGGATGTACTTAGCCTGCCATTTAAAGGGATGCATTCTTTATTGTGAGAATGCATCCAAGAGGAAAGGGAAATATACAGGAAGTCTGATTTCAAAGTGTTTGCCTTGAAGTTACTAAGGGCACCAAAATCTGTTTAGTCTATGCAGAATGTTGGGGAGCATTTTGTTGTCATATTTATAAGTAGAGATGAGTAAAATATTATACAATCATGATTTACCCAATCTGTTTTCTGATCTGAGTTTTCTTTGCTTTCTTTTTCAGTTTGTTTTAATTAAAAAAACAGAACGTGTGCAGACCCTAGCGTGTACGCAAAAAAGGTGGGAGTCTCAAAAGCACCAGCCTGATAGGCAAGAGTCCCATAGCACTGCTGGCATGTCTAGTCCACTTGACTCCATACCTGTGCACCATAGTCCAAGTTGAAAATAAATAACTGGGACAATTATGAGGAAAAAAACTAGGAAAAAACCTGTATCTAAAGTCAAAAAGTTTTCCTTAGTTTTAGAGTGGAGAGCGTCTCTCTTTCCCTGTTAGGGAGATTTATACTCTATTTGTCCTGGTGACCACTGTCACTCAATGATAGTGAGGGAAAATCCAATGTCACGTTCTGGGTACCAGGGCACCATCGTACGTGAGCTCTGGGGTTTGAGGAGTTGGTAGGAGTCACAGACAGGAGGGATATCTGGGATGTTGGTCACAGGAAGGAGGAACTAATGGTCTGTGCGTTCTGGGGACGCACTAGAGGCGCAGAATCTAAGGAGGGCCAGGTATTCGACAGAGCCTCTAATGGTGAGGATGATTGGCTGCTAGACACCTTCCAGGTTGCGGCCCTCTAGCGCACCCACACAGACGCAAAGGACAAGTTGAAGCACCGGGGAACTGGATACAAAGAACAGGTAGGGATGAAACTTGTAACCAAGAGGAGGAAGACAGGAACAGTGGCACACAATGAGAGAGAGAGAATGTCACAAGCAAAGGTGCAAAACACACAGCAGAACAGAAGAATATACTGAAGAGGGTAGCTATGCAAGTCACCTGGAAAGGCTAAGTAGCTTAGAGGCACAACTAGGAGCAGGAAGGTGTAAAGTATAAAAGTAAGCATGAGATGTGCATTGCGCATGCATAAAAAGAAGCAGGATAACAGAGGGAAAAGTACATAAAGAAGCACAAAGAGATGTATGCATACAGGGGGTGTGCAGACAAGGAAGAATCCCACACAGCCACAGGGTAAGAGAGGAGCACAGAAGTAAAGGGGTGACAGCGAAGCATTAGGAAGATACACTGGGAGGTAAGTGACGGAACTGAAGTACAAGAAAGCAAGTAAATTCGAGGAAGCAAACACACAAAGGCTGGAGAGGGAAAACACAGAAGTGAGGCAATGAAGGCAGTATAGAGACTCACAGCACACATGTGAAAGCATTTAAGGTCTGCAGCAATATACTAAAGGTAACCACTGAAATACTATAGTAAGGGCGCAAAGAGCAAAGCATCCGTACCAGCTGGTACAGGGAAGCCAAAGGCACAAGGATCCAATAGTAAGCACAGAGAATAAAGATCCCGGGGATAGTTAGAGACACAAGGGGTACGGAACAAGGCATAAGACCTGTTGCTCGCACGAAGAGCAACAAGTGAGGAAGTCCTTAATAGGGGAGGAGAGCAGATTAGCTGCAGCCTTGTGAGACACCATAAGCTGGCAGCCCAGAACTAGGGAGCTAAGCAAAAATCTGGCACGGATTTCCGGATATTGTGACATCCAACATTTTAAGTTGCCATCAGAACAAGGATAGAAGATAAATCTTCCAACAAGGATACTTGTAATGGTGACAACTGTCTAAGAGTTGGTTTCCATATAAGACAGGAAGTGCATGGAGACCTTCTCAATGGGATATACATAGCAAAAAACCCTGTCAGGGTTGTTACCCATTTGCTAATTAATGGAGCCAACACTTCCGTTGGGTGACACAAAAGATCCCTCCACGCTGTAACAATTGATTAATCTGTGTGTTGAATTTACTCCCCACAACCATTACTAACCTTCACTACCAGGGATTGGGTAGTGAGCAAACAAAGACTCTTTACTCTGCAAATCAATGAAAAACACACAATTTGAAAAATGCCTGGCTAAAAATAAAATAATAGCATCCAGAAATTTTCTCTTGGACTACATTAACATACTGCACTGCTGCTGAACTGCGTACTTCAGTATAGCCACACAAGGAGGTGTTTTTCATGCTGAAATGTGTGGCTTAGTAGCTTTATGTTGTAGCTAACTGCTGTCCCAGTCATTGCTGAGCAATGCTGGTCGTATGCAATGTTCAACTACATGAGGAACATTGGCCACTGCTACACTGGGATAATATGATTGTAAAAGGCAGAATAAAGCATACACAACTGATAATGCTACCAATAAGCAAAGCATTTAAGGTACAAAAACGATCAACTGCAACAAATAAAATGAGAAAATATTGGGCCGCATGATTTAAAAAAAAATTGGAAACATTTTCTCTGCACATGATTTTTCCAATTCCTGTTTATTAATCCTAGAGACACTTACTGGCAATGTGAGATGAGTACATCTACAACTCTAGGAATGTAAATCTAACTAAGGGATGGTATGAGTTTGAAAGTCTACCTCAATCTCTCCACATTTCACTTTTATTCAAGTAGGAGTAACTGACTTTCAGTTCTGATATACATTAATAAAAATAAAATGTATTGGTAGAACAGATAAGAAACTGATACTTTGCTGATTTGAACATTATTTAGCAGGTTTGGGCATTTGTGCCAAATGTAGTGTCTATTTCCATAATACAATTATCATTTGAAACTACAAAATGCCAAAAAATTATAAAAACCAACAAGAAAAGGTAATGTTTGGCTAAAACATCACAGAGATTTAGGCGCTAGAATATACTGGGTTGTCTTCTGTGAACTGTTCCGCCTGACTGCCATTAGAATGTTTTTATGTTCCATGTGTTTATTTAGGGCTATCAAACAGTTATTTTCCACAAGATACTTTTTAGCCTTTAATGTGAAAGTCACATGAATATTAAGATACAGAAATAGCGTCTCTGATCAAATTAATAAAAGGGACCTTTGTTTGTGTTATAGCCACAAGGATCTTTGACACTCCCCAACTAGGAAAGGTCACTAATCCTACAACAAGAGGGTTTCTGTTATCTAAAGATGTTATTCTTTCTAAAATCCTTGTATAAAGGATGGTAAAGAATTGATCACATGCTGCAAACACATGCCAATAACATGTTTCCAAGAAAACATGTTCTCTTCTTACCAAATATGCATTTTTCTGCCATTACTTTTATTATTTTTTAAATGCTCCTGTTATTTTTATTTGTATTCCCTCATTCTCTTCTTACCAGATATGCATTTATCTACCAATATTTTAATACATTTTTAAAATGTTCCTGCTATTTTTATTAAATAATAAAAATTATAATTAATATTTGTTGTGGTGTTGTTTTACCATTATATATATATATAGTTTTATCATTATATAATTATCTCTGTGGTGGTGTGTGTGGCTCACCAGCCAATCACTGGTGGTTTCATGGCCAGTGGTGCATGCTGGGGAAGTGTATATATACTCAAGGGAATTGCCATGTTCTAAGTCTTAGCCCAGTCCTGGTTGGAGTTCAAACCTGCCCCCGGGAACTCCAAAAGTGCAGGAAATGTTTTACTAGGCCTCAAGTCTGGAGGAGGCCTAATACTCATTGAGGAAGAGAACCAGGGAAGCTGATGGCTGCTGGAGGTGCCTGGTACTAGAATGGACCTCAGGAGCAAGTCTGGCATCTCTTACTGAAGACCTAATGCCTATCCCTCTTCAGCTGTTGCTCAAATACCCAGTATAAGCATGTGCTCTTATTTATCCTGCACTGTGGGATACTGGAAGGGACTGGTGAGTTTGGAGTCTATCTATTTTTCTCATGGATGTTCCTCGCCCTAAACCTCTCTCCCTGAATTTATACAATAAAGATCCTTCAGCATCATATCTACAGTGTGGACCTTGCTTTTATTGCTTGTATTTTGCAACGATCGGTGCGGGCCCCCCCCATTGTCCCGCTGATCTCGGGCTCAAAAAAATTAAAGTCCTGTCTGTGTGCCTATCAAAGCTGGAGAAGACAGAATCTAGAGGTGTTGCATATGGCAATCACTCAACTCTTCTTTTCAGTTAGGCTTTGGAAATGAAACACAGAAGCTGATTGGTTGCTATGGGCAAACTGCTCCAGATTCTGACTCCTCCAGTTTTGTTCAGTTCCCCTGTGTGTGCATTTTGAACAGTCAAATACGATAGGTGTTATATGGGTAAATAAAATCAGTTCTTAATACTACAATGATGCATGAGGCTCAGATTGCATGTTATGTATGATCCTAAATACAGCTGTATCATCCCTGGGTTTTGGAGACGCAGTATATAGCCTAGGATTTAGTCCAGTACCTGCTGTATAAATGTTTAGCCCAGCTAAGGCTTAGTGGAGAGAAGGGAGGGGTGGCTCCTTCCTGTACTGATTGCGTGGTGCTGAAGGACAGCGACCAGCAGACATGTAGCTTCCTGCAGTCCCAGTAACACTGATCGTTTGATCTTCTGTAATCACATCATGCTATAAAGAATACACAATGGTGCATGTGAACATAACAACTGCATTGAAATACATAGCCCTCTAGCTATACCTAGCTGTCAAACCGTACATAGTAATCAAACAGCAATATGATGCCCTTGAATCTCCACATTTCCTATACAGAAAATGTATATTTTATGTATATATAAAATAGCAAAATAGTAAAAGCATAATAACACACATAAAATATATAAAGCATCACAATGGCTCAAATTTCCATTCTACAAACGTAGACAGTATAAATAATGAAACAACATGAAATGCCTGTTAATTCTTTCAAATGCGTTGATGCAATGAAGAAGGGAAGCAATAAATGGCTATAAATCTGAGTATTGACCAGGCTGCTGTGGTCGTACAGATCATGATGAAGGTAAATCCAAGCATGGCTACATCAGTGCAGCATCTGAGGCTTCTTTGGATCAGCAACCTGTCCCATGGAAGAGCAATGTAGGGAGTAAGAGCCATCACATGTCACCAGTATTAGACAGACCTACCGACTCGCTGCCAGCTATCCACCTCGCCTCGGAATCCAGGCTGATCTTCCAGCACAGATGAAGGAAGGGAAAAGCCTTTCCTTAGCAGAAACAGGAAAGCGTCAATGGTTACACACTTCCTATGTACTGGAGCGATCTATGAGGCAGCTCCTGCACATAACACTGACAATCTCTTCCCCTACCAGTCGTCATTTCCTACAAGAAAGCTCATTGTTCTGGGTTTGCTCCTGGTATTAGTACAGACAGTGCTTCAGGTTATACATGATGGTATTTTTAATACTGCTCAGTACAGACAACGTGCTGGCTTATGCTGCCGATATAAAACTCTTCTTACAAACTCACCCGCTTTTCTGTACAACAAGCCTTTCTTGTGTACCTGGTGGTCATTGTATGTTAAAGGGAAAGCTACACAATTGAGAAGAGCATAAGAAATGTGCACTTCTTCATGAAAGAAACAAATGTGCATGTATGTTTTCTTTTAGCATCAGTTCACTGTACTTTCATCCTTTCCTGTGCCCTTTCTATTCCTCGTTCATTAACCCTTCACTTAGCACCCCTGTCCACTGGACCTTAATCCTTTACTGTGCCCTTCCTGTTCACCGTTTATTAACCCTTCACTTGGCACGTCCTGTCCACTGTACCTTAATTCTTTACTGTGCACTTCCTGTTCACCATTTATTAACCCTTCACTTAGCACCCCCAGTTCACTGTACTTTCATACTTTATTGTGCCCTTCCTGTTCACCGTTTATTAACCCTTCACTTTGTACCCCCTGTCCACTGCACCTTAATCCTTTACTGTGCCCTTCCTGTTCACCGTTTATTAACCCTTCACTTGGCACCCCGTCCACTGTACCTTAATCCTTCCCTGTGCCCTTCCTGTTCACTGTTAATTAACCCTTCACTTGGCACCCCCAGTTCACTGTACTTTCATTCTTTACTGTGCCCTTCCTGTTCCCTGTTCATTAACCCTTCACTTGGCACCCCCAGTTTACTGTACTTTCATTCTTTACTGTGCCCTTCTTGTTCCCTGTTCATTAATCCTTCACTTGACACCCACTGTACCTTAATCCTTTACTGTGCCGTTCCTGTTCACCGTTTATTAACCCTTCACTTGGCAACCCTGGTCCACTGTACCTTAATCCTTTACCGTGACCTTCCTGTTCACCATTTATTAACCATTCACTTAGCACCCCCAGTTCACTGTACTTTCATACTTTACTGCATCCTTCCTGTTCACCGTTTATTAACCCTTCACTTGGCACCCCCTGTCGACTCCACTGTACCTTAATCCTTTACTGTGCTGTTCCTGTTCACCATTTATTAACCATTCACTTAGTTCCCCCAGTTCACTGTACTTTCATCCTTTACTGTACACTTCCTTTTGACCATTGATTAACCCATCACTTGGCACCTCCTGTGCAATGTACCTTAATTCTTTACTGTGCCCTTCCTGTTCACCATTTATTAACCCTTCACTTTGGCACCTCCAGTTCACTGTGCTTTCATACTTTACTGCACCCTTCCTGTTCACTGTTTATTAACCCTTTACTTGGCACCCCCTGTCCACCGTACCTTAATCCTTCACTGTGCCCTTCCTGTTCACCATTTATTAACCCTTCTCTTAGCAGCCCCAGTTCACTGTACTTTCATCCTTTACTGTACCCTTCCTGTTCACTGTTTATTAACCCTTCACTTGGCATCCCTAGTTCACTGTACTTTAATCCTTTATTGTACCCTTCCTGTTCACCGTTTATTAACCCTTCACTTAGCACTCCCACATTCACTGTCCATTATTACCAGTGCAACCCTATTAAAAGTGCAACTTTGCTACCAGTGTAACCTTGCTATCAGTGCACCTTGCTACCAGTAACCCTGTTATCAGAGTACATAGCTTTCAGTGCTACCTTGCTACTTGTGCTATCACTGCTACCTGTGTTACCAGCGCTACCTGGTACCATCAGTGATCCCCGTACCATCTGTGCTACCAATGCTATCAGTGCTACCTGTCCTCAATGCACCTACCCTCCTCTGCATCCATGAGTACCTGTTGAATGACCTGGGGGTAGCTTGCATTTAAGTCCAAACTCCCATGAGGGGGATAACTGGCAGAGCACCAGCTATTCCTTAGATTCCACTCTCAGGGAAAAAGGGTCTTCATTCAGGATTTTGATTGGATGGGGGTTGGCCCTGGGATGCCCTCTTGAGATTTCAGAAAACAGCTGTTGTATTTGGAGCTCTTTTCTTATCATCAAAACTGTGAAGGAATGCTAAGTTATTTATGTGATTCTCAAATAGTATCAGATTGGATTTACTCTGCAACAAATTGAATTCTGCACATAACCGAAGACCATGCACACTGTACTTATTCATTTTTTTAAAACTTTTAATCCCTGTTATTTTACTGTTGCTTATGTCTATATTGTAATATCTTGTCTGTAAATATTCTCTAAGACCGTTTTCTACTAATTAATGATCTAATTGGAAGTTATAGAACTTTTGCCTGCTCCTGTTACCATCACTCTCAAGCTGTTGGTGCTTAGATTGTTGTTTCAAAGCAGGAAAATCTTTGCGCATGGTGGGATCTGAGAGTGTAATCATCACACTTGTCCCCCCAACCCCACACTGCAAAGGTTAAATGCTCGTTAAGTCTAGAGGTAGAAGAATAAGGTGTAATATTTACCTTATTCCTCCCTCTGGCAGGTCTCCACTGCAATGTGCAGCTGGTCCCCCAAAGCCTCTTCTCTATGGCGCTCTCGCGGCCACACGTTTATGTCATCAAGAACAATGTAGGGCCAATAGTCCTGCATTGTACATGGAGATGGTGAGCATCCACCCACAACCCAGGGCATCGGGGAGAAGAGGGGAGCGCTGATGCCTAGTGAGTGAGGAATAAATGAAGTATTATACCTTATTTCTCTACCCCTAGACTTAACAAGCATTCAACCCTTCCAGTGCAAGGGGAGATTTTTCTACAATCCCAGAGTATTTAACAATTTTCTACCCTTTAACAAATGTTGGCTTTAGATATACTTTTATAAATGTTTGACAAAAAAAATGAAAAACAAAACATTCAGTGCACTAACATTTTTGTGCTGAGGAGGAATGGTTCCTAATCCCCTGATTTTACATATGGTAGTCCTTTCAGGGCTTGTTCACACCAGATGCATTGCCTTACGTTTTGGTGCACTTTCTAGTGATACCTGTTCACGCCAGTGCATTAGAAAAAAAATCCTGCATGCAGCAGTTACAATATTTTTGCCATTCTGGGTAAATCAAATGAAGTCTTCCCAAAACTCTGAGCATGTTAATCTGACTAATCCCTCACAGTAGATTTGACAATTATATTTCTTATTTTGGAGACATTGTTAGGACCCCCATCCCTCCTACTTTCAAAGGGGCACACTTTTAATTTATGAAAACTGTGCCTTACTGGTGTAATAAAAATAATATGTAGCAATGAAGATCTCTGGCATTTGACATGTATTCCTCATATGTAAATGCCCACAGCCCTGTGAATAGTGTGCTTGGGAGTTGTATAAGGGCACATGAGTTAAAGTGGCTGCTCTACATCTGTAACATTTTCAGGGGTCACCATCAGAACACAGAGTTCGTAGATAGCTCCAGGCTGTGACACAGCTGTGACCCATCACTGACCCAAAGCCTATTGTATGGTCTGCTTTGGAGCCAGAGGAGGGGCAGTATTAAAAGAAACATAACATAGAATTCATGGTCTTGTGCCAGGCAAACGGTTCTAAACTGCAATGTCTCAGAGCAAGTTGATTCTTTGTAACAATTTTGCTTTGTGGCAATGAAAAAGTCAATTGCATGAAATGTCATATTTAGAAGATATTAGAGAGCAGTATATTGACTCCATGCATTTTCTTATCTGGGAAGCAACTATGGTATATATGGGGGTCGAAACTATCTTTCATTGTGAATTTGTGGGTGTTTTTTGTCAACTTTAAAATGGGAGAGAAGGAGGAAGAGAGAAAAAAGAGGGAGGAGGAGGGTAGAACAAGAATCAGTAGAAAACAAAGCTAAGAACTTAAAGTGACATTAAAACCTCGGATTTTTTAACATAAAACAATACTGTAATGTGTGCCTTACTGTTATCCATGGTAGTTTCCCTTCTCTTTGCTGCTCTTCTTTTTAAATCCTCATGTCTTCTCATGCTTGGGGAGAACTTCCCTTTGCAGCTCAGGCCTCTTCCTGTAGTACTGGCTCAGGTTGCAAACCTATACACAGATACCATGTAGCCATTCCACAGACAAGGCAGTCTGCTGCAAAACAGAAGTTCTGCCCAGCATGAGAACAGATACAGATTTAAAAGGAAGAGCAGCAAAGAGAAGGGAAACCACCATGGATTACAGTAAGGCGCACATTACAGTATTGTTTTATGTTAAAAAATCTGAGGGTTTAATGTCACTTTATGTTTGATGTCCCCAAAGCTGGACCAGGAGGGGACCTAACTAAGTGGGGAATGGATCTGTGCAGGCTAGAAAGATACAGCCAGGGGTGCCAATGTGATTGTAAGGAAATAGTACACCTATGGATGCATGGGAATGCAAATAATCGGTAACTAAGAATAACAGCATATACATTGGAGAGGACGAGCGGGACAAATGGCTATAGAAACAAATCGTTATAGTACAGCTTATCAGCAACAATCAGGCATTCTTCATCCCCAGTGTTGAGGCTACAAAGTCTGTGGGCCTGTAACAGAATAGTAATTCAGTAGTAAGAGAAATGCAGATATAACAGGACACAACAGGACAAGACATAATGTACAATGGCAAAACTGCCACTGCAAAGACATGCAGCACATTATCAGAAAAGAGAACAGGAGATCCCCTGTAACAGGAAGATGGGGCAACAAGCAAGCGTGCCCACCTCACCTATCAGCAGACAAGTAACAACATCTGTAGCACCAGTCTACCCTCAACCAAAATAGCCGATTAAAAATGAAAATTGAAGGAGGAGGGGGAAATGGAAGGAAAGTGGGAAAAGGGTGGCAGGAGAAAAAAAAAAAGGGGGGAGCACCCACTCGCAGACAGTGATAACTACTCACAACATAAGCCCAAATCAAATCGAACTGCCAAACATTGTACACAAAAAAAGTCCCCAGCCACCCACAGATATGGACAGGTAGATGCAGGGAGCTCCTCCATAGGTTGAGAGAATGTAGCGGGATCAGTAAGAGGGAGAAAGTAATCAACTTAATCCATATACAAGAATAAGGTGAAACAATGAATGGGCAGATTCCCAGTAAGTCAAATTGATGAAAATAAAAGAGGGGGTCAGTCTTCCAGAGCAGATTGGGATTCGCGGCTGGTGCTTCTCATCTGGGGAACCTAGGAACTAGGAAGCATGACAGGATCGAGTACCTTGTCGCAGTCTTTGGGGCAGCAAGTCTCCGTGCAAGAGGTGGCAGACATAGTTGTTAGTGGTGAGTGGGTGGGTGTTCATGAACCTACAGAGGTTGAGACATCCTCAGGCCTGCGGACCACAAAAGATGATTCACCCTTGCAGACAATCAAGTTGAGGGGATAGCCGCAATGATAGTCTACCTAATTCTGTCCAGCATGAGATGCAATAACGCTCTGCGACGTAGGGTGTTACTTGAGAGATCAGGCAGTATCTGTAATTTAGCACTATCAAATTCCACAGATCATTTCTCCCAAGCCCTCCAGAGGAGTTCTTCTTTGGTGGTGTAGTAATGGATTCTACACAGAATGTCCCTCAGTCTCTGGGGATCCAAGGAATATTGGCCTAGGGCTAGGGGCACTCGGTCCAAGAGGATGTCTTGTGGGGCCCTGCCCTCCAGGAATGAGCTTAAGTGTGCTTGTACTATAGTCTTAAGATGTTTGGCAAGGAGGATCAGCTCAGACCATGATAAGAATCCTGTGAAGCAAGGATGGATTTCACCCAAGCAGGTGTAGCCAAGGTCTGTGGGGCAAAAAAATGGTTTGGCATGTCGCTCATTGGAAAAACATTGGTATAAGTGCTACTGCTGGTCATCTGTTCACATGGCACCTGTCCCTACTGAACGCAGGTCTCTGCACAGACGTGCTTGCTGTATGGCTGTACATATCCGTGTGAATGAGGCCTAAGACTTTTAGGGAGTGATGGGGTGGGAGTAAGGGGCAGTTAAAGGAAGGGCTCTACTGATAGTACAGGTATCCTTTAAAGGTACAGACCAGGGCCGTAGCTCCCATGGGGCGAGTGAGGCACTTGAGAGGGGGCGTAGCCAGGGCCGGCCTGGCTGTGACCCCTTGCCCGTGTTGCATAGCGAGCACAGGGCGCCATTGGCAACAGGGGCGCCAGGCAGCCAACACAGCCGCAGCTCGGCAGGTAGAAGAGGAGCGGCACAAGCTCCAGCTTCTCTGCCCTGCCTGTATGGGCAGAGGACTCCATGTCCTCAATCTCCTTTTCTATTTTAAAAGGGAAATGTCAGGGGTCTGTTTAGACCCCTGATATTTCCCCAAAGCCTCCCAACAGTAAAAAATAAAAAATAATTAAAAAATAATAATAATTTAAAAAAAACAGCCTCCCCCCACACACACACTCATGCACACATATTATTAGACATGTGCAAAGACTAGAAATTCCTTTTGGACTAAATGAACAGAAACTAAAAATGTTTTTATTCATGTCGCCAAGCGAAACAAATTTTTATGCTATTTTGGATTTGGTCACCAGCTCATCCTGGCATTGTGCTCCGCCATCCTGGAGGCGGAGCGCATTACGTCACATGACACTGTGCATGCACGACATCGGGTGACATAACACGTCTGTTGGGGGGCACAATTTTCTGTTCTTGCCTCGGGCGCAAAAGGAGCTAGCTACAGCTCTGGTACAGACAAAGGCATATGGTGCTGCACACTATTCCTCTCTATTGCGATACAAGGTTCTGTTATCCTGTGACACTTTCCTTACCTGGCGAGCCTGTATTTTGTAATTTTTCAGCAGCCCAGGACAATGTCACCTTATAATACCTTTTTGGCAACTTTAGGCTCCCACAAGAAAGTACAACTAGTGTGTACATTTTTCAAGATAAACATGATATTACAGTCACCCAATTTGCAGGTTTTCAGACTGGGTCCAGTCAGCTGATGTCAGGGCAAGCTAGCATTTGGAAAAGTTGGAAAGCATTCCCAGATGCTGGTGGTCCATTCTTTTTGCTTTTCACCCTTTTAAGAGAAATATAGGAAGGTAGAGTGAAGTCCTAAAGAGCTATCCTCACTTATACAGTATTTTTACAACGTTCATTTCACTGTATTTTCTTGTTTGTACAGCTCAATCATGGACTATTCCTCCTTCAACGCTTATTGCTTGACATTATTCTTCCATCATTATCCAACTTCAATGTGCAAAATCAAGACATTAAGGTATAGTTGTATGGGAAGTATACTAAAAATATTTTTATTAGCTTTCTTGATTTATGTAAGTGAGGGTATGGGTGGGGGTTACGATGAAACCATGTTTCATGTAACACCCTAAATATGGGTGTAACATGAAACATGGTCCGAAAAGTAAATGTACCCTTTAATATGGCTTTGTATTTTGATTGTATACAGTAAAAGTATGCCTGGTTTGTGCAAAGGAAGAATGAGGTGAATGGGAAGTATAGTGTTATAACTTACACAATGAAAAGTAATAGGTCAAAGCATCACTGCATATATATATATATAGATATATATATATATCTATCTATATATAGATATATATATCTATATATATACGGTATATAAAAAAGGAAGGGGCTTATGAACGATATATATATATACTGCCAAGTGATCAATAAAGGGTCCATTAACATATATTGAAAATGAATCAGTAAATGGTTAATGCATATGTAAAGAGTTAAAATGCATATACTGGAGAGTGATCAGGCAGGTCAAAAGGCAAGCTGCAATCTTAACCAGGAAATAAGGTTATCACAGAAGTGTCTGAATTACAAATCCTTCGGAAAGTGAAACCATTCACATACAGTATATGTATTTTAATAATGTATTTAGCTTCAACCTCTGTGTAAAGCATTGCTGTGGGAATTATTGTTTAATAAAGGCTATTTTATTTCTTTTGTATCATAACTTTGGAAGAACACTATGCCAAAAATACTTAAAGTCTTTTTTTGTCAAAGAAGCAGCATTGTTGCCTGTCACACCCACCACTCCTGGACCAGATGCACTGGGTCTTGGAAAATGGATGTCAGCCAGTTTATGTGGCTTTTGATCATGTGATCACCATAATTAGCCAATTATTGTGATCATAAACTTTTCCTGCTGCCAGTTACGTTGCAGATGCTTTTTTTCTCTCTTCACTGAAACTGCAGCTATGGATAGATGATAAAATGATCATGTGTTAACCCTTTTAACTCCAATTTTCTCAGTTTTGGATCGAGTGACAAAGTGTCACATTTATGATTGCTGGCTATGTTCAGTTCCTGTCCTGGTGACCACTTGGCCTTTTCTTTAAGTTCAGTGCATCCTCTATTCATTCCTATAGACCAGGGGTCAGCAACCTTTTACACACCAAGTGCCATTTTTGAAACCATGGTACAACCGAGTGCCAGTGAACAATAGCACGCTTTAGTGTTAGTTACAGGTACATTTTTTCACTCATGGCTGTACTGCTAATAGTAAGTTAAACTCACTAATTATTTTAATGTGTTTACCTCTCCAGTAGCAGCATATAGACAGTAAACTAAGGAACCAGTTACATCCTTATAGTAAAGTAAGCCATGCCAAAATACCAAGATACCCAATTCTAAAACAACAATATATGCAGTCCTGGAATTTCATCTTTTTGCTTGCTTTTTGTCCATTTTCCAGTTACAATTTAAAAATGTGCAGGGTATTTATTAGAACAAACTATCAATGGAAAGACCCATATGTCCTGAAAAAAATGTGAAAATTATGTTGCCATACTAAACAGTAAAAAATAAGTTATTGTCAAATAATACTATGAATACAAAAACTGTACAATATGGGAAGGACACAAAGTGTAAATCACATGTGGGTTCAAAAGCATTAAAGTGACCCTGTCATTGTGGTTCTGTATGCTGGCAGCTATGCCAATGCAGGACACAGTAGTGATGAAGCGGCTGGCAGGTTGATCCACAGCATGCATTGAGGATGCAGCATGTGACACACTAGGAAATGTGGGCTACCAGTAGTTGCCATAGCTCTGCAAGAGAGTGAAGATTTGAGTCATTACCCACCAAATATGTAAGTTTTATTTAGCTTTTTTTGGGGCAGGCTGTGATTTAATACTTTTGGCCCAGCGACAGGGCGGTTTTGAGAGATCAGTTCACCCAAGCTTAAAATTTCATAAAATCTGGTGAGTCACCTCCTTCGCTAGCCATAGATTGGTGTATTTTCTATAATATAACAAAAAAAATTTCATCATATAGCCATCATTGCCATGGTAAGGGTGCATGTGTGGGAATTCAAGTACAGATATTGTGCACCTGGAGTCTCTACCAAAAAAAAAAAGAAAAAGTTGGTTTAGCCTTATTTTCCATTTTTCTGTCACTCTCAGACCACCACCCCCCTTTCTCCTTACATCTTGCTCTTCTCCATCTCTCTTTCCTCTCTCGTTCTTCATCTGTGTGTCATCTTTTTTTCTACCCCATTTATCTAATTTTACTCATCTCTCTCTTTTCCTGTCTTTTCTTACTGTCCTCTTTATCTCTTTCTTCTTACCCTTCCTCTTTACAATCTTTTTATCACTTTCTATGAGGGAAGCCTTTTCTTTTCTTAGGTTTGGGGACATGTCTGGGACATAGGAACATCCCCATGTGTTCATGATTAACATATTCTGACCATAGTCAGGAGAACGGGTGGGGAGCAGAAAGGATGAGATGAGGACTTAGGGGGCAGAGGGCCAGCTATTGTTTATTTTAATTTCTTTGGATCTCCTCAAGAGACATGTTTCCTCTCCTTGTGGTTTTATGAACTCCAGATGTAAGCTTCAAAAGAAATCCAACTTTGCTCTTATTACTGGTAATTTCTCATTTAAAGGGAAGCTACTCACAATCATAAATTTATAGGGTGTGGTTTAGTGTTACTTTAGATACACCAAAATTCTAACAAATTTACTGCAAATTAAGACTTCTAGTTGCAGCAACCTGGGCACTTATGTATATCAAGTGGCAGAGCTGCGCAAGTTTTAATCTTAGCATCAGCAGCTGTAAAACTTTGAAACTTCCATGATATCAACAGTATATTTTATACTGTGCAAATTGGCCATTTTATGTTGATTTTAAAAGTAATATTTATGTATTTGCAATGTATTTAGCTGTGAGCACCAAATAAAAGACTGTATTAAACAAGCGTTACATTGAGTAACCATATTCAATTAAATGCTTTTTAGTATCCAAATATTTTGATATTACATACTTTACACGAGAAGGCTGATAATATATAAGCTGGATGCATCACTGAAGGCTGGAAAAGGGAGTGTTAAGGTGCCCAAACACCTTACGATAATCGTATGCGATCGACTTTTCGTACGACAATCGTAACGTGTGAATGTCGTGCCCAACCGATAGTACTGTACAATCATACGACTTTTGATGTTCAAGCATGTTTGATCGTACGATGTTCGCATGGTTGGTGGCGTTTCCGTCCGTCAAAAGTTGCACGATTAACACTGCGCATGCGCAAACGAAAATAATTACGGTCAATTACCGCAAGTCGTCCAGGTGTTTTTTTTCTACTACCGCTGATTGAACCTTGCTATAATCGGGGCAGGATGGGGCCGTCGTACGAAAATCGTATGACGGTTCGATCATCGGACGAAAAGTTTTGTCCGATAATCGTAAGGTGTATGGGCACCTTTAGGGTGAAAGGAAAGATATTTGCTTTATCCTGGATACACCAATGTACACTAAGTTCATTGTGATGAATTTTTCCAGCTACTGGGTGCTAGTTGATTGAGTACTTTTATAGAAAGAACAGCCCCTTTTAAAATTGCAAAATGAACATATGCTCTGCTGTTCATACACTAGTCATGCCCTATAATTTTTCTGAAACATGAACTGGCAAATCTAGCCATACCTCAGAAGGGGCCATCCTGCTCATTTGTGTATGTCATCATTTTGGTTACGCTGACTATTTCCTCATAATAAGCAATACCAAAGGCTTTTTTCTCCCCCAAATGCCCACAGGTTAACTGCTTAAGAATGCCAGTTTCTGCATGTATTACAAATGCAAAGTGAAGTCCCATGTTTTGTACAACCAACGGTTCAATTAGTCAGTGTTATAGAAACTCTGTGTGTAGTATTCCTAGGCAAAATATCACAGTGTCATTGTGATATACTGTAACTGATGTCTGATAATTTCATTGTATTTATATTACAGGAACAATATATATATTACTCAGCAACCATAAATACATAAAAAACTTGCATACAAATACTAACTTTCTGAACAGCAGATTTTATGCTCATCCCACATAACCCAAAATGCAAAGCTGGTGTCTTTCAGTAGGTTGCTGAGGCACTGCCATTGCCCTTTGGGATGCAAGGGGGATGCCAATACTCCCACCTTCCAAAAAAGTTGTACTTTACATATGGAATTCCTGGGGTTTCCAGAGTGCACAGTGGGTGCAAAATCAAAATGCATACATCCAAAGAGAAAACTAACATCCAGCTCATGCAGAAGAAAAATATCTTCATCCTTGATACAGCATCTTCTCTCCCTCAGGCTTCATCAGGTGTCATGATGAAGTCTAAAATAAAAACATGAACTGCCAAATCTTCCTTTGTCCTAAGACGTGAACATTATTTTGTTCATTATATGGATCTTCCGTGTCCTCTTTGGATGTACTATGATCTTTGCTGGTAGTAATTCCAGCTGACTGAACATTTAACATATTTATTGCTTGCATGTTGCTTAATACGGTAAGCTTTCTCGTTACTGTTTGATTCACTTTGTGTTTGTGACAGGTAGGTTTTAACTAACAGAAATATATATACTATTTATGGTTCGTAATTACCCCTGAAATTATATATTTAAGACTTCAGTGGAAGTTGCATGGCAGATAATATAATTTACATCAGGTTGTAGGTAATAGCTACTATTTGGCACATTGTAAATATCAGTCACTGTCACCAATGAAAACTGAGATGTCACTTGTTACAAAACCTCCAATCAGTCACATGTAGTAGTGCAACAGCCCAGTTGCTAGTGCATCAAATTTCTAAATATCTATTGATAAGTTATTTACTTAACCATATTTGGCAAGTGATTCAATACCTAGAAATAAATGAATTGAGCAAAATAGGAAACCTATTCCTGAAAAATATTTTACAAGTTAAAGCAAAAAGAAGTAGAGATGTTTTCCATGACATCCAGTCACAGTACAATGTGGATTTTTAAACACACCCAGCTGCTTTCTTGGTACCTTAATTCTAGCTTATTTGTGCTTCAGTTTATACAAATCAGCTGCTTTGCAGTACTGCCTAGAAACATCTACAGAGAGATAACATCACAGGGACTGTCCAGCCCATTATCCCTCTTCCAGATCCTAGGCATGCACAGTTCTATAGCTAATACACTCCAGACTGGAACTCAGATTAGGAAATTGCTAGGGAAATTGGAAGGCAAGGAACTTGTGGGAAACAAGAATGGAGGGGAAGGATCTTCTTGCATTAACAAGTTAACTATTCTGCTTCCAAAAGTTGCGCAATTTACAGTGTAGACAAGATCTTTACTTTTAAGTACATACATTTATATTTATGAGCACAGTCATCCGTCTGATAACTGAGACAATTGGATTGGATAGGATTCAGTTTCCCAGGAGGGGTACTGTTGTCCAGAAAGCATCAGGTCACCTAAATCTAATATTTGAGCTTTTCTCACATGCCGGCAAGCTGAATCACTTATCTTTTTTTATTTGTAAAGGACTTATGTGGAAGTATATTTGCTTCCAAGTTTTCAGCCCTGCTCAGCTACCACAACCATGATTATCTTATACTTTCTTGGATTTTTAAGCAGGTGGACAAAGGCTCTAGAAGAAGTCTTGAAAATGGCATGGTCAAGAGAAAATAGAAGCTGCTGGGTTATACAACTCACACATTAACTTAAAAATTAAATATATGGTTTGAGAGGATTGACCTTCATAAGTCATATGGCCTGCATTGCAAGTTTTTGAAAATGACACTTACAGTATGTGACCATTTTTACATGCTTTTTAGTGGAGCCACAGCAGTCTGATTGCCATTAGTTGTTACCTGGGGCAGTCAGACTGCTGTGTCAGGCCCAGAAAGACTGTGTCAAACAGAATGCCAAACAGAAGACTATGTAATAAGGTGGTATGCTGCTTGTGTACATAAATTTTCATTCTTCATCAGTTTACAAGGCTAAATTTAAAGCAAGGCAAGTAACAGGTTTACTTTATTACCCCTCTCCCCAGCAGCATCTATTCAGTTTTTCTTTGATTCCCTACTGCTTCGCTCAGTCATTAGGAGTGAGGAAATAGGCCCTGTTCTGGTCATAGCTTACACAAAGCTGAGGACTCTTACCCTGTCTCCATATAACAGGGCTAAGCTAAGCCCCAACTCTATCACATGAAACAAAGCAACATTCTCTTCATACCTGTAAGTACCAGGCATTTTTTTTATTTTCCCACAACTGAATAGAGTTGCGGAGGAGTAAGTGAGAAAGGTGAGAATGTTTGGGAGAAAGGTATGAATGTAAACCAGTTGTTTTGCAAAGTTTGTGTTAATTGCCTAATGATCCTGGTGTTTGGAGAGCTGAGTACCTGAAGGTGAAGCAGCAGATTCTGAACTTACAGTTGGCAAAGGCATATCTGACCACAGAATTATAGATTTTGCATATGTGAAAAATATACAGTGGCATGAAATTACATACTCTGCAGGTGTAAGGCACATTGCATTCAAAATGGGTCACTTTCTTGCAGAAAATTTCAGGTGTGTATGTGGGCAGAGCTGAGGATGGAGCTGGGGTTAAACTGAGGGCTGTATCTCAATCACATGTACAGTATGTGGTTCAGTTGAGGAGTCCGAGACTCCTGGGTCTACCCACCACAGTGAGCAGGGACGTAATTATGTCACCACTCGCTGAAAGAGAACTTCAGTGGGGGAGTTACCAGACCGGTGGTCAGGGAAACATAGGGCACATCAGTCATCAGTCTATTAAAATGTATGTAAAGGGTTATGAGGCCTACAAATATGGAAAAACACTATGAGGGGAACTTATCAAGACTGGAGAAGACAGAATCTGGAGCAGTTGCCCATGGCAACCAATCAGCATCTCTGTTCAGTCTGTTCAGTTAAGATTTGAAAATGAAAGAGAGAAGGTGATTGGTTGCAGTGCACAGCTGCTCCAGATTTTGTCTGCTCCAGTTTTGAAAAAATCTCTATGGGTTTCTCAGTGACAATTTACCTATGCAAGGACGCAAGAACACATTAATTGAATGTAAGAAGCACCTTTATGCACATACAAAAAAAAATCTGCCCAGAGTTCAGCTTTAAGATTTCAGAATTTACTTATGTGCCAGTCTGCGAGCTCCATGCAAAAATGAATAGTAACGAAAATGTACCAACAAATTGCAGCGAACAGAAATTGCTGTACATTTAATAACATATAGGGCATTGCAATTGTTGCATTAATATACTGACAGACAGCACCCAACACGGGTAAGTACCATCTCTGAAACTACACCATTTGCAGCTTGTAAAGCTGCAAATGGTGTACTGTACAGTGATGCTGACATGAATAAAGTGTTGTAAGATTCTCCATTCATGAGTTTGTGCCTGCAGCAGCCCTGTATAGTGAAAAGCTAGGACAGAAGACCCAGTACTTTTATAGGTGAGTTTGATTTCCATACAGCCTTCCACCAACACAGTACTCTAATTGCAATATGCATTCCTATGACAAATTGGTATGAAAACTCTCAGCACAGGTATGTAGGCAATTTTCTGTGAGAAAAAGAGACACCAAGTGCACATGAGCTAATAAAATGTAACTGGTGACTAGCTGTAGTTCCCTTTCAACAGTTAACTGTTTAATGTTGGATGTTAAACTATGTCTCACATGCATCATAGGGGGTTTAACACACTATTAGCCAAACCATTTAGCAGACAAAAGGCTTTCTGTGGCACAATGGACAAGCCTTCATGTTCTCCTCCACAAGTCTTCACTGATCATTCACACGATGTTCATGTGATCAAGTTCAAAAAACCCTCTAAATTCCACCCCCCAGGGTAGAGATTCCAGACACTCTGAAAGCGGGGAGGGCAAATGCACAGAGAAGTAGTGGCATTGGATATTCTGTGTATAGAAGGATGCATAAGAAACTAATTTAGAAGGTGCAATATAATGCTTATATAATAGATTATATAATTACAGTTATGTGTTTTATGTTCATTATAATGTATTATCCTTACATAATGGTTTATATAATTACAGTTCAATTTACTCAGCAAGAGTAAAATGACTTCTAACACATGCTCACATCCATTGTGCACATCTCATGATATAAGTTAATACAGATGTAGCTTATTTGCGTTACATTTGTGTGTTTGTCTAGCCGTAGCCTATTGTTCTGTTCGGAAACAATAATTGCACTGTGTACAAACCAGGCTACAGAAACACAGAAACATCACAGTCTTCAACCATAAAATATTTCCATGATAGATAGTAGCAAAAATAAAACAGGTTAAAAAAAAGCATATATGTGATTTTGAAAAAATAAATCGATGTGAACATATGTGCTTAAAAAGTGAAGGGAAATAGAGAAAAGTATTAAAGTAGAACTGTGCTTTTTGGTATAAACAATATCTTGCAAGAGAGGTAGACACTTGTTTTTTTTCTGTACTTAAAGATGTATGGTGTTTTGAAAGGGTAATATAAAGTTTTAACTCCTGTTTAAATTAATCCTTGCCTCATGTATCATTAAGTGTCATTCATTTTGTTAATGGCAACTAAGAGAAGGTTGAGGTACCCATAAACATTATCTGAAAGTCTCCTAATTCCTCCTTTGTTGACAATCCAATGTCTATAGCAGTCAGGACTGGATACATCAGTAGCCAACATAAGTCATTTTTGAATATGAGTAGTCATTTTCCCTGTTCTTGCATAGATTTCATGTTTTTGTTGTGTACCTAACTTTGAATCTGCACACCTAGAACCAAACTGCAAACTGACTAGGCCAACAGTTCTTCTAGTTGTTGGATCTATGTATATTGAAGAAAAGTGGGTGAGCACTATTTTTCAGCTTTTCCACCACCAGCCTCAGTGTACTTTGTGGCATTTGATCTAGGTAGTGTGATATTAGGCCTAACCAGCTGACTGGGATAAGACGCTGGAAGCAAAAGACAGCTGCCCTAGGGGGGCAGGAAGTATAAATCTGGTCTAGACGACAGCCACAAAAGAGCAATTATAGGTAACAAAATTATTGGCTTGGTTAGAAAACATTGCTCCCACTCCCCCATTGCCTTTAATAGAAGTGTTTGTATGATTATAGTGCCATAATATACAAAATATGATATATTATACAAAATCAGCTATTCCAGTTCCCTTTAATAAGCCACAAAGGTAAGTAATGATTTATTTATTACAAAACAAACACATGTTGGCTAAAACACTTAAAAACACCAGAATTCAGCAGCAAATACCCACCTAAATTGTAAATGTAATAAAGTAAATATATCTTGGTGGACACCAGCTAATCCCAGTAATAGAATATAATATTGCCTCTGGGTCTAATTGATTTCTGAATCTGTACTGGTAAAATGCAGCAACAAGATATCACATGAAGTGCATAGTGCAACAGACAAAATCATCATATATGCAATTATCAAGCAGTTCATATGTTTGTATATTGTTTATCCGCAATATTTACCTTCTGATTAGCAGTGTTCACTTATCTAAGCTGTCTGTAATCCTCAGTGACCCCCATTTACTATCAATGGTAAACTGAGCATGCATATCTAAAGTACCATATCAATACTATGAAAAATGCTAGCTATATATAATAAAGTAAGGTAAATCCATGTACAAAAAGAAGAGGAAATATATACAGTGCAATACACATAAAATAAGGATCCATCAATCTTAGACCCACATGTGCCAATAGTCAGGGCCGGATTTACTCCCCCTGCCGCCCCAAGGCCAGGTTCCACAATACGCCATAGTCCAATAAATTCCAGAGTGTAACAAGAGAATACGTAGCTGCAGGGGGTAATCATGAAACCATTGCCCTAACATATAGTATGCCCAGACGCCACCTTTTCAGGGGAAGAAGCAGAGGTGCTAAACAGATGCCTAGCAATTGTTAAAATTAATTCTTATTAAATATATTAAAACTATACAGAACAGTACATTGGAATGAAAATCTCATTTTGCCACATTTTTGCTAAATAAAATTAACGGTTCAAATTCTGTTCTATACAGTCTGCTAAATACACAGAAAAATACTTCCACTTTCCATTATGGAAATCATATCATGATACCGCACATTGATTGCCTCTACTCGACTGGTTAGAAGCTTTGCACTGGAGCTTAAAGGCAAACTAATATAATTTGGGGTTGAATGTTTTTAGTTCCTTTTTATTTTTAAACAGTTGTTGTATGTCTGATATTTCACAGTATTCATACTATATACTATATACATACAAGCTTTTTTTTTAACGAATAAACATTTTATACATGACAAATGATTCCCAGAGTACTATGGAATATCTACAGAGATAGCACAGTAGAGCAGCTTGACTTGCAGCTCTGTTTGTCTGATTGAAACCTTTAATTTAGCCATCTGGTTAGTGCTTAATCAGTGCTCTTATTCCAGCTCTGTAATCAAGAGACTAAAGAGTACAAGTGCTTATGATATTTAAAGAAGAAAATAAATCCACCTAGCAGCTGAATAAAATACTTTATAGTTTTATTACGCAGTTTTTCATATTTGTTAGTCATATTTTTAGTCCATACCATACTAAACAAAGAAACATATACGGTACATTCACGTTAACAGTCCTGCACATGGATGTCCTGGTAAGCATTGTTGGGGGGTAGCATTTACTACTTGTTATGCAGATTAGCATTAGCTACCAGGGCTAGAACCCTCTGCAGTCTATCACCCAGCCCAGTATCTACAGTGGCTTCTAGGTGTGTGAGCACAATCTGGAAGGGCCAATGCATTTCAATTCTACTTGTGTAGCTCTCTTTTGGCTTTAAGTGCATGTTGGTCCCAATGCAGAGTAGCAGTGGTGGGCAGAAGGAAAGGTCATCACTTCCATTCATATTCAGTACAGGTTTCGTTCAAGATTTTCATAGACAATTCTCAAAAATTGGTTGACTTCCACACAATCAATTTCTGGTGTATATAAAAAGATATGTAGATAAACAAGCATGTGTCTTATTTATACCAGTTAGATAATCAGGCAGCAGAAACAGGCAGATGAAATACAGCTCTTTGAACGTGATGCTATTCCCTAGAAATAAGCACTCTCTTACAAAATGTTGTTTGCATGAGTGAATGTCTCATGAATGGAGATGAGGTTATATACTAGCAGGAACTAACAATATCCTCTTCCCTAATTACTAAAATATGTTCATCTGTGACCTTCAAATGAGAGTCTGTGGGTTCTTAAAGGCTAATTCCATGGCAGTTAAAATGTATTGCTAAGATGAATACATACCTCCCAACTGTTCCTCATTTAGAACCAAATCCTCCTGTCCCTCTTTCATCCTCAGATGTCCCTCTTTTTTGTCTAATGTACAGATATCTATGTGTTATTCTGTGTTATCTATGTGTTATTCTGCACTAAATCTCTTGTCCCCCAATTATCTTTTTTTTCTGTTTTGAAAATCCAGTATAAAGGAAATGTAATGGTAATTTAAAAAAAAAGTCTGGGTTTAACCAATCATTTTTGTCATAGAAATTCTTATTGATCCACATAACTGGGGGTATGGTAGGGGTGTGCTCATTTCCTAAATACATTGTGCTAAAAGATGTCCTTCATTCTCATTGCAGGAATTTGGGAGGTATGTGAATATAATGAGACTAACCTGTGTTGTACATTTTCCTTACCTGAGCTTCATGGCTATATTACTGTGGCACAGGGTAACAAAGGACTGTCTCTTTAACCACCCAAAAGAGAATTGCATACTCATTAGCTTTAAAAACATGTAAGAATAAAACAAAAACAGAAATAAAACAATTTAAAAAGAAAATAGATCAAATAAAAACAGGAGACCAACTAAGCATTACAATCAGTGGTGTATTCTGGTTTGGGGCTGCCCTAGGCAAGGCAAAACTCGGGCGCCCCTCCCCACCCCCCCACTAAATTTACCCCACCCCTTCCTGTTTAATCCTTTTTGCATGACCTGTCAGTCGCTGGATACAGTGCAAACACTGTATCCAGCTTTTGACATGTTCCGCTATTAGCATAGCAGGAAAGCTGTGGTCTCAGGGGGGCTTAGCAGGATTTGTGGTGAGCTCTGCGGGGTCTGTGGTGGGCAGAGCCACCACAGATCCTGCACAGGCCCGAGACCCTGCAAAGCCCCCCACAGATCCTGCACAGCCCCCTGGAGGCCCTGCAGGGTCTCAGAGGGGCTGTGCAGGATTTGTAATGGGCTCTGCCCACCATGGGGCTGCAGAGCCCACACAGATCCTGCAAAGCCCCCATGGGACCCTGAAGTCTGCCAGATCTCAGAGGGGCTGTGCAGGATCTGTGGTGGGCTTTGCAGGCGTCAGAGCACCCTACGGATCCTGCAAAGCTCCCCACATATCCTGCAGAGACCCCCTGAGATCTGGCAAAGCCCCCCACAGATCCTGAGACCCTGTGGTGGGCTTTGCAGAATCTGTGGGGGGTTTGCAGGCTGCAAAGCCCACCACAGATCCTGCACAGCCCCCCTGAGATCTGGCAAAGCCCCCCACAGATCCTGCAGAGACCCCCTGAGATCCTGCAGCCTGCAAAACCCCCTGAGATCCTGCAGCCTGCAAAACCCCCCACAGATCCTGCAGAGACCCCGCAGTCTGCTGGATCTCAGGGGGGCTGTGCAGGATCTGTGGTGGGCTTTGCAGCCTGCAAACCCCCCACAGATTCTGCAAAGCCCACCACAGATCCTGCACAGCCCCCCTGAGATCTGGCAAAGCCCCCCACAGATCCTGCAGAGACCCCCTGAGACCCTGCAGTCTGCCAGATCTCAGAAGGGCTGTGCAGGATCTGAGGTGCAGGCTGCAGAGCCCCCCATGGATCCTGCAAAACCCACCAAAAGGTATTGTACAGCCCACCTGTGACTCTTTGGTGGGCTGTGCATAATCTATGCTGGGCCTTGCCAGCACAGTCCTCCTACCTTACACGGGAAGCCCAGCCTTCACTGCTGCCTCGGCGCCCAATCGTCTCAGCTTTGCCGCTCGACTGGCCCCTTGGTGACGCCTCCTCCATCGCGGTCTCTGCCTTTGCCTCCTCGGTCTTCACAGGCCTCTTCCATCTCCCCCTGTCTCCTCCCCCTGTCTCATGCCGCTCTGTTCCCCGTCTCCTCACGTCCTCTTTCATCTCCGCCTCCATCTCCCTCTGTCTCCGGCCCTGTCTCACGCCGCTCAGTCCCCCGACTCCTCCCGTCCTCCAGTCCTCTTTCATCTCCGCCCCCATCTCCCTCTGTCTCCACCCCCTGCTCCTCCTGCTCGCTCGCCCGCCCGCCCGCCGATTTCTCCCCGTCGACATTAGACAGCTCAGCTGCCCTAATGTTTTGGGGGGAGGCATTTTTGCCGCCCTCCTGGAATCTGCCGCCCGAGGCAAACGCCTTGTTTGCCACGCGGCAGATACACCCCTGATTACAATACATGTCCAACTTCACATTGGCTATTTTGAACTATGAAGATTCTGTAGATTAAACCACATGTAAACTAACAGGGTTATTCACAAAAGGGTAAAGAGTTTGGAGAAGGCAGGAGAAGTGAACAATCTAGGACAATACTGTATAGCCGAACTGGAAAGTGAGCTGAATTGGAGAATTTTTCCAAATGAGCTATGTTGTCCTAGATTGTTCACTTCTCCTGCCTTCTTTAAACCCTTCACCCTTTTGTGAATAACCCTGTAAATGTGTTTAGCACCCATTAAAAGTATGCAAAATCTAAAGGCACCCCAGTCTAAAATGTAACACAAAAAAGTGTGCTTAACCCCATCACATTAAAGTCCCCCCTTCAAATCAGGGACCCTCCTTCACATCATAGCCCATCCTTTCACATCAGAATCTCCCCTTTTACATCAGAGTCCCCCTTTATATCAACAGCCCCCTCCTTTTACATCAGAGGCCCCACCTCACACTAGATTCCACTCTTCACATCAGAGATCCCTCCTTTCATATCAGCGTTCCCCTTCACATCAGAAGCCCACTTTCACATCCGGCTGTTCAGCCTGCCTGCACTATGGAAAGGCATGACACTGTGTGAAAACTTAGAGACACCACTGAGGAAGCCAGAATGCACCCTAAGTGCCATGGCACTTTAGTTAGGAAAGGCTGTGTTAAAGCACTGCTTATTTCAAATAAAATATTGTTTTCACCTCCCCTGTCTACATGCATGTACTCCAGCAATGCTTACATAGCGTTTCTTAAAAGAGAAGTATGGCCTAACCTTTTTTGGCTACTATGTCCTGTGACCCAAAATTATTTCCCGCTATATGCTGACAGCGCAGAGCCACACTGCGCTGCTGCTGGGATGAATCCCAACAATATTGATTGACACCCTTTCTTGAGGCAGAGCCAGCTGTCTCCCCCCCCCCTCCCCATGCACTGACTGGAGGAACAGAGATGAGAGGGGGGAATCCCGGTGGGGAGCGGAGACTGACAGTCACCGCTCTCTGCAGAGAGAGGATCAGGTACTCAACAATCAGCAGTATGTGATCAGTGAGATCCCAATCAATAGAGCCACCCTGTGACAGCTTCAGTGTCACAAGTCAGCTTGAATAATGGGGATGAGTGTATTTCACTCTCCCCATAATTCTCCTTTAAGGCGGGTTTTCTCATAATGACAACAGTGGACCATGCCTGTGCAATGTGCATCTGCACAACTGCTTGTAGAGAGTGTGTCCAGCATTTCTAGGATTAGGATTGTTGAAGACCTGGAACACCATTAAAGTAATATATTAAAGCTTATGTGCAATTTTAGTGATTTGCTTTACTTATACTTTAATATGCTTATGTCCCTGAAAATACTTTAGTAGAGTTTTAAAAAAAATGAAATTTTCTTAGTTGTGTTGACAAAATATTGATAGTACATGTAGCAGCTCTGTAGCTGTAAAAAAAAAAAAAAGACATTTATATAAACTGTTTACACTGAAGTGATATATTACTCTGCACATACCGGTAATACTAAAAACTTGTTATCATCTTAGTACATATTTAAAGTGCTAATAAGACCCTTCTTACTGGCCCTTAACTGGCAGTGAATTTCTCACCATTTAGCAACACGCAGGCCAGCAGCAGCAGGGAGGGGGTTGACCTGTTAATGGGGCTTTTGCATGCATTATTTCATTATAAATTAGATGCTTTAGATGGCAGGTCAGTTTCTCAGAGTTCTCTGATAGCTATGGATTGCTAATAGCTTTTCCCTTATTCAGAGGAGAGTTTACACCAGTTAAAGCCTGTTCTCCATTCCAAAGGAGAAATGTGAAAGGGAACATTACCTTCCTGGGAATAGCTTTATTTTATGGGTCTCTCAAATTTTCACACATTTACTCATACTTGTATCTACATGATCACTGTCATTTGTCTCCATCAGTTACAAGTATTGGACTAAAGCCTTTATATCATTAAATCGTGTAAACAGTATTGATTATAGAAACAATCCAGGACAACCAATCAGATACCAATTTTTACATCTTACTAAGAGTAAAAGTACTAAAACCAGAGTTATGATTGGTTGAAGTTAGTTATTTCAGATTGGATCACTGCACTGTGTAATATATAGTTTTAACATTACTGTAAACTATTATCATAAAGTATGTATACGATATGTATAGGTTACCCTGAAATAAACCTATGACAATGAGAGGCTGAAGAAAGAAATAAGAGAAGCCAGTATAGGATGCACAACAGTCAGCATGAATGAGAGCCTAACTTTCTCAAAGTAGCAATGATCAGTTTATTAAAGTGACACTCAACTCAGGAGTTAAATGTTAAAAATGCATTCAACTACCCAAACTATTAACTAAAATGTAAGTTATTTGTGTATCACTTAGCTGTAGATCCTCAAATCATCTCTGAATTGGTGGTGACACTGTCCTGCCTTCGGGTGGGTGGCTACTTTTGTTCCCTATGGTCCCTGTGTTGTAAAGTAGCCACCACTCCAATCTCGCTCCCATGATGGACTATAATCTCATGTTTAGTTTTCTAAATTGTATTGAGATTGAAGTCCATCATGGGATTAAGCTTGGAGAGGTGGGTACTTTACAACACACACAGAGACCATGGTGAACAAAAGTAGCCACCCTCCAAAAGAAGGACAGTGTCAGCATGAATTCAGAGATGATTTAATCTACAACCGAGTGATACACAAATAAGATACATTTTTGTTAATAGTTAAGGTACTTGAATGCATTTTTAACATTCAACTCCTCAGTTTAGTGTCACTTTAATATATTTATATAGTGCCATTATATTACACAGCTCTATTGTAGAGCCATTCACATAAGACTCTGTTCCCAAAAGAGCTTACAAACTGATCTCCCAAGTCAATGCTGGGTTTCCAGAATTAAAGCCACACGATCATTTGTACCCCTTCGCTAGGATCACCTCTATTGCACAGAATGTGTTCTCTTCTGACTGGTCCCAATCTAGTTTAGAATTAGTGTAAATATACAATAACTCTATTTCTGTTGATGATAGCTGACAACTATACAGGCAAAAACTGCCTCTTCACTTCTGTAACCTACAGGCTCAGGACTACTATGCCTAATGGTAAATCCCCCTCCCCGTTAATACTGTTCTCATACACAATGTAGAGCTAGTTAGGTCGGATCACAATGAAATTATCGATATCCTGCAATAACATTAACGTGTACAGTATGTCCAGAAAAAAAATGTCTTTCTATTTTTGAATAGAAGGACAAGAACTCCTCTCACTGCCATTCGGGGCCCCATTAGAGAGATTCCCTCTCACTTCTTGTTCTGCTGACAACTGTTTCACCAGACAGAAAGTAAGGGAACATCTGTAACAGGGACACAAACAGCAATAAAAATAACCGAGGTTCTAGCCTTCCCATACTCCACTAAAATAAATTCTGTGTTGCATTGGAGATTTACCCTGACTTCCTATATGATAAACCCATTTACATCAGAACAGGATGGGCGTTTAATCGCGCGATCTGCGCCGCGATATCACGCATTTTTACCGCGTGATATCGTGAGAAGTCGCCGTCCAATGATTTTCAATGGAGCTGTTCTATTATACAGCTCCTTGTCGCGGTCGCGCGTCACTTGTACAGGACCCTTTTTCACGCGGATGTCGCACGATTTTCCTATTTTTGTATGCAGCCCAACGGTGAAGGTCGCGTGATCTTCGCCGGAACGTCGCCCGAACAGTCGCGCTATCCCCGGCCGTGCGGATCCGCTCGAGGTGTCGCTTAGTGTGAATGGGGCCTAACAGAGCACCAGGTAGCAGTAGGACCCTAAAAGGGTTCTAATCCTTCCCCACTCTTATAAATACCTAATATAAATTTAGACTGGACATACACTTTAACAAATTAGAATAACAGAAACACTGTATTCAAGGCCATGAAAGGGCTTTCTATAACACGATGAAGCCTAAATATACTTTAGGTCTGCTCTCTGGTGTTTTTAATGGGTTTTTTATAGTCCTGAGCACCTAATTATTTTTCACCTCTTAGACATGGGAAACATTACTGAAACTTTTTTAGTAAGACAAATAGCAAAATATAGTGATGACAACCAATCAGAATGCATGTTAAGATGATTTCAATATTGTAACGTGTAATCTGATAAATTGCTGAGGATTGTACTGCAATTCATTATCGTTCTGCACTGCGTTATTGGAAATGCTTTTGTTTTGTTAGGGTAATACAAATCTTAGACAGGTAAATCTCACAGGTCATGGCCTTTAAAGACTGCAAAGAGATTGCTCTGCCTTGATCTTTTCGACTTCTTGTGATTCTTTTCATGTGTTTGCAAGTCAGTTATTATTCTAGAAGTATAACTTGATGTACAAACTTTTTAGCTCCATGAAAAATCTTTGCAGGCAAAAGTGAGCTTAGCATCAGTTCCTCTGGGACTTCTACATGTTCCCTGGGACCCAGTTATCACCAGTAATGCTTTACCTTAATGGCAACATTGAGCTGGTACCTAGGTCAGCAAGTGTGGATGGACCGCACAAAACCCCAGAATGTATAGATCGTGATCATTTTTCTTTATTATGTCTCCCTCTTCTGTCCCTCTGTGGCTATTCATGGCTGAATTCAGCAAATGAGCTATAGGGCAAAGTCTGTACAACGCATGATAAGAGGAGTCAGAAGACTCACCATATTTCAAACAACATGAAACTACTTCTCCTTTCTCTTATTTGTTGGGTTGTACAGTTCACACGTAGCTCTGCACGTGAAAAAGACTGCATTCTGCCCTCAATAACACATTCTACCCTTAGGCTAAAATAATCGGGTGGCATAAGGGGCAGAGCTTGTACAAAAGTATGTCATGATTCCTGTGTGGCAGGACATCTAAATACAACCATAATCATGCAGGTTACAAATCTTGCAAAAAGGGACCACGGTAAAAGGAAAGTTTTATGGAGAAAAATATATCAGTGTAGGAATTAAACTGTATTTTGCATCATTCAATCCATCGCACTGTATTAAAAAAACTTGAAAGTTTAGCATAGGCATCATATCTACATAGGCACTATCCAAACATGGAACTTGCACAATTGGTGGCTGACTAAATACTTTTTTGCCCCACTGTATATATAATGTTTTCTCAAAAATGAGAGCATGGGAGCAAATTAAAACTTTAAATTCATGCCTCCACCAAGAGCCACATAGACAAAGAGGCCCATTTAAAATCCTAGTGGGAGTTGGATAGCCATCCCCAGGCTTGGGATTCGGGGGCAGCTGGCACTGCATCTAATCCACAGGCCTGCTGAAGAGGTGCTAGTGTCACCCCTCATGCACACCCCCTGTAAGCCGCCTATTGAACACTTAAACTGTTCTTTGGTTATTACAATGTAAATATAGCTTTTCATGGACTAAGACCTTTTTATGGGGGGTGCAAACATTTAGCCCACTTAACCCTGTTGACAAAAAAAACACTGAATTAGCCATTTACACGCCGCTCGTGCGAAAAATCCCTTCTCCAAAAGGCTGTGGGTATATAAACAGCTACGCTTCAGAGGAGGTGAATAGACTTTAAAGGCTGTCCGTGTGCCACAGCTTCTCTCCAGCAATAGTCCAGCCATTGATAGAAAACAGCTGCTTTGCTTTAATAGAACAATGATTTATTCATAGTGCTTTGGGAAGGCAAGAGGAAAACGTATGTCTAAAACATTTCTTTTCTTTTACAGGGTGGGTTGTGTGTCAGTAAGTACACGGCCACTCAATTAAGGGGTGGGATTACTTTAAGGATATGTTAAATATATACATCAAACAGGTGTTCAAGACAACGTGAAAAAGGAAAGAAAAGAAACAAATAGTGATTGTTTTTAAGGAAACAAAACATAGACATGAAGGGAATGTTTTTTGGTAGAGTTTCGTGCAATGTTAAAAATTTGTTATGGTGGCCATACACAGCCCAATCCCATGACTGGGCCATGTAAAGCATCGCTCGGAAGATAATAAAGGGTGCTATTGAACTAACTGTTTGAAGGTGCTGTTTATCATGCACAAAGCTTTTTAGTTTCTTGGAAAATCTCTGTGAAAGCAGTGCTCTAGCTTTCTACTTTCAAAAGGATAAGGGAAAGATGTGGATAACTCTATGTTGGGCATATTTGACAAATGATTGCAGTGGGTCCCAGGGCAATTAAAGATGAGAGTCTCCCACTTCTAATGTACATCTTCACTCAATGAAGGTCTATCATCAATGAAAACAATTAGAGATCACAGAATTACTTTTAATAGGTATGTATGCCTGTTACCTATGTATTACCATTACTAGTCTGCTGTGAAATCAATTAGTACACAGCAGGGTTAGTTACTCTTTTAGGATTCCTTTAGGTTGAAAGTTGCAGAGCCAGGAGAACTTGTAAGGATTTTGGCCAATAATCATTGTTATTTAATAGCAGTAAATTGCATGTATTACATACAGGTGAAACTCAAATAATTAGAATATCGTTCAAAGTTAATTTATTTCACTAATGGAACTTAAAAGGTGAAACTAATATATGAGATAGACTCATTACATGCAAAGCAAGATAGTTCAAGCTGTGATTTGTCATAATTGTAATGATTATGGCTTACAGCTCATAAGAACCCCAAATCCACAATCTCAAAAAAGTAGATTATTACATGCAATCAATAACACAAGGATTGTACATAGAACAATATCGGACCTCTAAAAAGTACAAGCATGCATATGTACTCAGTACTTGGTTTGGGCCCCTTTTGCAGAAATTACTGCAATTACTTTTGCACGATATTCTAAATATTCGAGTTTCACCTGTATATCCCAACTTTTTTTCTGACCTGTGTTACTCATCTTTTGCTGCAGATTCTGATTCTGCTACAGATCATTTGTTGATGAAGATTCAGCTCTAGTTTATTGATGATCCTCCCAGGCACTGGGGTTGTGTTGATTGTTGGTGTGATTTCGCTATACACATGCTTTTTCCCTGGTCCTGAAAGTAATCAGCATGCAAATATGTTACCAAAAATTTCAAATTTCTCTCTTACTATTTCTTCTCTGGAGCAGGTTTTGGAATTAAGTGCTAATGATTTAGTCCCTTAATGTCCAAAAGTTACCTTGCCTGTGGATCAACAACAGAATAGATTATAAAGACAAACTCCAGTTAAAATAGGAAAGTTTTTTTAGGTTAGGATGGAGTGGAGATTAGGCTCTCCGTCAGATTTTGACTGTTGTTATTGTCCCAGTTGGGGAGAGTTTTCCTTCCTTCCTGGCCTTCTATCATGCAGATGGCAGTGAGATGACATTTTTGCAAAGAGAACATAAACATGAATAAAAGTGCCTTATTTTAGCCTCCTTTCTGTGTCCATTTTAATAGACTTTAGTAGATTTTAATTTTTATGTGCAATATAGTGAAACTACATTTTGGTGAAATGCATCGGAAGTCACAGGGAAAATCGAAACTGAGGTGTTAAAGGTGCACTTAGACAAAGAAAAGTAAAAAAGTAACACTAAATAAAATAAACTTCATTAGTTGCAATAAAATGAAATACACCCAAAACACATCCTCCAAAACAAATAAAATAATAGATTTTTTGTTTTTCAAGCAAATTTCATTTAAACAGCTTAGTGAGCTAAATTCAAAGTTTTCTTTTTTCTTTTCTTTCTTTTGGGCATAATCAGTAACTACAAAATGAAATGTTACTTTAAATAAATGCTTTTACTAAATAATCTGTTTCTGCTATACTGGCCTACCTGTAGATCCAGAAATGTCACAAACTTTCAGAGGGAGTCATAAAATTTACAAAATGTTAATGCCGTTTTAAGCCGCAGTGCATGAGCAGTTTTCTCCACTACCGATACTACTTTTTTTAAATTGCACCGTGCTAAAATAACTTACTAATACGTTTGCAGTTACTGCATTAGTTAGATCATACTTGTCATAGTATCAAAGTGCATTTCCATATTCAATAATGATTCTGCAAGTTAAATATAAGATTTTAGTTGAATACAACCTTTTTGTCAAATTCCTTAGTTTATCTTAGTATCCATAGTATCTTCCCATTGTATGTCTCCATGTTAATATTAAAGTAGACTGTGACATTATCTGCATTTGGATGAAGGGACTTGGTGACTCTAACCAAAGGAATCAGACAGTGTTAGAAAGAATGACCTCTGACCCTCTCAGCAGCTGCCTCTCGTGCTCACTGCTCTTTGGTTAAGTGCACCCTTTATGGATATATTATGTGCTTGTCAAAGTGCCATTGTCATATAATGATACCATTGTGCTATACTATGAAAAAGTATCACTTGCGTTTCACTTTGATATAGCAAAAATTAACCAAGACTGACATGTTTTATGGATATGGTGAGTCAATAGTAGAGGATTATTTCTAAGAAAGCAGACTTAACTCGTCATGTCTTTTCTCTGACAGACAATTATTAGCATATTGGAGGGGAGCTGGGAACATTGTGTGCTTGTCTATTTTACCTCAGTCAATAAAACAGTATCAGTATATTTGTGATGTTTCCGTTTTTTGGATCTGGCAAGCCAGCCAAACATCATGCAACATGTGAGTGAAACTTTGATATATAATGGTACATCCTAATAACTATTCTGTATTGCTACCTTCAAAAAGGTAGAAAAGATGTACAGGGTTATTCACTCAGCTGCCAAAGGCAGCTGAGTGAATAACCCAGCCGAAGTGAAGTGAGCCGATCGCTGTTTGGCTATTCACTTCAGTCTTGTATGGCTGATTTAATCCGTACATCGGCTAAAATCAGCCGTACATCGGCTGCCTTCGGTCAGCCAAACATGCTAAGAAGTGCAGAAGGAGTTCAACTCGATCCAACATCTGGATCGGCTGAGCCAAAGCTCCGGCAGCTCACTCATATGGGCCGAACTGCATTTTCATAGGGGCCGAACTGCAGTGAGTGAATAACCAAATGCCGCTAAGCGGCATTCAGCTAGGCTATTCTGCTCAGTACCTCCGTGGTACCGAGCAGAATTGAAAATAAGTGAAAAGAGTGAGAAAAAAAGTTGAGAAGTTATTTTAAAAATCATACAAAATAGGAAAATTAAAAAGAAAATACAAATATTTTAAAGAAAAGAAAAAGAAAAACAATTGGGCAAAGCTATCAGTGACAGCTAGCTCTGCCCAAATGTTTCCTATTGGCCGGCACCTGCCAGAGTCTAGGAGGTCCTGGCCAATGAGTAACAACAGGGGCGGAGACGGCCGTGACGTCACGGCCAGCTCTGCCCAGTTGTTATTGCTTGATGACAGATCAGCATCCTCAAGTCATTTGGAGACGCTAAACGGTCATTACAACTGGACGGAGCCAGCCGTGAGATCACAGCTGGATCCGCCCAGCTGTCATTTGTGAGGAGAACGGCCGACCCTTCTACTCCGCTTCGGCTGTCACTTCGGCTCAGTTGAGCTGAAGCATATGACTTCGGCTCAGCTGAGCCGCTTGGCCGCCTTCGGCTGCTGTACGGGCTATTGTGAAAAGCCCGTACAACAGCCCTTCGGTTCGACTGAACCGAAGGGCAGAGACAGCCGAAAAGAGCCCTTTCGGGAATTTAGTAAATAACCCTCGTAATCTCCAAACCCAATGGCAATGATTCACTAAACTGGAAAGTCCAATAGTTTGCATGTGTTGAAAAAATAGATCAACTTTGCACATGCATTAATGATTCTTTAACATTTTCACATGCACCAAGTCATGCATGCTCATCTGCTAATATAGTTTGCACATGAACATTTTCCCATAAAAACTGGTCTGTGTGCACATTTTTGTGCACTGCATGTCAAGCAATAACAGGGAGTAGAGTGTTCCTGAAGGGTGACATTTGATGTATAACAACACAGTTGCACTAGGCAGGGTTGTTGGGCACTACCTAAAAAATAATGCAAAATAATATGAAAAGGAAAAAAAGTCTGAATTGACCCTGACCACAGTTCAGAGGCCAAAAAGTGTATTGTTGGCAATTGGTTGCTATAGCAGTAAAACATCTGCATTAGTTTGTGTTTTTTCAGACAACTTGAGTTTGAGTAGAACCCATGGTCAGCCATAATGCAGCTCCATAAAGGTTATCCCTATAGCAGTTTTTGTGTACATAGATGCCTTTAGTTGGAAATAATGAATACACAAAAGCTTGCAAAAAGCCAGCATTCGGTCTTTTGACTTGTTATTTACAACAATAAAGTGTAGATGTGCAAGATTTTCCACTAGTCATCCAGTTGGTAGGATGAACAGATGTACCTAAAACAGCTTCTATTTAAGTGCAAAGACAATACTGTAATATTCTAAACCATCTCAATGAGATCTTCTCAATTTAAAGGGGCAGCAGTTAACCTAAATGTATTTAATGATCATTGAACTTCTAAGCACGTATTGTAAATTAGGCTAGCAATCATGAAGTATACATATGTGTACACTTATTGTACTCATGATCTTGCAATTTTGCCAATTAACCATATCTCATAATCACAGATGATAATAAGTACCGAATTGGAAGCCCTTTTCTTACGCCAGTGTATATCCGGGTACACCTGTGCCTCTGTTGCCTATAAATGAGTGCATGCCATAAACATGAAGGCAACACTTTGCTGTTTCGTTTTGATATACCTTGAAGGCCTCTAGTCATAAACAGGAGGAAAGACTAGATGCAACCTCAATGGAAGGTAAAACTTTAACTCCCAGACTGCAGATTTTTATGCTTTTGTCACCCTACACTGGAAGATTACACATCTCAACAATGAAATATTAGCTCAAAAAGCAGCCCATTTGTGAATCGAGATGCAGAAGCAAATGAAAAGGACAGCGTGACAAAAACAGCTGTGGAAAAAGAGACAATCAGGATGTCTTCTGAACACAGCAAGCTGGTTTAATTTCTAACACATGGGCACATGATGTTGAGATATCCCAGGGCAAAGTGACAGCTTTGTTTTTAGCTAGGAAGAAACAGGACAATAACACAGACCCCTCTGTGTGTCTCTTTGGGGTGCGTGCATGTGGAAGACACATTAACAGCTTGAAGACATGTGATTCTCAAACACAGACAATTCACAAAGTGAAGGCCTTGAAGAAAGAAAAACCCTGTGAAAATCGAAATGCATCATTCCAGCCTGACAATGATGTCATAAATGGATATATATAAGTGAATGTACTTAAACTTCATGGGCTCCAAAAACTACATTAATATTGCCTGAAAACCCAATAAATGAATTACATTTGTTTTTATTGGCTAGAGATAGGACTAGGATTTCTTTCAGGTTTTTTTTTGCTGTCTGTGTCCCTGTTGGGGAGATATGCCCTCACTTCCTGATCCAGCATGAAATTAAAATAGATCTAAACCTTAAAGTGTATCTCTAGGCAAAACAAAAGAGGGTTAGACCCAGGCCCGTCTTTAATATTGATCGGACCCTGGGCAAACATTTTCTTGGGCCCCCTCGGGGGGCCCCCCCACCAAGAAAAAAAATGACAACATGATTGTATATCTCCCTGAAAATCTCACTCCATTTCTGTTCTGTCCTTCAATATATGTGAATAACATGATTGATAGAATTACAATGCATGATAGTAGAAAGCCATGATTAGACATAATTAACCTGAACAACCTCCCTCTCCTGAAGAATATATACCACATCCATTACAGCGCCCCTAAGCGCAAACATATGTGCATATATGCAATAAATGTACAAATTCAGGAGGAAGGAGAAGGAGATAAAGAGGCACTCACGGGTCTTGCAATAGAGATAAGTCAACGTTCTGACGGAGCTCAGTCCATCTTTCTTAAGACCTCTTTCTGAAGAAATATATGCAATAACTGGATAGCGTCAGAAGGGAAATAAAGTAAAACACATACATGTACTTTGACCTTTACTAGGGATGCACCAATACCAAGTACAGTACTCGGTCCAAGTACAAGTACAGATACTTTTCCAGCTCCAAGACTAGACTAGAGAAAAATTCAAAAGTTGTCATTTGTAAGGAGCACACGGAGCTCCTGGGATTTGTACATCTCTGTTTTAACGTATGATTTTGTTTTTATAAATATAAATAAAGGGATGCACTGTTAGCAGTTTTGCAAGTACGAGTACTAATACTTGTCCAAGATGTCACAGATACAAGTACTGATACATTTTTGTTTATTGTCATGTGACAGTTTTTCTAAAACAATACAGACTAATGATTTCAGGACAGTGGTTGAGCACCAGAGCCAGGTCCCAGCTGAAACCGCTGCAACCCTGGTAGTTCTCATGAAAATGGCACTGGTATCTGAAAAGTATCGGTGCATCCCTAATCTTTACCATTCCGCTACATTACATAAAATTCACACTAATGTGATATGATTTTAATCAGAACACTTTGTTTATTATATTCTGCTGTTAAAAAAAAGGGTGGTGCACAAATTAAGTAAGTGTTACGTTAGGAAAAATTACAGAAAAATTAATTTTTCATTTCTAATTTCTAATGTATTATGATTAATTCTCAATAAAAACTACATAGTTGCATAGTATTCGAGGTTGAAAAAAGTCACAGGTCCATCAAGTACAAACTACACAAATAAAAATATATGTATCCAAATGTGCTATCAAATTAAACCCCAATCAAAAGCCATTATAATCCCAATTACACCAGCGGTACACCTGCATTGACTTCTTCTTTGTACATCACAGTCAACTCCCCCGTGTCCTCTCCACAGATATTGGGAATATCACTTTTTCGGATCACGCCCCAGTCCTCCTCACACTTTCCTTAACTGGCCCCCCTCCGGGCCCGTGGCAATGGAGGCTGAATGAGTCCCTCTTACAGGATCCCAGCATCTCCGCCTCCCTTGAACAAGACCTACGCCTTTTCCTTGAGGAAAATGCCACCCCAGACATATCACCCTACATATTTTAGGAAGCACATAAGGCAACGATCCGGGGTACTCTTATTGCCCACGGCGCTAGACTCAAGAGACAGAGACTTGCTCGAATTACCGAACTCCTTACCCAGATCCGTCACCTCGAATCCCGACATAAGACTAATGAGAACAAGACCATTGAGGCACAATTGTACTCCCTACGCGAACAACTACGGGTCCATTGACTCGATCGTGTCAAAGCCTCCCTCGCTAAATGTAGACGCTCGTTTTATGAGTATGGCAACCAATGCGGCGCATACCTAGCCAGAGCCCATAAACGCCATGCCAGGAACCACATCCCCAGACAATCAGGTACTAAATTCACCGCTCCTGCGGACATGGCCTCAGCATTTAGCGATTATTATTCATCCCTTTATAACCTTTCATCCGGCACCCCCTCCCTAGTCTCCCACACCTGATTAACCCGCATCGTCAAATATATCTCAGACTCAGGCATGCCCACTCTGGACCCTTCCTTCATCTCTCCGCTGGAATCCCCGATCACCTCCCCTTAACTAGAACGCGCCATCAAATCCACCCAATCGGATAAAGCCCCCGGCCCTGACAGCTTCACCCTCCCCTACTACAAACAGTTTCTCCCCCTTCTCTCAACTCCGTTTCTGTCAGCCCTCAACTCTCTACGGGACGGCAACTCCGTCCCGCCCGAATCACTGCTAGCCCACATTACAGTCATCCCCAAGGAGGGCAAAGACCCTACCCTATGTCCCAGTTATAGGCCCATCTCGCTACTAAATGTAGATACGAAACTATTTGCCAAGGTCCTATACCAACTTCTCGCCCCCACCTAGTTGATCTGATACATCTAGACCAGGTGGGCTTTGTCCCGGCAAGGGAAGCCAGGGACAATACCACCCGTGCCTTGGGGATCATCCACTCTGCCCTGTCGTCCTCCTCTCCCTGCGTCCTTCTATCCACTGACGCGGAGAAGGCATTCGACAGGTGGACTGGGACTTCCTTAATTCAACCTTGGGTGCGGTGGGTCTCGGCCCATTCATGCAAACTTGGATCCGCTCATTATACTCCTCACCCTCTGCGAGAGTCAGAGTGAATGGTGTCCTCTCTCCTCCCTTCACTATCTCAAATGGTACCCGTCAGGGATGTCCCCTTTCTCCCCTACTTTTTGTCCTCACCCTAGAACCCCTCCTCCGAACCATCCGCTCCAACCCAGATATAAAAGGTGTCCAGAGGGGCCATACCCAACACAAGATAGCTGCTTTTGCAGACGACCTTTTATTTTTCCTCACTTCCCCTGACATCTCCCTCCCGATACCCTTGTCCGAGATTGCCCGATATGGTGAACTCTCTAATTTCCTGGTCAATTCCCACAAATCGACTGCCATGCACATCTCCCTCACGGGGTCCCGCCTACAGAGAGTGCTAACTAACTTTCCTTTTAAATGGTCACCTGTCTCTCTGAAATATTTAGGAGTTCACCTTCCCAGGCACCCTTCCCAAATATACTCTCTTAACTTCCCTCCATTGCTTACTGATATCGCCTCCGACCTCAAGACCTGGTCCACTGGCACTTTTTCCTGGAGTGGACGGTGCAACATCCTAAAACAATCTGTCCTCCCTCGCCCCCTCTACCCCCTCCAAGCCCTCCCGATACGGATCCCCTCTTCCTTCTTTGGCAACTGAGAGCCCTTTTCACCTCCTTTGTCTGGGCAGGAAAACTCCCCAGGCTCAAATACAATATCCTGCGTCTGCCAAAACGCTCCGGTGGCATGGGTTTGCTCGATATCCACCTATATTACCACCCGTGTAGTGGACTGGTGTCGACACAAAACCTCAAAACTGTGGACGGACCTTGAACAAATATTTTCCGCGGTACCACTCCCGGGCCTCCCTTGGTGTTCCTCCCCCTTGCCCCATGCCATGCCACGATCCCACCCCACCATTATGCCTACACTACTAGTAGCCAGATCCGCCTGTTCCCAATACTCCTTATCTCCTGACCCCTCCCCCATGCTCCCGATCCTGGGCAATCCAGCCTTCCCACCAGGGATTGAGGACACTCTATTCCAAACACTCGGCTCTCCGGGTAGAGGCAGGGCGCTTCACCTCCTAGCAGGTTCTTCTTGGCCTTCCAGGTTCACTGTAAACTCTCACCAAGGCCTCACACCCCTGGACCCGTGGAGAACTTTGCAACTTACTCATTTCCTGGGATCACTCCCACCCCCTGGCAAATCTCCAGAGCTCTGACCCCTTATGAATTGGAATGCTCCCGGGAGGGCCAAGCCCACCATGTCCTCTCCCTGTGCTACGAACAGCTCATATCCAACTCTTCTAAAACCACTCCATGGTTTATCACGAGATGGGAGGAGGATCTGGGGATCCGGTTTAGCTCAGGAGAAAGCGGGAAGCTACTCTCGCTCTCTTATCAATCATCCATCAGCAATAAATACCAGGAGTCAGGCTACAAGCTGGTCACCAGATGGTACAGGACACCTCAAATTTTCCACTCTATGTTCCCCCTGACGCCATCCACCTGTTGGCGCTGTGATGCCCCACAGGCGGACATACTACATATATTTTGGTCATGCCCCGCAATCCAAACCTTCTGGAACCAAGTCCACGCCACTACTCAGCAATTTACTGACTCCCCTGTGCCACTAGACCCGGCCTTCTTCCTACTGCACCATAATACCACCCCGCTTAAGACATACAAACGCTCAGTTGTGCGCCACCTAGTCAACGCTGCTCGGGCCTGTGTTCCGGCCCTCTGGAGGAGACCTGAACCTCCCACCATTCACCAATGGTTAGACCGGGTGCACAACATCTACCTCATGGAAGACCTCAGAAGCTCACTTAATAACACCCCGACCAAATTCCGAAACACCTGGTACTACTGGATTGACTTCCTCCACTCCCCGGCCTACACGGCCCTACTAAGTCGAGTTTCCTTTTCCCTCTACATCCCCCCTTTACTCTGCACTCCTCTTCTCTACATCCTTCTGACCTGCTCCACCCCACTTTCCAAGCTCCGGTTATATACCACTTTAAGACAGTATTACGACCCGCTCCCGTAACCAAGTTGCGGGGTTCCGGAAGATGACCCCGATCACCTCTATCTAACTTTCCCCTTTGATACTACATCCAGGGTCCCCGCCTATATTCCTCAATGCCACTGTACGGGCTTTAGGTTGGCAATACACTTTATGATTATTCTGATTCCTCTGATTGGCTGCAGTCACTGTTCCGCTAACAATCATCCACCTAACCCCTTCGACAGTTGGATTGGGGGGTGCCAGCAGGGCCAACCACAGATTGAATTTTGGTTAATTTAGCAGGAATTGACCAAACTTGATCCATGTATGGATTAGCTTTCCATATTAAAACGGAGCACCTATGAGCTGGCATATGTTTTTCTTGTTTTTGTGATGTACTCGGTAGGCCATGGCAAATCTCAAATTGTCAGCAATGACAAAAGAAATTCTAAAATTTTAGCTGCCACCTCATGCGATTCATTTATGCTTGTGAGGAATTCTTTTAGTTACTTAAGTATCACAAACACCAGTAAATATGCGATCCTTCCAACACAATTCCTTGATCTTTGCTTTAACAACTATTTGCCCTTAAGGCTGAAGTCAGAGTGACAGAAGCTGCCCTTAACGAGGTGGGCAGCTGTGACTGACAGTTCCTCTCTGCCAGACCCTCGGGCCGCTCTCCTGACTGCAGTGATGAGCTGCCTTCCATGGGAGCTGCCTGTGGATGAACCAGACTAGGGAGGAGGACATATTGACCCTATGATTGCTATCTCTCTACAGAAATAAAAACATAAGTACAAATAATAACACTGAGAAAATTGTAAAAGGAAGCATTACCTTATATGTACATTTTCATATATACATAGGCTTAATGCAGGCTTAGCTTTAGCTATACATACAGTATACCAGATTTAAACAACACAGACTTGGGTATGAATTACCAATTATAAAATGTGTTTTGCAAATAAAATCATTGCGTCTTATTTATTAAAGTGTTTGTAATAGGTATGTCCTGCCACCATTCTTCTGTTTTCATCATTTTGCAGTGCAGTTTAAATCAGATGAATCTTGCTAAAACTGTCACTGTCCATCTTGAAATTTAGAGTATTCCCACCCATCTTTAGGTGCTCTTAATCCTGCTTTATTATGCATGATACAAAATAAATAAAAATGCAGCAAAGTGAGTGGAATCCTCTCAACTATTAACAAAAATGTATTTATCTTTTAGATTGTAAGCTCTCACTGGCAGGGCCCTCCTTACCATCTTGTCTTGATTTGTCTTGTGATTGTAATGTCTTCCTGTAATGCGCTATGTGAATCCTGTATAATAATAATAATTTGTGTATCACTCAGCTGTAGATCCCCAAATCATCTCTGAATTAGTGCTGACACTGTCCTTCCTTCTGGAGGTTGGGTACTTTTGTTCCCCATGGTTCCTGTGTGTGTGTTGTAAAGTAGTCATCCCTCCAAGATTGTAGTCCATCACGGGAGTGAGCTTAGAGCGGTGGCTACCTTACAACACACACAGGTGACATGGGAAACAAAAGTAGTCATCCCCCAGAAGGAAGAACAGTGTCAGCATGAATTCAGTGATGGTTTGAGGATCTACAGCTGAGTGATGCACAAATGAGCTACATTTTTGTTAATAGCTAAGGTACTTGAATTTATTTTTAAGATTTAACTCCTGAGTTTAGTGTCACTCTCCAGCATCTACCAAAAGCTGAAATCGGTTTTCAAATAACTAATCTATAATAAGTAAAGCTTGCAATGATTACTGAGGCCCACACTGGGCTTTCTGTATTTTTTTTACAACCACTGTACTGTGCACCTAAACATGAACATGCATGCAGTAGAGTAACCTGCAGTTGCTGCAGTTTAAAAATTCAGTGCTGGGAATTCATAGAGCTCACATTTAAATTATGGGAATTTCAAAAACATATAACATGATATTATTGAGTATGTTTGCCGATCAATTTTGTGTTCAATTATATTTTCTACCATTCAGATAGCTGTACTATATTACCCATTGTACAGCTACCTGAATAACAGGGGATTCAGCTGCCCCTGTTTCCAAAGTTAGATTCTTCTAGGCCAGAACTGTGACCTCTGCAACTGCCTCCAGTACACATGCATGAGTTTCCTATAACCTATGCAATGCCAAAAGGACAACTAAATGAATGCCAAAGAACATATCACAGCAGTAAAGAATTCTCCATGTTACAATCAGTGGAAATATGCTGGACGTACTTGGGTTCTGCCAGTATTAGCCCAACAAGTAGTAAAAAGCACTAAAATTTATACCAACATTAGGGTCACAATAGCTAGTCAACGTGCTAGCAAAACTACTTTTGTGATGTGCCACAGGTAGCAGACTTATTAATAGTAATATGAAAATGTAACAATGGGCAATACATATATATATCATGCAGTCTATAAATAGCAGTAACCCAGCTATTTTTGCTTTCCTAAGTCCACCTGCAACATAATTGTATTACCCGTTGATCCTCCCAGTAAATCTCAACACTTTAGTTACAGGAGTTGGTTCAAACCATCAATACTGGTGTGGAAGTTTACAACTTTTATTTGGCTTCAACTTTTTTTCCAAAAAAAGAAAAAACCTTTTACGGTCACTGCTTAGAAACTGTTAGCTGGGGTTAGGCTTTAATTTGTCTCAACACTGCTTCACAATATCACTGCAGAACAAACAGTGTTGTCACCCTCTTAGAGGGGGAGGAAAGATAACAGATCTACTGGCAGGATCAATTATTATTACTATATCACTGGGCAGGCGTACAAAGACAAGAACTGCTGTGTTAATACTGGTGACAAACTGCATCATTTTCTGCACTGTTACACTTTATTTTATTGTAGTTATTATTAGAAAGATTTTTTAAGACATTAACACTTCGCGTAATTCAAAAGCACACTAACAACCCATCCTGAAAACCGATAAAATGGGCACTTCTTATTAAAGCTTATAAAGGAAGGGATCCTATTGATGTATGAGGGAAAGATCAATATGTGTTTAAAAAGCAGCTATGTTCACAAATCAGATTTCTGTGTTATTTGCACATCATCACATCCTGTTTTTGTCCTTGTCAATCTTGTGAAAAGTATTGTATTTCACAAGAGATTTATTTAAAAGTCAAGCTTGGTACAGTCACAATCATCTGCAAAGACCCGGGCAGCTAAATGGCCCATTATATGGTCACTGCATAAGGTACACAACATTTCACAGTTGAGGCTTAAGCTGGGTATACACGTATATATATTTTTCTTATTCAACCTGCCGACTGAACAAAGTAAATATAACAGATTCCTCTATCAGCGCTTATGAGCATTGATGGAGGAATCCCCCTCTGTTTTGGTTGTATTGTGACAGCGGCTGCGGCCACTGTCAGAATGCCCAACCAGAGCTTGTAGCTGATTAGCTTCAAGCTCCATTCTGCCAAGAATTTTCCAACCTGCTCCTTTAATCAGCTGAGCGAGGAATGCCGGACGGAAGGGTGCCAACAGCAGCACCCACTGTGCTAATGTCAGCTGTTTCCTCAACAACTGGCCAAAACACGTGTATACCCTACTATAGATAGGGCCAGCTAAGCCAATGAGGGAAGGCACACCAGCAGTGAAAAATGCTGTAGATTGTGTTCTTTGTAGTGAACACTTTGTTTTCTTTTTTCCAGCCATTTTCTGTCTTATGCATGCAAACAATGGTTGCATTGCAGGGCTGATTTTCTGATGGCAACAACAGTAGACCATGCTTGTGTCAATTGTGCTGAAACCTATAGTCTTCTTTGGAAGCCCTTGTAATAGGGTGACGACACAGGAGCACAATTGGGAGACAGGAGACAGTACACTGTCACCCTATAACAGGTGGTGATTAAAAAAGAATGAAAGGTGTGTATTTTAAAAAAAATGGGAATTCCTTTTGAAATTACTATAACACGGTAAACCTTAAATTAAATTTTAGTGATTGGGTTCACTTATAATTAAAAGAATATCTATAGTCAAAACCTTTTTGACTGGAGTGTTAAAATGTTAAAACCTCTGTCAGGTTTTTAATGCTATCTTTGCCCTTGTTTGGATCATTCACCCTCTTTATTTGTGTTAATAACCATAATCACTGGGAATAAAAGTGAGAGAAAATCCAAAATTTGTCATTATCACAAAAACAGAAAGAGAGGCAAAATCTTGCAATAGGGACAGATATTCATTATAGAAGAGCATTTACCTCTCTTTGGGGAGATTCTATTTGTTGTATCTGTGTGACAAGTAATAAAGGGAAATCTCCCCAATAGCACATAAATGGCAAAAAAACACATTACAAAACTGGTTTGAACTACTCCCTTCTCTATCCAAATGTTTTAAAAGTATTGGTTTTAGATGTACTTTATAGAAAATGTGGTTACATTTTATACTTATATTCATATATTTCAATAAAGTTATAACCTTATAAAATTATAGATTTAAGCCAGAAAGCATTTAATAGTGTGCATTGCCTTTATAGTCATATTGATGTGATTACTAAGACATTACTACACTATTATTAAAAGTAAACATTAAAAGCTAGGAACTGAAAGATGTCAGACCTATGAACTCTATCAAAATTATTTTCTTTGTGGGTGTTCATTGGTTGGTATTATTATGCCACCTAGGGGCATTTTGGAAGAATTGTAAAGAGACACACACAACCATTTCAATTTTCCATAAATGCATGCTTAAACAGAATATATAATGTATTTATTTATTGTATTTAAACCCTAACTGAGAATATGATCAGTGTCATCCAAATAAGTCTACTAATATGTGTTAAGATATATTCTCTGCTATGTGTAATTATATACTGTATGTTCATTAAGGAGGGCTGTGCTTCTTGCTCATTAGTGCTAGTCTATCGGCCTGCTCCGGCAGACTACAAAAGGGAAACACTATATGTGGCTTTCTCTGAAATCTCAGCACTTGTTCTGCACATAAACTGAATGCACTGCTTGATAGTATCTAGAATTAACTTCTACAGATCTGTAATACAATAAAAATACAAAGAAAATAAGAAACAGCTTGCACATATTGCTCAACATACATCAAATATTACTTTCTGATGAAGGTTACAATCAACAAAACTGTGATCTTGCAAAAACTACTCGGTAATTTCATTTTAAATAGTCTCTGTTGTAAGGCAAAATCCTTATATGAGAGATTTCAGATAGAAGCTAAAAAATTAATTTTTCAGGGCAGGAAAGCTGAACCTGCTTCAGATTGTGTGAAATGCTGAGAAAATATTATAACATTGCCCTGGAGTGCATCTCTCAGCCAAGGCAAGGTCACTTGCCTGCAGTTCAAAGACTGTTTTTAATGATAAAAGTGCCACTTTAAAAAAAAACAAAAAAACATTTGTTGTATATAGTGAAATGAGGAATTTATTCATGCAGACTTGCAAAGAAGCTGATCAATGTCACGTAGCTGGTCCACGTTATGTGTCAACAGTCGGTAGAGAATGTTCAGCAGATCTTTCCATTTATAATAGAACCTTCTCAACATCTCCCATCATGTTCTGGCGGCTACACACTTTCATGGGATGAAGCAATTCACTATTGTTATCTCCTTCCATTCCAAGATAATCCAACAACTAATTGCCGTAGCCTAACTCCTCAAAACATACACATTCACATGAAGCTTGTATAAAGACCTTTCGTAAGATCGTGCATGCTTAGCCAGCTGCCACCTATTTTCTACAGGTTCCCTTAATTCTATATACATACTGATGCTTTATAATCTAGGAACACATATCTCACACCAGTAAGATCCCCCAAGCTCTCTGCAGCAAACATGAGTTCTATATACTGTATATTGTCTTCTTAAGCACTGCAGAATATAATGGTATAACATAAATAAAAGATGACCATTCCTATTAGGTGTATATTAAAGTTATGGACCCAGAACCTATGACTCTCTGTCAGGACAAGAAGTAAGATTAAATCTGCCCAATAGAGAAATAAGCATCTGTAAAAACCTGACTAAAGCTTGCATGCAGGACCTTATCATATTAATGTCTAGTCTATATCAACCAACCACTGCATTAGAAATTAGAAGGCTGGAAGGTTTCCAAGTCACTGCTGGGAACAGGGAGTTAGGTGAACTGAGTTTCTGAAATGAAACAGAAATACTATGTTAGTGTATCATGAAAGAGCCACACTGCCCCAGACAAAGAACCTCATACCAATGACATAGAGATGTGATGATAAATGACGTCATTGGTCTGCAGCCCTTTGTACTATGTGCCATACATTCTGAGGATGAATGCCTACATGGTGCCCTCAGGGGACAGTGAGGGCATGCTTTAAAGCCGATTAAGAATATGTTTAAAATATGTAAATGTTTAAATGTTCATAGCCACACGTTTGCTATAAGACAACTCTGTCACCAAAGTAAAAAACAAATGCTCACTGCCAAATGGCAGACCATTCTGATCACCATTGCACTAACAGTTCTTGGTATTGTTGAAGCTTTGATGCTCCCTCCCAGACATTCCTTTTTGACCATCGCTATGATGAGCTGGCTCCCTAGCCAGTAGAAAAAAAATAGGAGGCAGGAACTGGTGGGCAATATTTGACTACCAGTAAGTGGCAGAGCTTTACCTATCAGAACAGCTTATCATTTGGGAGTAATGGAGGGGCTTGGAGGCGGCTGCAGGTATGTGTACCTGGCAGCTGTTTTTCCTTTTATGAAACATTATAGCTCGATCGTATTTGACATGTGTCAGAGATTTCTTGACCCCTATTTCTTGACCTCCTTTTCCAAAACAGGTGCAATATTGTTATTATAATTATCCCGTCAAAATAACATCTTTTTCACAACTCCCTTGTACTAAAAATACAGTTATATTGCAAAATATTGCAAAATTACAAAACTTTGCACCTGCACCCAAAATGACCGAGTTCAAAAAAAGGAGCTTGTTTACTGATAATAACAGACAGACTTTACACAAACTATCTCAACAACTCCACTTCCAACATCGATAAATCCGCCTACTAAGTTCACTTTGATGCTCCTTATTTTTAAAGAACTCTGGGAAAATCAAACTATAACCCTTGCAGTAGGGCTACCCCTGCATTACAAGCGTTAAGTGCCTGTTTTGTCTAGGGAGCTATAATAACAAAATTATATTTACCTGAAGCACGATCCCGGCTTGCTCATAGACCGCTCCCTTCAGCTTCACTACCCCTCCACTCCGGAGGCCTAAGGTCCTGTGAGTCATCATGTCCATTGGACATGAGGACAGTAAGGGACATTCCATTGCTGGAGTGAAGGAAGAGACAGGCTGGAGGGAGTGTTGTGAGAGCAAACCAGGATCACGGTTCGAGTGAGTGAAGCTTTGTTATTTTAGCTCCCTAGAGAAAATGAGCACTTAACCCTTGCATTGCAGTGGTGTTTGATGTGACCATGTTTCCTAAATATGGCTGTAACAAGAAACATTGTCTGAAAGGTAAACTTAGCCCGTTTCATCCAGAGGTTCAGCCCATTTATCAGGATTCAGGAGATAAATATTTAGTTGTGGGTACAACATGGAAAGTAATTCAGGGTGATGAGGATGACACATCAGAGAAGGGTGGTCTCAAAGATGATTTGCAACTGCAAATCAATGAAAAGTTATGCAGAGTCAGGGCTGTTTCTCATGTAGGCAGCTCTGGCTTTGGTAATGAATTTCAGATTTTTCACTCTCAATATTTGGTGTCTTGCAAAATTATTATAGTTGTGAACATTCTTTCAGCGGAGGTGCAATTGCATGCAGAGGATCCCACAAGCGCCAGTTTGAAAAGGTAATAATGGACAAATAATGGAAGAAAATATACTTAAATTGTATTCCAAACCTAAACCTTTTTGTGTTCGTTTTGGATAAGGTAGTGATCAGTTAGAAGCCCTGCTAGATTTTTATTGTCTGTAGCTCATTTTAGCATATTTTCCCTTTTTTTCAGACCTGTTGAAAACATTGTTATTTGAATAGGAATTAAAAGGAGATTACTAAATATGTTATAATCTGACTGTACTATCTCCTTTAGATTTACCAAAACAATGTAATATGAAGGCCTAAACTGTCCAATCAATTTGTATCCAATCAGGTAAGCCCTTGCACTACATAGATGTTGGCAACGTTAACAGGGACACTAAAAACACAATGCTGTTACACAATTGTATATACATGACACAATGCATAATCATGGTTATATTTATATTACTGTGGATTGAGAATTTATATAGTTAATTTTAGGGATGCACCGATATCAGTTTTTTGGTATCATGAGCGAGTACCGATTTTTTTTCTGTACTTGCCGATACCGAATACCAATACCGGAAATCCCATTAAGGAAGCCAGGCAGGGTGTAATGACTTGCCACCTGGCCTCCTGATTAGCTGGGAGGCCGGGCGGCATGTAAAGACTCGCCACCCGGCTTCCCGATTAACAGGGAAGCCGTCTCAATGCTTTCTCCTCACCAGGTGACAAGGAAGCATGGAGCCGGCTTTCTGGCCAATCAGGAAGGCGGAGAGTGGGTAATGACTCGCCGCCTGGCTTCCTGATTGACCAGCTTCTCAACCAATCAGGAAGCCAGGCGTTGAGTCATTACAGTGCACCCGGCTGGGAAGCTGGCTGATTGGCTGGGAAGCTGGCTCCAACCTCACTCGTCACCAGGTGATGACTCGCCATCCAGCTTCCTCATTGGCCATCTTCCTGACCAATCAGGAAGCCAGGCAGCGTGTAATGACTCACTGCACGGCTTCCTGATTGGCGGGAAGTCATGTTCCCTCCTCACCAAGTGAGGAGGGAGCATGGAGCCGGCTTCCTGGCCAAAAGCTGGGCAGCATGTAATGACTCGCTGCCCGGCTTCCTGATACTTCCGGGTAACGGGTTAGGCATCGGAGCATTTGGGCGAGAACGAATACTCGCCCAAATACTCGGTATCAGCACCGATAATGATACTAGTATCGGTATCAGTGCATCCAGAGTTAATTTTCCCTAAGCCATTGTTCTTTGGCATCAGTATAGCTGGTTGATATACTGCCATCTTGTGGTCATTTTGGTGATTGCACCATGATTTTTGTATTCCCTCCCCTTGTGTGTGATGTACTTCCTTCTTGTTAAGAGTTGTCTTTTCTGACATCAAAATGGCTGACTGTGACATATGGGCACATAATAATCTGCTCGCATGGGGGGAAACAGTGCCATCTTTGACCTGCAAATAATGTCTGTTCAATCATCTGCTACATCCTGTTGTCTGTTGTAACCTGCTGCATTCAATAAATATCTTCATGGATGAAAAGGTATTTGGTGAGTTCAGCTATGTGATAAGGATTGTCCGCGGTGATTATATCTGCTTATGAAGGCCAGGCATAGAGGTCTCAGCAAGGGATACATCGCTAATACAGCAATCGAAGTCACAATAACACTTGTTTTTAGTAGAGTGAGGGATGGATAGAGCCTCTTTAACTTAAACGTTGCATTGATGCCTGGTCCCCATTGGAGACTGTGGAAAAAATGTTGTCACCAGGACAGATAGTGAGGCGAAATCTCTTCAGCAGGACAGACAATACAAAAAAAAAAGAAGACTTACAAGTGTTCCAATTGTGCCCCAGTTTAACAACAGGCACCCTTTTAAATAATTATTTGAGCCTAAACCACTTAGCAACTGTAATACATTGATTAAGTCACAAGATTGATACCCCCTGCCTTAAGAATATTGATTAAAATTTCAGCAGAAAACTAGGATTGCATAGCAGTGTATGTTCCTAATTCTCAGATTTCACTGTAAACCTGACAAATCAGTCATAGTAACCTAAGCAGCAGCAGTCCTTGACTCTTTCACTTTTCTCACCGACACATACTGACACTAATACATTTGGCCTCGACATCAAGGTTCAACGTATTCAGGTAGCATCACCTTTCATGAACCTGAGGGTAGATGCAGGGCCATATTTACTCTCTCTGCTGCCCCAAAGCCAGGTTCCTCAATGCGCCCCTCTTCCCACCAACCCCCCCATGGAAAATGACAGACCTGCAGGCTGCATACAAGTGATCTCAGCGACACCGCTGAGATCACTTGTACGTAACATGCAGCGGCTTCCCCGTTATACATTGAGCTCTGCTTGCCCAAAGCAGGGCTAAATGTAGAAAGCAACTACCTGCCGGGTGCCCGGAACTGCATGTCCCGGGCAACGGGAGATAGGAATTCCACACACCTGCTGCACCTCTACTCCCTGCTGCCACGAGGCTCGCTCTTGGTTGGCCTTGTGGAAAATCTGGCCCTGGGTAGATGCATTCACAGTGTGAAACGTGTTGCTGGTACCTAAGCCCTGCTGGCTCCTACTTCCGCAGGACAAGTAGTTAAACCACAAATGACTATTTTAGAACCCCATACACAATGCCCAAAGAAGAAGCTGCTGCACTACAGTAAATCCAACAAATAAAAGATTTATTCAGCAAGCAGTGTACACATCACGCAACCAACCTTGATGCCACCCTGACTGACGCGTTTCACCTGCGATAGGCTTAATCATGAAGAACATGCTCTGTGGTGAGCAAATATTGGCATGGTAATTGCATTAAAGTTCAAGATTTCTTTTGAAGATTGCATGTGCATACTTTAGTGTTTGTTACTGATAATAATGCTCTTATGTTTTGCAAAGACAAAATCGTATTCCCATTCATCAAGTTAACCTGAGACCTTCTCATGCAGTGGAATTCTGTATTGTAGATATTCTAATGCTTCTACAAGTAATGTACAACAGTGAGTAGCTATATTATGCAGCACAGCAACAAACCACACACTTCAAGAAAAGCACAAAGGCATCAAGGCAAGGAAAAATACCTCAACTTCAGTTATCACTTAGAAAACCCTGAATGGCAAATAACATAATATCAACAGCCATGAAACTATAACAAATACATATTTGCAGGATGATTATGTTTCCTGGTTGTATGATAGCTGTGGTTATCGACTTGAAAAAAGTATCATTTTTACATAATGTTACACATCTTATTTAAAAATATAGCTTTTAATTTCATCAGAATAATTCATAAGTAAAAGAAAATACTTATTTAAAATACATGTTTGACTAATACCCCCTCAAAAAAAATGGAATTTGTCAGTCTGTGTCATGTTGGGGACATTTGCAGGGACAATTATAGTTGCACTGCACTTATGTGATCATTGGAGAAACAGATCACAAACCAGTGGAAGATGGCAGCTCTGCATAAGTCTTTTTGAGCCCTGTCTATATCCGCCCATCTGATTCCAACCAGCCATTTGCGTATGTGCATCTAGATGGATCTCTGATATCTTCTTTGTCCTGATTTCTGGTCTGTAGACATGTGCTGTCCATGATGTAGCTACAATTATACAGGGTCTACCTTCTTCTAGCAGTTTAGGATCTGTTTCTATAGTGATGATAAAAGTGCAGTGCAATATAGATATATTGGGGGATGAGTCAGCCACGGTGTGGGACAGTGAACACACTCTGGGAGTTCATCGAGTGCCCCACCTGGAGCTGGGGGAGGGACACTCACTGGGGTGGGAGGATATAAGGAGGAGGCTTCCCTCTGTTCAGTATTCCCCAGGGAAGTTGCGGAAAGGGAGTGGCCTAAAAGGCTTGGGGGGTTGATATATAACAAGCACATCCTAAAGGAAAAAAACTTTCCTATTAAGATTACTATCCTTCATTATGTGGAGAGATGTTCTTCACTTCAGGATATTTATGAAAAATAATATATTTGCTGATATTGCAGTTGGACATGGATATTTCTCCTTGGAAGAGATCATTATATACAACGCATATACATTCGTGGAAGGTGGAAAACTTTACTAAGTAGAGATTCCTATCTGATAAAAAAAACTTTAGTTCAGATATTTACCCTCTTGGCAATATATCGAGATTAGACAAGTTAAATATCTATGAAAGATTTTTGCTAGTTTTTTGGGACCTAGCCGTGACAGCAACTTAAATGTCCTTAAAATGACCTGTAAACAGTGGCCTGTCATTGCATGAACAATAAATGGGTGGAGCCAGCCATGACGTTATGGCTGACTCCGCCCATTTGTTGTCATTCGCCCGGGACCTTGCAATAGCCATTTCACAGGTGCTGGCCAACTGTCAACCGATAGGCGGAACCAGCAGTGATGTCGCCGTTAGCTCGGCCTAACTGTTTTCATTTGGCCGGCACCGGTCAAATTGGTCATTATGCGTCGGGAGTGCTTTCCGTGCGGTCGAGTCGGCGGGACTTTTTTTTATTTCGACGAGTCATCATGGACATCTCTGAACGACGTGATTGACCTTGGATTGCCTTGTTGGATCAATTTCCATAATTTGTATGGCTTTTTTAATTAATTTTTTTAAATTATAGGACTTGTCAAAAACGTTTGCTTTGTTTTCTGTTCAATTAACCTCTTTCCAACATTTGGACGTTCCATGCCATCCTGGAAAGCATGGCCTTTAAAGACGTCAGATCAGTGATACGCTGTACCATGCTTTTGTGGTATTTGATTGACGCTGGATTACATAGATGGAGCCATTTTTAAAAAAAATAAAAGAATTTTCAAAAATTGTTTTTTTTTTTATTAAAGAATTCTTTTCTAAATGAGTGGTGTGTTTATTTACATTTTGGTTTAACCCTTTAGTGAATGAGTGGGGTTACAAGCAGGGATAGGCATGGACCAAGGCTGTGGCCGACATTTTCCCAATACAGACCTTAGTGAAGGACACCAAGGTACATTTCAAATTAAAACCATCAAAAAAAACTTTGTCTAGTCTCTGGCCTAGTTCCACAAGTACAAATAAGTTTAAAATAACATTTAAATAAAGACTGCTTGTGGTATACTGTTATAAAATGCTTGCTGTCCCCTGCAAAGGCTTCCCCCCACCCCAGCCTCAGGCCCTTATTCAGTCTTTAAGCCTTTTCTCTGCGTTGGTTACTGAGAGTGCAAAATGTCCCAGTGTTGTTGGTCACTGAAAGTACAAAATGTACTTGTGTTAGTGGGGGTAACAGTGCCCCTGCAACAGAGGGAAATCATGCCACAAATGTTAGTGTTCAATGAGGCTATGCAGACTCCATGTCACAACCTTGACTGTACAAGCCCTCTGTGTACAGTGGCTCCCCCACTTGCAATGTCCTTCATGCAGGGCTTTCTCAATGCAGGGGCTGGCCTACAGCAGCCAGCTGGCTGACAGTGAAAGAAATTTTAAATGAAAATTTTAAAGCAAAAGTACACAAACTACTATGCGATACACCAAAAAAAAGCAAATAACACAAAAAACTAAAGTAAACCAAACTTCCCTAGATATACCACAAGAAATAGTCAAAGAACTCTACCCTACATACACAAAAATCAAACATTTCCTATAGAGCACAGCAGCAGCAGGTGCCCAAGGCTGAATAGGGGCCCGACGCTGGGGTGGGGAGGAAGCCTTTGTAGAGGACAAAAGTGCTGTCCTCTGCAAGGGCTTACCCCCCCACCCCAGCGTCAGGCTCCACATTTGTTTCCTCATTTTTGGGGGGTGGGGTTCCCCCTTAAATTCCTACTAGACCTAAAGGGCCTGGTATGGCTTTTGGGGGGAACCCCACACACTTTTTTTTATATGTAGCTTGGGGGGTCCCTCCTAACAATCCTAACAAAATGTAATTTTGTTTCTTTTGTTTAATGTCTCTTTGCTGCAATGAAAATTCATACAAAAACAAAAATTCGTACATACTACCGCTATCGAATTTCGTCCGAATCCTGAAACAAATTGACTTTCGAACCTGAATCCCAAAAAACGAAATAACTAAAAACTAATAAAATAAATTTTTTAAAAAAGTAAGAAATAATAGGAAATAATCATTTCAAAAAAGTGATGCTAAAATGAACAATAATGAAAAATAAAAATGATAAAAAATAAAAAAAGGTAAAAGATAATAAGATAAATAAAAATGTAAACGTAAAATAAAAATAAAAATAAAAAAAAGTGATAAAAAAAAGTAAAAAATTAACACCAACCCTGCCGCCTCCGCCATCTTGTTGCCATTCTCAATTGGGGGTAGGGGTTTGGCAGGGGGGGGGCGCATTGAGGAACCTGGCCGTGGGGCAGCAGAGAGAGCAAATGCAGCCCTGAAGGTACTTCAATGTATTTTAAAGATTTAACTCCTGAGTTTAGTGTCACTTTAAGGTATAAAAACACCTAGCCCTTAGTACTGCTATAAAAATACATACTGCTTATAATGATGAGAAAGTCGGAATTCATTTTACAATGTGTATAATAATGATATGTATAATACCATTATACAATGTACAGTATATGCACATGGGAAGCATGCACATTTACATTTTTGGGGCAAAAGAGATAGTTTAATGGTATATTTAGTGAATCTAAGATATGTAATTTATCATATGAGATTTTTCTAATCACCGTAAATAAACAAAATCAATGTGGTTTACATTATTGGCTCATTTTGATTTTAAAGGAAACCACCTCCGCAAGCTTAGTTTCCCTGACCACTGCAGTTTGATGCTTCTGAGGCTTGGCAGTGCAGTGGTTAATATGCCCAGTCATACTTGTGATTGGAAAGGTGTCAGGCAGCCATGCTGGTGAGTGATACTGCCCTCTGGCCCTGGCCTAGGCCTTTAGGGAAGAACGATAGAGTAAGATTTCAATTTTCCCTTTTGATTTGAGCTCATTTATAACTGAGTGTCTTGGGGCCTGAGTGTGTGACACAATGTTAACTCCATCGGCAGCGTTTAGCACCAGGGGAGATGAATAGCCAGTCCTCACCATTGTCACCTGCAAATTAATGTTATAAGTGACAAATATCTCTCTGCTGGCTAGAATGGCTATACTGAGTTAGTCATAGAGATAGATGAAGAGAAGCAACCACACAGTACTCTGTAGCTGATACCCAGGTTTCTCTAGTAGGTCTTTATTTTACCTGCTGGTGGCCAATTCATCCTTTTTTTTTTACATTTTCTTAGAAATAAATGTTTTCATGTAAAAAAAAATTATATATAAAATTAAAGTTACAAAAAAAGCAAAACATTAAAAGTGACATATAAAAGCAATTTTTAAAAACCCCAAAAAGTCCCCCGCCCGCACATACGCATGCAAACATGCTTCGAGTGCACCTACGTGCGAAAACTACGATTGCGCCACACATGTTACAAATCGGTGCGAACGTCGGAGTGGGAGCAATAATTCTAGGGCCATCAATGACTGATAACACTAAACTGATGAGCGGTAATAGCTTTTAAAGCATCGCCTATGGCCAATTTTGGGCATGGTAGTTTTTTGCGAGTCTTTTTTACCCGACGTGACCCCGTCCTTTATATTTTACCAAAAATTTGGGTAATAATAAATGTTTTATAACATAGCGTAGGGAAAACAGGGTTTTTTTCAAAATTTTCGGTACTTTTTTCATTATATAGTTTAAAAAAAACCCCAGTGGTGATTAAATACCACCAAAAGAAAGCTCTATCTGTCCCCAAAAATGGTATAAAATTAATTTAATTACAACATTGCATGACGGAATAAATGTCAGTCAAAGTACCGCAGCGCTGAATACTGAAAAATGGCCTGGACAGGAAGGGGTAAACACCCCATCAGCAAGTGGTTAAATAGGCCGATCTATTAGATGGAGGAGCGTCATTTCCTGTGAGACTGACGCGCGCACGTCTACTGTATACACATGCACACTAGTGTACGTTTCCCAGTTATACAGAGAATGGGCACAGGCGCATGCGCAAAAGCAGTAGTCACCTAAAAGTTAGTGTTCAGGTTACGGGTGGGTTAGTAGTGTTCAGGCTACAAGGAGGAGTGAAGATTAGTGTGAAGATTAGTGTTAGGGTTAATGTGAAGATAAGTATTAATGCTCAGGTTGCAAGGAGGGTTAGTGTTAGGGTTATAAGGAGGGTTAATACAATTACTGGGAGGGTAAAACCTCATTCACACGAGAAAAGGCCGGCATGTACAGCTCCGTGCTGCATGCGTGGCCATATCGGGCAGCTCCCAGGAAGGACAGGGGCTGCGTGTGATTAGTACGCAGCCCCTGTCCTTCTCTATGGGAGAACCTGGCCCTACGCTCACCCGCCCTGCACGTCCGTGCGGGTGAGCGTACTCGTACGCTGACAGGATGTATCCTGTCTGCATCCGAGCCGGGACACCTGCACCCATACGGACCTGCACTTAGGGTGAGCGTAGGGTGGCGTATGGCCGAGTACTCCCATAGAGAAGGACGGGGCTGCGTACTAATCACACACAGCACCTGTCCTTCCCGGGAGCTGTCCGTTACGGCCGTGCACACAGCACGGAGCTGTACCTGCCAGCCTTTTCTTGTGTGAATGAAGCCTTAGTCTGAGGGAGGACATAGGGAAGGGAATTGTGCCCGGCTGAAAACTTCCATTGGTGCTGAACGCTAATGCATAATTTTTTCAAAGACGAAGACAAGAGGAAACAGAAACGTGGCATAAAAAAGAGGTAATAGAAGATATGTTTACTCCTTCTTACTCATAAACGCTTTATGTCCACAATAAGCTCTTCAATTAATATTAATTTTTTTAATTTCATTTTCTTTTCTTCTTATAAGGCCAACATCCTAAACTTTACAGAGTACAAAGAATCATTTGTATCCATTTCTGCCCCGAGTAGTTTACATTCTAATGTTCTGATCACAGTCATAGAAGCACACACTTTAGGCCCCAAATTCATCAGAAGTTCCTATAAAGGATGATTCAGCAACACAGTTATTTTATTGATTGATAAGCACAGCACATATTGGCTTCAGTCTTTTGTAGAATGGTGTCATGTTATTGACAGCTAGTCCCAGAGTGGTTGCTCTGCTTGTTGCACACCATTGTCTACTGCACTGATTCATTACATCTAATGGCCAACTTACTTTAACGTTATCCCACGATAGATTAAATTCACACAATTTACTAAGCTGAAATGATGGTTGTTTGCCATAACGACCAATATTTTCAAGAATGAGGGCCAATAAGAGCTGGAAGACACAATTGTTTTTGCAAATAACACATGTTTAAACTTATTGAATTGAGCCCATAGAGAAGACATACAAGTAGGCTCAGTGAGAAAAGACAGCTGAAGATGTCAAAAGATTAGTTAAATGACATCAGGAAGACCACATATGTCTTATATGGAACATCTAGGGTTAAGAGTAAAGAAAAGGTCATTCAAAGCTGAAATACTTTCGAGATAGACAAGTTGATTATTAAAAAGAAATGTAAAAAAAAAAAAATCAAGCCCCAAGGATCAGCCATTGCACATACAGTTGTCAAAATGTTGCTGAAAGATCAGAGGCCAGGAAAGTGAGTCTGGCCTTGGGGGAAGCATGTTCCTCAGGCTTTCCCAGGTGTGCTCTTGCCAGCGATAACGCGCTTACCTGGGAACTAAATCTTTCTGCCAAAATCTAGCAGAGCCGCTGGGGAGATGAGGAGACAGAGGCGAAGGAACAATGCAAGCATCAGAAAGAGGGCAAGAACACGGGGAGAGAATGAACACATGCAGGTGACGAAGAGCAAGCTGAGACAAGGCTGCCTGGAGACTAATCAGAACAGAGCTCATAGAAAGCTGTTATGTTCACCTTGATTTACAAAAAACATTTACATTTTTGTTCCTACGTAACTATTTTGATACTTGCTATATTTATTATAAGAAGACTTGTTATTAAAATTCACACATATTTGTTTTTTAATAAAAACTCTGCTGAAGAGCTATCTCATGTAATTTAAAGCTCCGGCAAAAGATCATGTAGTCTCTGGCTACCAGGAACATTGTGGGTGTTTCAATTAATTAGGAACTGCAGATATTTTAATGCTTTCAATTACACAGACCCGGTCTTTTAAAATTTAAAGTCACAGCATATAGTATCCTGTTATAACATTAGCATTATAATAGGAATATGTACTAGACTTGTTTTTGGTAATGCAATCGAAGCTTACTTGAAAAAAATCGCTTTTATGTAGTAAGCGCTGCCTCCTGTCTACCCAGCACTTTCCACAACTTCCTGCATTTCCAGGGTGCTTTGCATCTCTTTCCATGCTGCTTGATTTGAAGCAGTCTCAATTTCTCAAGACTACATATCCCATCATGCATTGCTTCAAGTAAGCAATGATGATGTTACATTGTGGGAAGTTTAGACGTTGAGTTGTAGTTTAGACAGTAGGCTTAGTTAGAATGGGGACACAACAAAGTGCATATTCGCAGGGCTGAGTAAAATTGTGTCAGTACATCCTATGGGCATCAACAATATGTAAGTTTACAAACCTCTACATTGATATGTTATTAGGAGTGGGATAGAACTTATGGAAATTCAATATAGAAATACAGATTTATTTTTAGTTTATCACCATAGATACCCTTTAGGCCCCTTTCACACGGGCTGATCGGGTGAGGATCCGTGCACAGATCCTCTCCTGATCAGATCGGTACAGAGCTAATGTCACTGCTGTGACACCTGTGCCTGTACAAATTTTTCCTCCATCTTGCGATGGAGGAAAAATAATTAAACTGCCAAACCCCACATGTGTCTATGGGGAATCTGCTGTAAATGGGCATGTGTCCGTTTACATCAGATTACCCCCATCTGGCACGATCCGGTCCATCAAAAAGGAACACTGTTCCCTCTATTGCCGAATGCAGCCGAAGCCAAGGGTAACCGGGTGTAAATGGACATTTATACACGGCTGCCCAAAGACTTGCATTGGGCATCTGATCGGGTCCGTCTGAAAAACTGACAGGCGGACCTGATTGGACTGCCCCTGTGAAAGGGGTCTTAGACTTACATTGGGGTAAGAGGATCAGCATATTTCTAACATTTAAAGACTATAGTTCCCCTTAAGAAGCATGGAGGAAAGAGACAATGATATGCCATAATCCAGGACTAGCAATCGATTTCTAGATGTTTACAGTAGAAAGATTATTTCTAGTTGTTTTTTAGAACACGTAATTCACTTTTCTAAATACTGAATTACAAGATAAAAAAATTATGCGCTATAAATATCGTATACATGATCGCCAAGCAAATGTGAAAGTGACTGATGCCATTCCTATTGCTATACAATCTAACAGTACCAGTGCGTGGAGGGTGTTGTAGGCTCTTTGTTAATCTCTTTCTCCTGACCCCTCTCCCTAGCAATCTCAAGATAGCAGGTGTGAAAGGATATGTAAAAACTGACAGAAGACTGCCCTAATACATTGAAACCATGCTTCCCAATTGGCTGGAATTATTATATTTCCTATTGGCTGACAGCTCACTGCACTATGCAATGACAGTTAACTGTCAGCCAATAAAAAATGTTTTTACAGGCAATTGGGACAGGATTGTATCAAGGAAGACTAAAGCTGCCCATACACCTTGCAATCATCGGACGACACTTTTCGTCCGATGATCGAACCGTCGTGCAATTTTCGTAGGCGGCCTCATCCTGCCCCAATTATGGCAAGGTTGGATCAGCGGTAATTAAAAGAAAGCACCTGGACGAATTGCAGTAATCGACCGCACGTATTTACGTCTGCGCATGTGCAGTGTAAATTATACGAATTTTGACATACGGAAACGCCACCAACCTAAAGGTGTCCGTACGATATTCGTACGGTTGTTGGGCAGTGTACAACTGCAAATACTGTACAATCGTACGACTTTTGACTAACCAGCAGGTTAGAAAACTTTGGTCGATCGTACGATTTCCACAAGGTGGGTGGCGTTTCTGTACGTCAGAATTTGTACGATTTACACTGCACATGCTAGGACAAAAAATTTGAAAATCGGCCGATATTCGTAAGGTGTATGGGCACACTCTGCTGCTGTGGATATCCAACTTCTGAAAGTAAAATTGGCTGCATTTTTACAACTACCTAGGAATTGCTGGAGAGCTGTGACAAGGGAGCGGGAGCAATAAAGAGCTTGCAACAGCCTCTACAGAGGAGATCAATTTATAGCAAAAGTGGCTTTAAAGGCAGGGGCCCCCAAAACAGTGTTTAAAAAAGGATTACATCAAACCTGTCAAAAACCCATCAGGGTTCAGCTCAATGTAGAATAATGTAGAACATGTTAAAAAGGCCAAACTTCAGCCAAAACATATTTTTTGTGGTATAGATGAGAGTGGGAGAGGGTTACACACTCTGCCCAATTTTTATTGCCATCTCTATTTCCGAATGAGGAGCTTTCCCCACATTTCCTGTCTAGATAACTACACAGAATGTTACAAGATCTCTATAAAAGGGTTGCAGATGGCAGTAAAACTTGACTGAGGTTTTCCCCTTTCCCCCTCTACTTTGAAAAAATGTTTGTTTTTATTTGTCTGTGCTTTGGAAGAGAAAATCTCTCCAGTTGCTACAGAAACAGCAATTGAATCTGACCTTACAATCAGAGGCATTGTTAGAGTCCTAAAAGGCCTGCAACACCACTGGACACTTACAGCACACCTCGTGGCTCCCCTCTCTCCCTGCAGACCACCTCCTATGCTCCAGTGGGTGGATCCACAAGTCCACCCAGTGCTATGATCCATAAGAGTCCTCCCTGTCACACAGTCCAATCTAGCAGCGGGAGGAATCAGGACAGGCTGAGGTGTGCTTGAAAGTGCCTACGCTCGGCAATCCCCGCCCTCTAAAGGGCCACTGGCTGGGGCTACATTAACATATCATTGCTTAAAAAAAGAAATGAACATTTAAAAGCAGGCAAACTGCATGATGTTCAAAGAGCATATTTTCCATAGAATGTGTAAGCTTATTGCTTATTAAGCTTATTAAAGCTGAATTCTGGGAAAAACAAAATGCTCTCTTTACATTGGGACTGCCCCATGCACTGCAAGGGTTAAATGCTCATTTGGGGCTAGGGTACCTGGGAAAAAAACTTTTACTTACCCAATCCCCACCCCTCCAGGCTACAAGATGGGAGGATGCAATCTCTTCCCCCGCTAAGGCCCGCTGACATCATCAAGCACAATGCAGGGCCCACAGCTCTGCATTATACATGGGGATGCTGAGGGACAGTCCATGTGGCTGGAGCACAGGGAAAATGAGGTAATAGCTGACTTCCAGAGGAGCAGGGATCAGGTAAGTAAATCTGCTTCACCCAATACCCTTGACCTAAAGGAGCATTTAATCCTTGTAGCCTGGGAGTAGCCGAACTGCAAGGGGAGCTTTTTTCCCCAGAGATAGATTTTAATTAGTTGGGCAATTATTTATTAAAGCAACACTTTCCTTTTCCGATATGTATAAAACCCAATGCCACAAATGAACTTATAAACCAGCTCTGCTCCACTCTGTTTCCAAGAAGGTATTTCTCTTTTGAGCACCTACATCTTTCCTGTTACACAGCTTAGAGAAGGAAAAACCAAGCTGTCAATCAGCTCACACATCAAAGAAACATCTGCCCTCCCTGTGACAGTCATGTGTAACTGCTCTCTGAATGCATCATCGGTTGAGGGATTGGTAAGAGACAGAGATGAGGGTTCAGTTGTTGACTCTTGATAATAAATATCAGGAGAAAATATTAGGGGAAATACATGTGGAGCTGATTATCAGGGCATTAGCACTGTTTACATGCTTGGGGAATGGAAAGGCTCACTTTAAGTAAAAAATAAACATGCATTGCTCAGTACAGGTAAACCTAAAAATCCAGATATTCATTGAAAATGCTAGAATCTCCAATTCAATTATCTAATTATTATATGGGAAAAGGCAGATGCTAAAAGGAGATGTGAATATAATTGCTCAAGATTTCAAAATTAAAGTTCAGCAAAGACAAAACTATTTTTTTGATGATACAAATAATTGTAGCAAAGAAGACCCAGGTCATTCAGTAAATGCCCTGGGCAGGTGCCCTAGGTACCATGGTCTATAACTGCCCATGCTAACAATATTCCTTGCAAACTGATCTGAATTGCAATAACTCATAATGGTTTTTTATAAAATTTATGTGAATCTGCACATTTTCTTAGATAGTGTAAAGTGATCTACTGTATTTGTGACATTTTAAAATGTGGTTTGGACAGACAGGTTGGTCTAACATTCACCAGCTTCTACTGTCACTCATGTCACATAACATCCCTCATGGTGTTTCTAGCTTTTTCCTCCACCGTGGCCACAAAGACACCAAGCAAGGGTGTCATGCTGTAGTTGCTAATTATCCCATTGCACTCCTGACCGATATGTTCTGAAGAGTGCAAGGTGGGTGCCGCAGGCACAAGTAGATGTCACCTGCACTCCAACTGTGATGCAAAAACGTCTTTTATTCACGGATGTCCATGTTATCACAAAGCTTCTTCTCTTGGTTCATGCTATAGTTGCTGGCTTCTTCATAATGTAAAATGTTAAAAAGAGAATCCAGTGGAGAAGGTGTAGTAATATAGTTTGGTAGTTAAGAATACATTTTTCACAGAGGTCTATACTTCAGACAAAAAAGAGGGACAATTATAAGGAAAAGAGAGACAGAGGGATTTGGTCCCAAAAGAGGGACAGTCCTTAAGGGGCGGTTGGGAGCAATGGGAAAGGCAGGCATATTTCTTCACACAGAGATACAAGAAGTGATTCAGAATGCTGGCATCCAGTTTTCATTAGTTTTATGATTTATTAGGAACCATTCTATCTGCCAAAATATAATGCAAATAAAAACAATAAGGGCATTTTTTTTACTGTTGTTTGTCACATTTAGGTATAACGTTCCAAGAACTGAAGGAAAATAGAACAATGAGACTGTTCACAAATATCTGAGTCCTCAGCAGAAGTATAGTCATGAATACCTGAAGAGTCATAAGTTCTCAGTCATAATATGTGGTCAGGAATACTAGAAGAATCCTCAGCAGATACATGGATGGGAAAATCTGCAGAATCCCCTGCAGATGCATGGTCACAAATACCTGCAGAATTCTTAGCAGATGCATGGTCATGAATACCTACACAGTCCTCAATAGAGGCATGCTCCTGCATAGTTGTCAGTAGATTTATAGTCAGGGATATCCCCCAAATCTTTAGCATTATCTTAAATAGTTGCAGAGCTCATGAGCTCATGTATGGTCATGAATTGAATACCTATAGAGTCAGTACCAGTTGCATGGACATGAATAACTGCATAGTGCATAGTAGATGTATTGTCCTGGTTACCTGTACTGTCCTCAGTAGATTCAGGATTACTCACAGAATGCATGGTTACGAATACCTGCAAAGTCCTCAGCAGATGCATGGTCATGAGTCCTAAGCACCTGCATGGTTATGAATACCTGTAGAGTCCTCAACAGATATACGGTCATAAATATTTGCAGAGTCATCAGCAGATGCATGGTTATGATTACATGCAGAGTCCTCAGCAGATGCATGGTCAGGAATACCTGTAGAGTCCTCAGCAGATGCATGGTCATAAATATCTGCAAAGTCCTCGGCGGATGCATGGTTATGATTAGATACAGAGTCCTCAGCAGATACATAGTCATACATGTATTTTATAAGCCTGGCTGGTGTAAATATAATGTTTTTTTTAATGTTATATAAATAAATAATATAATAAGGCTTGTATTTTAGCCAGAAACAATGGTACCTTTCAGCATGGTCATTGATACCTGCAAAGTATTCAGCAGATACATGATTTAGAGTTACTACCAGTTCCTTGCACTTCCAACAGAAAGCTATATGTGAGAAAATGTGGTTAGAAAACAAATTATGTGATTTAGTCAGTGAGATGCATAAGAACAATTTATCTCAGTCTGATATGTTTTGTAAGTGATCACTTGCTCAAACAGCAGTAAATTGAGAACACAGTCCAAATAATAGTTCAGTAGGAAACGATTGAATACCTCGGTACAGGTCATGTGTCTAAGGTGCACTTGGACTTTGCCTTGCAGCATATGATTACTAAAACAAATGAAGAAAAATGAAAAAGAAAAAAATAAAAAGATACAGAGAATGAGAATGCTAAAGGCAAAAATTCCATTACAGTGTTTTATATTTTGTGTAAAGGAAATGGATAGTCATACTAGTATTCTGTTCAGGCGTCATACATTGCAGTTTTTAGTAAATCACATAATCACTGCAGAAGATAGTATCATGTTATTTCCTGCAGCATTTTTTATGAGCTTGTCTATCCAGTGGATTAGAAAGCAACTACATTAAATTAGCTGTCTTCTGCAAATTAAAATACTGCCAATCAGCATTTGTTTGACTGTCCTTTTCAACTAGTTGGCTAAATCGCTGAATTTAGTACCTGAGCAAAAAAAATATATTGGCATGCTTGCTGATGTTAATGATGCCAGGTGCATGGCTCTTTGTGGTAATGCTGGGGCATTGAGCCTTGTGCTGAAAGCTTGTGCCGCTACTCTCTGGAGAAGCATGTAAAATATAAATCTAAGAACTAGGCTTTTGTAAGCCTGATATAGACACATCAGATATTTACATCTTAATATTTGGAATCTAAAGCATATTTCATAGGGGATATAATTGGTTGTAACACAACCTTGTATTTTCATTCTTTAAAGTAGCTGACTTTGAGAACCATTCTTGCTGTCTACAAAAGGGTGCACATGTGTTAATGACACGTGCAGGGAGTGTTACTTTATTTCAAATCCCTCATGCACATTTATGACCTCTGCTTGAACTCTAAGAAAAGCTCACAATTTAGACATGGAAAATAGAACAGCTAAATTACAAACTAGGCTCATTTTTCTCATTTATAAATTAAGTATTATTATTATTATTATTCATCTTCTCCAAAAACTCCCTCTATCCATATTTTTGTACAGCAACTCATTTTTTAAATGTTGAAAATATAATTTTATATTGAATTTTGATGCAGAAGCTGGGGGAAGTGCTTTGATATTTTTAAAGGTGCATCTCATCATTTTCCTAGGTCTGTTCATTTTCAGTCAATAAAGAATTAAAAGAAAAAAAGGTGCATCTTTCCTTTCAATTAAATATTTTGCATACATTTTTTCTGCTCACCTACCTGTCAGTTTATATTTTGCCTATGCATACTTCAGTCAAAAGCTTTTTTCTGACATCCAAGTGGTAATGCAAATATCTGGGAATGCTCTAGAACTGGCCTGGAGACTCTGCTTCAATATGATTGCTGTTGTTGTCCATGCATTGTCATGAGTGTCAATTTGTTGCTGGCAGATTTTCACAAATGCCTGGTTGTTGCAACTAAACCCATTTGTTGCCCATGTATTGTCACAATTGTCCATTTGTTGCCTGCATTGTCTATTTGTTTCCCATTTGTTGCCTGCATTGTCAATTTGTTGCATGTGTATTGTCATACATGCCAATTTCTTGCCCACATATAGTCACAATTTCTAGTTTGCTATTCATTTATTGTCATGATTGGCAGTTTATTACCCACACTGTCATGTTTGCCAGTGTGTTGCATGTACTGGCTATGTACCTAATGTCAGGAATGCTAATGTGTTGCCTATGACTATTGCCCATATATTGTCACAGCTGTCATTATGTTGACCACGTATTGCCACAATTGCATGAGATTTGTCTGTTCATTGCCACATTTGCTTACATATTACCACAGTTTAGTATTATTGTGCCATCTGTGTGAATAAGGGACCAAGACAGTTCTGTTTGTTTTGACTACCATTTTACCCTATTAGATAAGAAAATTCACATCTTTAGTAAAGTTTCCATGTGTAACAAGATATTGGGGTTTTCAAGGACTCCTATCAATGTAGTTGTAACTAAGAAAGTTATTACAGTGAAATACTACTGGAAGCTCTTGCAGCCAGTGGGCTAGGTTTAGCAGAGGTACGCTGTGGTCAAGGCTTCCAGAAGACTGTAATGGCTCAGGTAGTCTATGAGCTGAACATAATGACTGTTTTGTATGTGTCATCAGTGATATGTTTAAAAATGGACTTATCCATAAAACATAATGTTACATAGTTACATAGTTAGTCAGGTTGAAAAAAGACACAAGTCCATCGAGTTCAACCTATAGAGAGAAAAAAAAAAAAAGAAGAAGAAAAGCCTAAACAGAACACTATGCCCACAATTACCCCCTGTTGATCCAGAGGAAGGCAAAAAAACCCTATAAAGAATGGTTCAATTTGCTCCAACAGGGGAAAAAAATTCCTTCCTGATCCCATAAGGCAATCGGATATTCCCTGGATCAACAATCTCTGATGCCTAATATACCTATAATAACTCAATATCCAGTAATATTCTGTGCATTTAGGAATACATCCAGATTTTTTTTAAACAATTTACAGAGCTAGCTAGAACTAGCTCCTGGGGGAGTTCATTCCACATTTTCACAGCTCTAACTGTGAAGAATCCCCTTCTTATGCAAAGGTTAAACCTCTTTTCCTCCAGACGCAAAGAGTGCCCCCTTGTCCTTTGCAATGACCTTAACGTGAATAATTTGGCACCAAGCTCTTTATATTGACCATTTATGTATTTATACATGGTGATCATGTCCCCCCTTAGTCGCCTCTTCTCCAGAGAGAACAAATTCAGGTCAGCTAATCTTTCCTCATAGCTGAGCTCCTCCATGCCTCTTATGAGTTTAGTTGCCCTTCGCTGCACTTTCTCCAGTTCCACAACATACTTTTTGTAAACTGGTGCCCAAAACTGAACTGCATATTCCAGATGAGGTCTTACTAATGCTTTGTACGAATAATAATGATTACATCTACTCCAGTTAAAAAGTGAGGTGTATTTGGATCACCCTTAATACATACCTACTATCTGTATATGTAGTCTAAATACAGTTTGTATTCCTAGTATTTCGCTTTTGAGGGCCAATGAGGTGCGCTTTTTCCACCTTGCTTCAGCAGCCCAGGTCCAGCAGCAAATGGTATGGTTTAAAATAAAAGCACAGGCAAGTCTGCAGGTTTATAGGACTCAGACAGCCTGATGATTATGAGATTGTTTCTCCCCAACCTGTTCTCCAAATCATCCAGTTTGTCAAAGATGAACTTGTGTTTCTTTGCAAAGTCCTCAATATATGTATGGGCTTTAGCCAACTTATCTTCCATTATGTGCTAGGAATGGATGTTTTGGGTTTTTTTCAGGGGTAAAGGTTTTATTGTTTTTTAAGACATATGACAGAACAAACAGCACAAGAAAAGAAAAATCAGCAAATCACATTTTACAGACAGTCATTACGAAAAAATAAAACAAAATTTAAATAAAATACATACATAACTAACAGAACAGACTAAAGCAAAATAAAGCGTGGATCTTAGGTACCATATGTAAGCAGATACAGTTGGACCCACTAATGGGCAAAGGGTGGGGGTGGGATAGAGGGGGGGAGGGATGAAAGGGGGGGAGTGAGAGAGAGGGGGGCTCCTCCCCAGGATCAGGGAGAGAGAAAGAGGGAATGGATGCCTTTATACACTGTCGAGTCCACCACCTCCTGTATGGTCAGTTTGGTTACGGCTGTCGGAATTTTAATTGGGTCAGGTATCTGGGAGAACTGGGAACCAGAATTGTCAGGGAGGTCAAGCAGTGAAGAAGGCTGGGAAGCCACCCTTGATTCCCTGCCCAGCGTCACATTTTTTTCAGGTGGCAATGCGTGGGTCGAGAGTGATCTTTAGAACAGGCAAGAAACTTGTCCATGTTTGTGGATCTCTTGTCTGATTGGACCCCATAGATGTATTTTGGGGTGGCTTCAGTAGGCTTTATAAGCTAATTTTAGTCCCATTGAACCAAGGCCAAATCTTTCAACACTAACATGAAGACACCGAGTATCTAGGTAAACATTTATGCACTCTTAGGTGGTGAAGTAGTTTAATAGCAGGATGATTAGGAAAGTGCCAGCTCTTGCGGTGAGCAATTGTGGAAGATGTATGCAGGATTACTATATTGCAACAGCTGTGTGGTGGGGGTGCATGTAAGAACAGGTGTGTGGGGGGTGCAGTGGTGGAAGAGATGTGAGGGGGCAGTGGTGCAATGTGGGGGCAGTGGTGAAACAGTTGTGAGGGGGGAACAATGGTTACAGGGGTGTGCAGAGGGCAGTGATGGAACAGGTGTACAATCAACCCACATATCCCCCAGTACACCGGGCCTTAGAATCTCAACAAACTGTGAAGACCTGTATGCAGATAACAGAAAATAGTCTCCAAAATACCCTATACACTATACACTAAAATACACTATTCAGCAAAAATAGGCAGCACTTGGATTTGAAGTTCAACCCCAATTCCAAAAAAGTTGGGACGCTGTGTAAAATATACATAAAATCAGAATGCAATGATTTGCAAATCTCATAAACCCAGATTTTATTGACAATAGAAAATAGAAAACATATGAAATGTTTAAACTGAGAAAATGTACCATTGTAAGAAAAAAAAATAAGGTCATTTTGAAATTGATGGCAGCAACATGTCTGCAAAAAGTTGGGGCAGGGCAACAAAAAGCTGGCAAAGTAAGCGGTACTGACAAGGAAGAGCTGGAAGAACATTTTGCAACTAATTAGGTTCAGATCAGTAACATGATTGGGTAAAAAAGAGCATCTTGAGAGAGAGTCGTGGGGGCGATTGATCAAAACTGGAGCAGACAAAATCTGGTGCAGCTGTCCATGGCAACCAATCAGCTTCTCTCTACAGTTTGTTCAGTTAAGATTTGAAAATGAAAGATAGATGCTGATTGGTTGCCATGCACAACTGCTTCAGATTTTGTCTACTCCAGTTTTGATAAATTCCCTTCATTGTGTCTCAGAAGTAAAGATGGACAGAAGATCACCAATCTGTAAAAAGCTGCATCTAAAATTGTAAACAATTTCAGAATAATGTTCCACAAAGTAAAAATGCAAAGACTTTAAATATATCATCATCTACAGCAGGGCTCAAAATTTCCACTCGCCCCCTCGCAATTGGCGAGTGAAAATTGCGTGGGGGCGAGTGGAAATCCAGGGGGGGGGGGACTTCCGCCGCTTCGGCAGCGCCGATCGCTGTCTGTTTCCTCCACCCGCTTCTTGGAGCGGCACCGCAGCCTCCGACGAGCACCAGAGGTAGTTAGAGATCTCAATGAGTTCGAGCTTTCGATAGAACACCAGATCCTGCAGCTTCCTCCGCCCACCTCAGCTGCCATAGGCTGGGAGGAAAACTGCAGAGCTGCTACTGGCTGGAAGGACAGCACGGGAGAAGCAGGACACCTGGGACATGGAGGATACATTGCTTTTTTCTGCATTACACTGCTGGCCTCTGCACTCTGCATCACACCACTGGCCTCTGCACTCTGCATTGTTACTGATCTCTGTTCTCTGTGTCACACCACTGACCTGGCGGAGTTAAGGGCGGGGCACGGTAGGGGTCAGGTGGGGCGACTGGTGGCGAGTAACTCTTAAGGCCTGGCTAGTAGCTCAGGACTTGAAATTTTGAGCCCTGATCTACAGTACATAATATCAAAAGATTCAGAGAATCTGGAGAAATCTCTGTTCGCAAGGGACAAGGTCGAAACGCAATATTGGATGCCCATGATCTTCAGGCCCTCAGACGGCACTGCTTTGAAAACAGGCATGATTCTGAGACATCACTGCATGGGCTCAGGAATACTTCCAAAAATCAATGTCTGTGAGCACAGTTTGCTCTGCCATGCAAAAATGCAAGTTAAAGCTCTATTATACAAAGAAAAAGCCATATCTGAGCATAATCCGGAAACGCTGCCATCTTGGATATTTCAACAGGCCAATGCTAAACTACATGCTGCATCTATGACAACAGCATGGCTTCATAGTAGAATAGTCCGGGTGCCTAACTGGCCTGCCTGCAGTCCAGACCTTTCACCAATTGAAAATATTTGGCGCATCTTGAAACTAAAAATACGACAAAGAAGACCCAGGACTGTTGAGCAGTTAGAATCCTACACTATATTACCAAAAGTATTGGGACACCCCTCCAAATCATTGGATTCAGGTGTTCCATGACATTTCCTTGCTATTAAATATTTCACGGTCAACTGTTAGTGGTATTATAACAAAATGGAAGCAACTGGGAACAACAGCAACTCAGCCACGAAGTGGTAGACCATGTAAAATGACAGAGCGGGGTCAGCGCATGCTGAAGCGCACAGTGCGTAGAAGTTGCCAACTGTCTGCAGAGTCAATAGCTACAGACCTCCAAACTTCGCATGGCCTTCAGATTGGCACAACAACAGTGCGTAGAGAGCTTCATGGAATGGGTTTCCATGGCCGAGCAGCTGCATCCATCCCTGAGCTACTAGCCAGTTCTTAAGAGTTACTAGCCAGGCCTTAAGAGTTGCCCCACCTAACCATTACCCTGTCACGGCCTTAACTCCGCCCCTAAACACACCCTCTTAAATAATCTTATGATAATTCTTATCTTATGATAGTTGCCGCTTGTAAACGGCAGATTAGGGATTCCTGCTGCAGGAAAACGCAAGTTCCTGACGCAGGAATCCCTAATCGCACCTGAAATATACTGTAGGTGTTAATGGGGCCTAATATACACATACACTAAAGGTGTCCATACACCTGCTGATTATCATACGATAGTTGTGGGTGATCCCGCGATCGTACGATAATCGGCAGGTGTATGGGCAGCATGCGACCGCTTCTACTGTAAGGTCTTACGACTTTCGTCTTCCAAGCACGCTGGAAAACCTGCCGAAAATCGTATGATTTTTGGCGGGTTGGTGACGTGGTCAGAAGACGAATGTCGCACAGGCCGGTGTGTGCAAGCGCACACTGCCCGCTCAGCACTGCAATCATCGGAAGCCCTCCCCTCAGCGGGGAGGGCTTGCGATGATCGCAAGTACGATCTGCCTGTCCAAGATGGGCAGATCGTACGAGATTTTAATGACCTTACAACCATCGCACAACAAAAGTCGTGTAATGGTTGTAAGGTGTATGGCCAGCTTAAAACACAATAATACACTTCTCAACGCCGCCCCCCCGCACACAAAAAAATAATACACTCCCCCCACACACATAAAATAATTACTCCTCCCTTATCAGCCCCCCCACATAAAATAATATACTCCCCCTTATTAACCCCCCACACATAAAATAATTACTCCTCCCTTATCAGCCCCCCCACATAAAATAATATACTCCCCCTTATTAACCCCCCCCCACACACAAAATAATAATACACTCAACCCCCCCAGCCCCTTCACCTGTTCACGTCTTTGCAGGGAGGAGGCTGTGTGCAGGATCGATTCCTGGTTATCTGGGGGTGATTTAGTGAGGTCTGCAGCAGACCTCACTAGTCACCCCCAGATAACCAGGGATCGATCCATCCTTTGTTTCGGCCGGAGCTCAGAACTGTCAGAGCTCCGGCCTAAGGAAGCCAGAGCTGATAGGAGCTGCTCTGCGGTCTGCATCCGACAAAAATGCAGACCGTGGAGCTGCTCCCACAAGTCAGGTACGAGGTCTGCGACCGTGTGTCTGACATGTCAGCTGGCTGCGGGCAACATAGTACCGGCTCGCGGGCCGGAGTTGGCCTGCGGACCGGTACTTGGAGACCCAAATTCCCTCACTTTCTTTTTACTCGCCAAATGCGAGCAGGCGAGTGGAAATTTTGAGCCCTGTGCATCCAAGCCTTACATCACCAAGTGCAATGCAAAGCGTCGGATGCAGTGGTGTAAAGCACGCCGCCACTGGACTCTAGAGAAGTGGGGACATGTTCTCTGGAGTGACAGGAGAGCGGTACTTGCCTGACTGCATTGTGCCAAGTGTAAAGTTTGGTGGAAGGGGGACTATGGTGTGGGGTTGTTTTTCAGGGTTGGGCTTGGCTCCTCAGATCCAGTGAAGGGAACTCTTAGGGCAGCTGCATACCAAGACATTTTGGACAATTTCATGCTCCCAACTTTGTGGGAACAGTTTGGGGATGGCCCCTTCCTGTTCCGACATGACTGCGCACCAGTGCACAAAGCAAGCTCCATAAAGACATGGATGAGTGAGTTTGGGGTGGAGGAAATTGACTGGCCTGCACAGAGTCCTGACCTCAACCCGATAGAACACCTTTGGGATGAATTAGAGCGGAGACTGCGAGCCAGGCCTTCTCATCCAACATCAGTACCTGACCTTACAAATGCGCTTCTGGAAGAATGGTCAAACATTCCCATAGGCACATTCCTAAACCTTGTGGACGCCTTCCCAGAAGAGTTGAAGCTGTTATAGCTGGAAAGGGTGGGCCAACTCAATATTGAACCCTATGGACTAAGACTGGAAAGCCATTAAAGTTCATGTGCGTGTAAAGGCAGGCGTCCCAATACTTTTGGTAATATAGTGTATGTCAGGCAAGAATGAGACAACATTTCTGTCCCAAAAACTCCAGCAACTGCTCTCCTCAGTTCCCAGACGTTTACAGAGTGCTGTTAAATGAAGAGGGGATGCTACACCATGGTAAACATGGCCCTGTCCCAACTTTTTTGAGACACGTTGCTGCCATCAATTTCAAAATGACCTTATTTTTTCCTTAAAATGGTAAATTTTCTCAGTTTAAACATTTGATGTTTTTTATATTTTCTATTGTGAATACAATATGGGTTTATGAGACCTGCAGATCATTTCATTATGTTTTTATGTAGATTTTACACAGCGTCCAAACTTTTCCGAAGTTGGGGTTGTACAAGGTAGAAAATTAAGTTTCTCTCCTCTAATTCCCTACTTCCGTGTGTTCATCAGGCAAATTCCATATGCCCGAAAGCTTATGCATCAACACACCGTGACCGCAGAGGTCTGGTGTCAATGAGACAAACTGTTATTCTAACTGCACCTGTTACAGGCTAATGCCAGAAAACTGAGAACCCAAATCACCAATGTGCCCCACATAAAAAAACACATCCTCTTAGGAAATGTATCAGCTTCAAAAAGAAACCAGTTACCACAAAGAGTGTAGGGGTCAGGAGAACATATAGCATAGCATATAGCATAGACCGCAGGAGACAGGAGTGTGCAATGTACAGAGCACAGGGGTCATGAGTATGTAATGTACGGAGTGCAGGGGTTAGGCATGTGTAATGTACAGAGTTCATGGGTCAGGAGTATGTAATGGTCGTAGCGCAGGGGTCAGGAGTGTGTAATGCAGTGTAGTATAATTCGCAGCCCAGCCTGCATTAGGTAAAGTGCAGGGGTCAAATCTGCTCCCGCCCCTAAGTACACATCTCTCTTACCCCACACAGTACACATCTCTCCCATCTACCTCAGGACTCAGCTCTCTCTCCCCCACCCCAATTGTACACATCTCTCCTTCCACATAGTACATCTCTCTTCCCCCCTCTACTTCCACAGTTACACATATCTTCCCCCCAACAATACAACCTCTTTCCCCTTTCTCCCAAGTCCAGTCAGCTGATACCACAGCAGTTCAGAGTGAGAGGATTCCTCCTCTCAGCTGTGTCATGTCACACATCATAGACAAAGAGGAGCCTTCCGTGGCTCTGAGCTGACAGACTGCTGCAGTTTCTGAGGTCTAACAGTGGGGCCGTGGGTCTGAAGTCTGCTCACTGCTGCAGTGTGAATGGCACTGTAGCAGCAAAACTTTGACATTTAAAACCAAATTGTGGCGAACATGGCATTGGGATCTGGGGCACTCAACAAGAGATGTGGGGCACATGTCTTGCGTGCCCAGTGCTAGCAAGACTTCTGTTCTTACCATAGCTCAGGATATGCTTGCCACTACCATCCTTAGGCTTCACAAAAATCATCTCTGACTGAGACAAAGCAATGAGAGCCTTTTACTCTGATGACTATGAAATAAAATGTTTCCATATCAAAGTATCAACCAAATAAATAAATCTAACAGTTTCTTAGATGAGGAATAATGGAAACATGAGCCATAAAAATAAAAAAAATGATGAAACCTGGGATCTTTTTAATTCTTCCAGGTGTCAACTTTACCCACTAGATGGTGTACATTTAGAAATAATGTGATCTGCAGGACTAATAGGAATAAACATACCCTAGAGATGCCGGGATGGTAGAATTCACACAATTCCCTTTCTTCATCTCCCCAGAGAGAAGAATGGCTGACTCATGGGTCAACAAATAATTATTCCAGTTGTCAAGTTTGCCAGAGGAGTCGTGTAATCTTAGCAAGTACACACAGTTTGAAATAGATTTGCACATATTTACAACAGTACTACTAAGCAGTAGTTGTTTGGCATGTATAGAAATGGACCAGAAACAGCAGTGAGAGGAACATATTGCTAATGAGCAGTGGATGTGCCATATGTATAGAAATTAATCAGACAGATGAGACAGCTACATGATCCAGACAAGCAGTAGATAATATTGCTCCTTTCTCTTCTCCATCCAGTAGGTGTAATATAAGCAAGAGCTGGAGTCTGAGGGAGCTGAAGAAATAGCAGAGTGCAGTAGGATGTTGATAATGTAGCATTGTATTACAGCATACACTTATCCTGGGGCACCCTTTCTTGTGTGTGTGGCATGTTATGAAGAGAGAATGCATCCCAAATAAGAAATTAATATATATACAGGATAACCAACAGTAAGTGTGGCCCCTTATTCTGCCAATATTAAATGGACGGCCCAATATTATTTTTGCAACTTGGCCTCACTTTGCCCATCAAATATGTAGAAACAATCAACACTTAATTTTAATTTTGGCATCTAAATTTGTGTATTATAGTTGATAGATTTTTTTCAAGGCAAAATATCAATTATGTCATATGCAGATTGTAGCAACCTGTAGATTACCAGCATAGGTTTAGACCTCACTTCCTGGAATGAGGACAAGTGTACACAATAATAATTGGGAGTAGTAGAAATTAGAAATGATTGAACTGTGATACAGTCAGACTATGCAGTAGATCTAGGCTGCTTTTCCTGAAGTATATACTTGTAGATAATGTCTGATTTACTGATATTTGCTGCATTTTTCTGGTATTTGTTCGTTTTGTTCACATGGTAATTTCATGGTCATCAGAAATGATGAGCATTACCCCCTGAGCAGACAATAGCAAGTCATCTTAAAGCAGCTTGTAGTGCACAGGCTGGTGGTTGATTGGTTATTTGAGGTTACAGAACTTTGACAAATTAAATAGTAAAGCAGATTAAACAAACAATGCCAATGAAACCAGTTACTGAGGCCTTGCCTTTTTTTCTTACTTTGCTTTGTGTTAGGCTTACAGTTTTAGAACATTGTTTTATAATTGTATGTACCACTCCAGAAAATTTCCTTTCACCCCTGCAAGGTAAGAAGAAAATACATACATTTTCTTAGTGTCAGCGGAACAGAGTCCTGAGGCTGCAGGGCAATGGGAGGAGATGGATCAATATCTGAAAATGAGATGGCGGAATGATGTGATAGACAGAAGGGGTGAGAGGGGAAGGTGGGTGCAAAACAGGATATGTAACTGTGATATAGATAATGTAAATGTATGGGCTAGACACAAAGGGTTATTAACCTCTAATACGCTGATGTAAATATAACTAAACAACCCCATACTTTTGTTTCATGCATTCTGAGAGGTTAAATGCTAATATATTTTGACTCATTAAAAGAGGGGATTTTAATGATGCCTTTTTTCACTTCATTCCTTTTCGTAGCTTGTAACACTGCCGGAGGAAATCATTAAACACAAATTCGTGTAAATGAAGCTTATGGGGCGAAAGAACATCCGTAATTATGGGACAGATTTGTAGGAAGAAGCTGGCAGAGTAATGAAGTGTTACGTTAACACTTCTGCCAATGAAATCTAAAATATTATGGCAGATATAATGAATTAATCCACCTTAGATTTAATAGTCCTCCCTCACGTCCTATTTAAGACATTTTTCATCCTAATCCTTTAAAAGGCCCAGATCTTTTTTTATTTAAGATTTGAAAACTTAAAATGTAATTTTACATTTTTGCACCTTGCTGACAATTATGCTATTGTAATACACAGACAATGATCATCCTTCTAATTAAAATTTTATTATAAAATATTTAGAACCAATACAAATAGCTGTATTAAAATAGACAGGCCAACACACAATGTTTAGCTTAGGGTTGGGTAGATTAATCCTTCTTAAACAGTTACCTTTTTGGGTTTATCTTATCTAGGGACACTGGATTTGCAAATAATCGATGGTAATGCAAAAAAAACAAAAAACTTTACATGGTGAAGCACTAGGTTAGGATCAATAGTTTAAGGTCAAGGAAGAAAACATAAAACTATTATATTTTTCTTTAATGGTATGACAGTACCATAACAGTATCACGTAATGGATAGGGAGGCTGAAAATGTATCATTGGTGCTACCATTCACTAAGGACTAATGGCTTCTTGCCATGGAACTCTTCTTCATCCTTGGCCCAGAGTCCACCATCTGCTTCTTATACTCCTTGTGTCCTTATTGGTTTCATTCAGCCATCATGCTCTGAGTTGACCAATATATATTTGCAGGCCATAAGAACATTCACTAGCAATTATTAGGCAATTTAATCTCTTCACTAATAGTTTCTTAGTTTACCTTTTACCAATGTAAGAGGAGGGTTCACTTGCTCAAATATGCTTGGCCCTGCCTTCAGAGGTATGAGGAGTGTTTTTGCCTTTACCATTGAAACCCAAAACCTATCCTACCCGCTTCTACCAAAGCTTGAATTAATACTATCTTGCAACAACATCTATACCATCGCCATTTCCTAGCATCTGTTCATCTTTCACAAGTATGTGGCCTGTGTTTGTATCCAAGTCATTCTAATAACTTTCTCCAGGGACTCACTTAAAGGAGAACTATGGGGTCAGTGTTTTTCCCCATAGTTCTCCTTGGGGTAACGGGAGGACACAAACTAGCGTCCTCCCGTTACCCTAAGCTCAGTATACCGCGAGCTACAGCTCGCGGTATACTGAGACGCCGCACCTGGAGCGGATCCCGACTTAGATGACGGGATCCGCCCAGCTGCGTGAGTGACAGCTGGCTCTGCCTATCTAGAGGCAGAGCCAGCTGTACCCGCCCCCTCCCCCGTCCGTTCCGCCAGTCAGCGCTGGCAGATCGGAGCGGGGAGAGGGGAATCCAGCCCCTCCCCCTGTCACGGCAGAGAGCCGTGACAGGATCGAGAGGTGAGGGAACCCGGTATGTGTTCCCTCACCTCCCGATCTACTGAGCCGACCTGTGACAGTCTCATTGTCACAGATCGGCTTAGAACTATGAGGTGAGTGGAAATCACTCATGTCATAGTTCTCCTTTAAGATAATGCATGCATGTCTCACTACCGTAATCTATTGGTAATAATCAATGGCAATAACAAGGAAAACTGAATACATACCCAGGGGAGGACTATGCTAGGGGCATCTTCCCCCGGGACCAATACTAATAACAAGCTTTGGCTTTTGGCCCTGAGTAAAGAGACTTCGCCAGGCATTAATCAGGGTGGGACCTGCAATCAGTGACAAATGGTAGGCATTATATATCCCACCTCAACCTAACCACTGACGTATCACATTCTCAAACAATTCATCCCCACACAGATACCTCCTCAAGTATCACTTGCCCCTTCCTTTTAGATTGTAGGCCCTCCTTACCATCTTGTCTTGAATTGTATTGTAATTGTAATGTCTTCCTTATATTGCAAAGCGCTGCGCAAACTGCTGGTGCCATATGAATCCTGTATAATAATAAGAACAATAATACCTGCTCTAAGTTCAGACCTGATCCCAAACAATTGTGCAGCCTAATACAATGGTGTGTCAGCATAACAGCCAGACAACTAGCATTTTTAAGTCACCAACGGCTTCTGTAACCAGAAATATTTTAACCTCCATTTCCCCATGCATTACCTTAGATTAGCAAAGTCATTTACAAGTTTACTAGAGATAAAACTGACTCTGGAAAAAGTAGTACTTTAAGGGGATTATGACCAATCTTTTAAAAAGCTTTAGATTTGACTTCTTTAAATATGATGGAATGCTCATTTTTAGAAACATTAAATTACAAAATAACTTGTGGAATACGTTATATTGAAGCAAAACTAGGGCTCTTTTAGGTATATACTTCACTGGGTTTTGAAAAACAACTCACCTCATTCCTGTAATTAGCATATGTAAACAGACTGCTTTGTTGTATGCTGACATTTTACATTTGATATCTATAAAGAGAAAATGAAAGTATCCAGACCAGAATATATCTGATCATGAATGCCATAAGGGAATCTGATCAAGAAGGAGTTCATGTATTCTCTTTAATTTTTTTATATAATCTGTAGCTGAGGTTAACTGTTAGGGGATGGAATGTGAAAGTGTCAAAAAAATGTAACTTTCAGATCAAAAGGATGAAATTACGTCCCAGCACCCATTAACCCTATTGTAGATACTGAACCACACACAGTGAGGCTAACCGTCTGTGCTAATCTGTGTTAAATTAATGAGATGTTAAGAGAATGAGGCAGTGGTTAGAAGCTTGATATAATGTGCTTTTCTCACTGCAAGCTGTGGGGTAGTGGGACTCTCATGAATTAGCCAATTTTAAGTACTCATTTTACATTTTATCATTATGGCTGTGGGCTTTAGCCTCAGCAGGTGACTGCTTTTTAAAATATCTTTATACATTTATTAAATATCAGAGTACATGGCAATCCATTGCAGAACTAAGATCGCCATATACATTCAAATATTTTCATATAATACCATAGATTCACTTACCTGATCATATGACAGGTTATGTTGAAAACAAAGTCCCTGAACTGAAAAATTATCATCTGAAACTGTTTTCCTTGGAATACAATGAATTGCCTATTATTTCCTTTGAGAGCCCAGCAATGCCCCACCATGAAAGCCTATCGGCCAGAAATGTTTAAATGGGGTAGTGGATGTTGGTGAAGCTTGGTCATTAAGGCGTGACCCAAAAATGATTTCATTTCTGAAACATTTTAATTTATTACACAAAACAACTTGTGCAGTATTCAGCAACATATATATATATATAAATCCAATCAGATTGTTCAGGTATTTTAACAGCCAGCGGGGCCAACAAGCAAAATACTGAAGCTTGGCCGGTAGGCGATTCCTCCATACACACAGTTTAGCATAGATGGGGGAATCTGTTGCACTATTTCCATCTGACCATAGAAAATCTATAGTGTATGGCCAGCTTGAGACCCCATTCACAAAGAGCTACATCAAAAAAAGCGCTTTTTCAATGCCGATTTGAACTGAACTACAGTACACAATGTTGCACTATGTAGCGCTTCTTTTGGCAGTCTATCAAAGCCTATTGGGGCCAAATCACACAAAATCCGCTGGGAAAATAGGTCATGTTCGAGCGACAAGCTTGAGCTACAGGCGACATTGAGCTGTGAACAGCTCCATTGAAGTGCATTGGCCGAGCTACATTGAGAGATTTTTGAGCAGAAATCGCTTAGTGTGAATGGGGTCTTGTATATCTTCAGAATGAGGATGTTTCCGTTGAGTGCTGAATTTGAGGGGTATTTGTAAGTGCAGCTGTTAAGAGTACGATTATGTTTATTCACTTTGGTTGATACATTCTTAGACCTACGGGTTTACAGTACAGCAGCTTTCAAATCAAACACCTTGTTACACCTTGGTTTATAGATCGTGGGTTGCCTCCTTGTGGGCTTTTAATTAACAACTCTCCCCCTAAGATAAGTGCATTTACAAAAAATAGTAATGGACCATCCAAGAGAGATTTGCTAAAAGTATATCGGATTTTATTTTGTGATTTGTATAAACTTAAAAATCAATGCATTTCATAGATCAATCAAAACCATGCATGGCATTTGTTTGTATAAATATAAACACTTATTTGGTACATACATATTGATAAGGTCAAAATATTCTAATATAACAATGTTGGTCACAGATTTAACAACAACATAAATGCCCTTATATTGGCTTAACTTAAGAGGACCCGACGTGTTTCGCCAGTGGCTTCATCAGGGGACCCCAAGTGGATCATGCAGGGTTGGTCTACAAGGTAAGGGAGATACCTGGAGAATCGAGAGAGCGGACGCTAGGTGGGTCACCTAGCCACCACGTTCTCCTTTATTGTCACACCTGGGAGGCATCACACCTGCATTCCTCCATAGTGATCTCCGCTCCCCAGCGGAGATCACTATGGAGGCATGCAGCTAGCCCTACACCACCAGGGAGACTCAATAGGACTGTAATAATATCCAGCCGGGCCTCCTCCTAACGTACCTCAATTTCTGAGAAAGCACCCCAGTGAAGCTGGCTGGACGAAGGGATGCCATCTCTCTTTATATAACCCTGAGGTCCCAGGTGTGACAAAGGAGAACATAGAGGTGGTGGTGGGGTCGCCTAGCGTCCGCTCTCTCGGTTCTCCTGGTATTTCCCTTACCTCGTAGACCAACCCTGCATAATCCACTTGGGGTCCCCTAATGCAGCCACTGGCGGAGCGCGTCGGTACCTCTTAAGTTAAGCCAATATAGGGGCATTTATGTGGCTGTTAAATCTGTGACCAACATTGTAATATTAGAATATTTTGACCGTATCAATATGTACCAAATAAGTGTTTATATTTATACCAACAAATCCCATGCAGGGTTTTGATTGATCTATGAAAGGCATCGATTTTTAAGTTTATACAAATCACAAAATAAAATCCGATATACTTTTAGCAAATCTCTTGGATGGCCCATTACACCCCTCCAGAAACCCTATTATTTTCTACTATTTTTTGTAAATGCACCTTGTTACACTTTAATAGGATTCATTATTGGTATTGAGGTGCAACTTTCACTTTATTTAATTTAATCACCTTACGGATAGATATTATACATTTATTGGTAATATGTTAACTTTTTAGTGCTGCTCATCCAGTTATACTATGTTTATTCACTGCCTTGCTGAATAAAAGTGCAGAACAAACCTGCTTGGACTGTTCCTGGGTGTTTGTCTTGCACATGGTTTGCTGCTACCACAACCAGTTGAGCCTGTTCCCTTTCAAAAATATAGATACATAGCAGGCGATGCATGCTTTTGAGCAGGGGTAGCAAACCTCCGGCCCTCCAGCTGTGGTGGAACTACAAATCCCATGAGGCATTGCAAGATTCTCACAGCCACGACTCCCGAAGAGAGATGCATCATGGGATTTGTAGTTTCACCACAGCTGGAGGGCCGGAGGTTTGCTACCCCTGCTTTTTATTAAACGGCAGACTAAGCTGTCTGGAAGCAAGATGTTGTGATGTGCGATTCCCTTAAGTGTAAAATTCAGCTTGAGCTGCTAAAGAAACAAGTGTTACAGCAAAGAAGCCCTGGTCCATGATGAATCCCCAGATATACTGGCCTGAGCTGAGTAGAGGAGTCCTGTTAAAAATTAGAGACAGTATGAACTGAGGAAACCTGCACTCATTGCCAACTGGAGGCACTTCTGGGATCTGTAACCCTTCCTCCTAAGGACACCAAGTGAAACTGCACATCTGTGAGGTAGGAATAGTTCTAGCCTCAACAGGGCTGGCTGGCCTTCAGTTTTCTGTGGGCCCATAGTGTCCATTTCTCCTGTAGGCGGCAGTATAACCTAGGTTGCCTTAGTAGTTGCCTGACCATAGTAAGGAAATGTATACAAGCACTAAAGGTTTTCTTAAAAGGGTAATAAGTGTTTCCTTTACATTTATTATGTCTGCAAAATAGCCATTAAGCTGCCATTTACAGAAACAGCAGCTCCAGTATCTACCAACAGGATTATTTTAGTACTGAGAAAAACGAAGTTTGAGCACAGGAAACATTCTGCCTGCTTGCTAAATTGTCACCTCAAGTTTGGGATATTCATAAACAAGTGACCTGAAGAAATGCTATTTGATCCTCTGTAGACTTATTTACCTTAGAGAGATAACATATGTTATCCTTGGCAGGTCTACTGCCAAACCTCCTATTCACAATTTGCATACAGTACATGAAATGCAATTTGCTTTTAGAATTCCTGGAAGTTTTTTTTTTAAATCACTGTAGATGGCGTACACAGATTTTATGTCGTCTTGGTTCTTTTGTGTGTCAGTCTTTTCTTTCAAACAGGCAAAAATGTAAAGGAAATTTGCTGAGAGAAATATATGGGCTGCCATTGCAGTTGCCTGGCTTTAGAACAATCATGCAGAATGTGCACCAGAGCACCTGATCTGCATAATAGACCTTGGTCAGTGAAACTATATTCAACAGAGGATTGGTACGCCCATCAGTAAACTAGTACTTTAAAAAGCAGATTGATGTTAGTTCCCGCATTTCACTCATGACAACTCTCCTTGGAACAGAACTGGGTTTTTAAAGTACTGTCTCTAAATCGATGAATAGCAGGATCCTACATGCAGTATATAGGAATCATAAAATCAACCTTTCCATACAGATAGGAGTACCCTAAACCAATATGATATTTTTAAGCATAAATCTTGAAAACAAACTACAGCTTCCAAGATTATTCCTTCTAGATTGGATTACTTTGGCTCCCTCTAGTGGCATTTAAAAAATGCAAAATAGAATTTAAAAAATCTTTATTTATAAAATATCAACAAAGAAACTTTACACAATTTTACAATAAAAAATACTTTACAACAGCAACATATTTCATACATAGGACAAATGTAATATACAAAAAAAAGACAAAAATTAAAGTTGTTACATAAGAAATGAATACAAGGAGAAAATGTTTGTACGAGTGTGTAGACCCTTCTGAGTATATACAGCTGACAATACTGTATACGATAGTGTCGTGGATATTATTAATATAATGGCAGCAGCCTGCTTAGGCTCTTTCAGACAACTACAATTCATATTTGCCACAACTCTTTTTGAGGTAGAGCTATATTTAAAAAAAACACAAAAAGTGCAGACTAGGACAGTCAAAATAAGATGTCTAACTTCCAGTGGGCTCCACTCTAGTTATGAATAGTGATATCATTTGTATTGAAATGGAAAAGGCTCCTGTGCTTAATGCCCGATTCCCACTAAAGGCAGGGAAGAGAAATATTTGTATTCATTGGCAACCGTGTTGTAAAATCTAACCAAGCTTATTAAATTAGCCAATGTAGCAAATGAAAACTGTTCACATTTTGCTGGTAACCATGTTATCTGCCTCATCTACATCCAACTATAGCTCCACAAGGCTAGGACATTTGCCATTCGGTACTGCAAACATTGTGAAATGGCCGATTCTCTCCCCGCCCTTCAATAAAATAAAGGGGATTCTTAATTGATCAGTAGCAGATTAACATGCTGAAAGTGTTTAAAAGGCAAAGTTATAAATTATTGCCGCGCAGGGGATTGTCAAGGAGAGGGTAAAACTCATTCGATTGAGCAATTGAAAACCATACTTGTAGTTGGGTCCTTGCACTTTAATTTCCTACTGAATCAGATTGCAAATGACAACTTTTTGTTCCAAGAGAAGCAAAACAAAAAATAAAATTAAATAGTTCTTCATGCTGCTCCCAAAACATACAAACACACACACACACACATACACAAGCATACCTTAAAACAAAAAATGCCCCTTTATAAATATACACAGAAACAACTGAAAACACAGTCATCTTTGCTTGGATGCAATGAAAATGACAAATGCAGAAAACATTAAGTTGCAATTCCTAAAGATATTATCCATAGGTTCCGCTGAGTTATCAAGGCGGTAAACGCAAAGTGCCAAAACTAGCTCTCTAAAAGAGGGAAGATACTGCGGCTTTTGGCAGAAGTAGAGCTGTTCGGTTTGAAACGTTTGGGCGAAGGAGTTGCAGCACTGATATTCTTTCTTACCTGCACAAAAAGACAAAAGGTATTAAAAAGAGCAGTGTTTAAGCACATATTGTACTTGATATTCTCTGGGATAAGAGATCATACAAAACAGTCTTTTAGCCCCCAGTGAGTAGCTTGTGAGCCACTTTTTGCACTCAGCTCCTTGTTTGAAATGAATCCTGTATTTATAGATCAGGTGAGATCATGAAGGCTGCCATCGGAGACCTCCTTAAAATGTATGCAGTCTTTTGGCCTCGGTACTTTGAGACACTGACCTGGGACAAGCAAGCAGAATGACAGAGTAAGGTCAGAACTTCTAACCAGAATATCTGTTCTGAGCCACTGGATCACCAGACCAGCCAAGGAACTAATATTTTTTTAAAAAGAGTGGTCAACAAATGCAGCTTCCATACTTGCTCACAGCAGGTGACAACTTATCCAGCAAAACATTTCTATGACTGACACAGCTTCCTGTAGCTCCCATTTGGAGACCAAGTACATAAACTGACCACCATAGCTCATTCTGTGCTGGCCGTGGTCAGGAAGCTAAAGGAAGACAAGGAGACTGGCAGGATCACCAGGCATTTGCTGCAGATTGTGGACATTAGTTCAATAAAACCAACATGGATTAAGATTATGAAGGACAGAGAAAGGCATTAAGGGGCACATTCATTATTAAGGTTTGCATACAATTTAGATCTCATTCACACTGGAAGTTGTTATACCTGTGTTTATATGTGTTTTGAGCACATTTCTAAACCTAAGAATGCATGTAATTGATTTTCAATGGTATCATTCAGACTTTGGCTTCATTCACACTTGCCAATTGCATTTTTATAAGAGCTGTCTGCAAAATCTGTCAGGCTAGATGCTTTGTTTATGCTTCTAGATGCCTTAAAACATTGCACATTTACATGCATATGCGTTTAGATGCAGCTATCCTTTATCCATTGAAGTAGCCAATGAGATTTCAGAAAATAGACGAGTCTTGCGTTTACATGACCTTTAGAAATTAAAATCAATTCCTGGATGCACCCGACTTCTATTTTTTCTAAACGCAGCTAAAAGCATTTAAATGTAAGGTTTATCCACTGGAAATCATTAGATACATATACATGCGTTTGGAAAACCATTTTAAACGCATATAAACGCATTTAATCACACCTAGTGTGACTGTAGCCTTACACTTTACTTGTGTTTACCTGAAATCAGCTGCATTTAGAGAAAATAGAATTATGTGCATTCACGATCTGATTACCAACAAAACGCCATTAAATGCGTGTAAACACACTTAAACACAGCTTTAAGCAGGTACATCTAAAAGCGGGAAAAAGTGATTTGGGAAGCATAAAAGTTAATACTTTTTAGATAACTTTCTCATTGAGACCTATAAACAATGTTTAAAGTGACATTAAAGTCAAAGATATTTTTCCCTCCCCAAATGCTAATTAACCCCTTCGTGACGGGAGACTACACTGTACGTTCCGGCACTTTGTGCCTATATGACTGGCCACGTACACTGTACGTGACGAGTTATATCAGGTTCTGTAATGCCGGTAACTGCTGATTCTCAGCGGTAACCAGTCATTAATGAATGCCTCAGTATTGAGGCATTCATTGATGAAATAGTTAAGCTTTTGTAAAAGCTTCTTTGTTTTCATTAATTAAAGAATGAAGCCGTTACATACAAATACGGAAGCGCTAAATAGCGCTCTGGTATTTGACAGCTGAAAATAGCAGAGAGGCAGCAGAGTGACTCACCTCTGCTATTTGTTTTGACAGCTCCATAGACTGGCAGATGTTTATGAAGCTATGCGATACATCTCAAGCAAAGAGATACAGTGTATCTCTTTGCTTGAAATGTATCATTTCTGATCGTCTAGGCATGATCAAAGAGCTTTAGTGAGATCTGAATCTGACACGCTGTCAGGATCAGTCTCTATGGTTATTATTGCAGCCTAATAGCCAAAAATTAAAAAAAAGTTAATTTATCAAGCAGTCATAGTGACTGCTTGATATAAACTGACAAGAAAAAAAAGTTTTGTTTTTTTTTACAAAGTATTAAAAAAATAAAGTGCAAAACAAAATTAGGAAAATAAAAATTATATATAAATATATTTTTATACTATAATTATTATAAAAAATAAGTGTTTTCTTCTAGTTTTTTTCCTCATTTTTTCTATTCGATTCAAACTAAGTGAGGGGTTAGGTACATATTTGATATAATCATATAGCCCTATCTGTCCTCTAAAAAACAATATATAATATGTGTGGGTACATTTAGTAAGAAAGTATATTACTGCTGTGGAAGAATCACACAGCAAAAATGTAAAAAGCGTGTCAGTCATTTATGAGCAGAAACTGAAAACTAGCTCAGTCATGAAGGGGTTAAAGCACTTACCTTAAATGATGTTTCATAATCTGAACTACTTCTTTCCTGTCGTTTTCATCTGTCCCTCCAGCGCTACTGCGGGTCTCCGATCCAGCGCCGACTCCTCTGTCCTTGCTGGCACTTCCTGTCCCACGGTGTCTGCATGCGGGTGCACGCGTCCAGACTTACCTTGTGCCTCTCCTCGTCTCCCGGCCGAAAATGTGAACTGTGCATGCGCCTGCCCTAAGATGCTTTGCGGCCGCCCGAGAATTTTCACATTTTCGGACCGGAGCGCGCGGGGAAGACACATGTAAGTTTGAACCGCTTTTAAAGCGTTTTTTTTATTTTTATTTTACACTTTTTGCATATATCTACTACTTGCTAGCAGTAGATATATGCAAAAACACACAAGGCTTTAATTATCCTTTAACATATAAAACAAAAAGGAGTTTTGAGCGCCATCTGTTGGCTGAATAAAAGACTACATAATATGAAAATGCAAAAGATCACATTTACCTAACAAAAGACGGTTTTAGTTTTTACGGTTTTAAAAACAATGTAAGAAAATGTGCACAAAGCCATATGTACATTTTTAAAGCTGCCACTACTCTCACTAAACTAAGCACTGATGTACTGTATATACGGGATGTGTATGTGTATCTCCATCAATCACATGAAGCAATAGCATGTTCTTACAAAGATAGTGTGGAAGAAGAACAGACAGAATTACAGAGAAATGCTCCTTGCATCATATTTATGCATACATTCTTCTAGTAAGAGCCCTCAATACCTTAGATTTGGGTTTATCTGAAGATGCATCTTGCTTCTGTGGAGAAACAGTCTGGAAAACAAACTTCCTCGAGTTCCTGGGTGCATTAGGATTCAGGTTTGACATTGCAGCTAGTTTCTGAAGGACCTCTTTTGGCATGTTTAACATAGAACCAGTCTTCATCTGAAAAAGTGAAAAGAAAATTAAATATAACCAAGTAACACTTTGGTCAGTAGTATCAGAATCAGGGTCCCATTTACAACTGCCTGTTACTGAACACACTAGAGCAGTACTCAGCAATAGGCAAAAAGACCAAATGGGTGTATTTAAATGTGATATTAAAGATAAAAGGTTTACGTCAGGGCTCAAAATTTCAGGTCCTGAGCTACTCGCCACCAGTTGCCCTGCCTGACCCCACTCTATTCTATTCTTCTTGTGCACAGATGTACCGAGTGTACCTGGGAACAAACGAATCATTCTCTTGCTGGCCCAATACCGGGCATAGCACAAAAACACACAGACGACACAACACGCACAGCACAACACGCAGGGCATACGCGCAGCACAACACGCAGGGCATCACATGCAGCACTACACGCAGCATTACACGCATGGCATATACGCAGCATTACACACAGCATACATGCAGGGCATACACGCAGGGCATACTACCGTGTTTCCCCGAAAATAAGACAGTGTCTTATTTATTTTTTTTGACTACTTTCGGGGAAACACGGTAGCAGCATTACACACAGGGCATACTAGCAGCATTACACGCATGGCATACTAGCAGCATTACACGCAGGGCATACTAGCAGCATTACACAAACACATTTGCTCATATCAATACATTTGTGTATAGATCCTGTGGCACAGTGGGGGTTAATTACTGCTCTAACTTCAGCAGAGTTTACTCACAGTTACAGCAGAAAGCTGAGGTTTCAGAGACAGGGCGGCCGGGTTGCCCAGGGAACACTGACGCGGACAGCTCTCTGGGAAAGAAAACTTGCACATGTGCAATGCAAGCAGCCAGGACGCTTCCCCTAGTCAGCTCCTGCGCTCTGAGGAGCTGCAGATCCGATCTATGGTTGGATGAGCAGCTGCCTCTGTCCATGACAGTGCCAGACTCAATAGCTTTATTTCCACTCGCCCCCACGCAATTTTCACTCGCAATTTGCGAGGGGGCGAGTGGAAATTTTGAGCCCTGGTTTACGCGATTCCAAATGCTGATTAAATCACTTAGTATGGATGCTGTTCCTTGATGTTTAAAAGTTTTGGCACTAGACTTGATATCCTCTTTTTAGAGTGGCTCATTTCCCTTGAAGGGTCCTATGGAGCCGCGCACGAGCGCATGTGTGTGTAAGCTGTGCATGTCTACACAAACACAACAAGGCAAGCCACTCCCCCCTACCTTTACCAAGCTAGAAGATGGACAGCTTCTGGAGACTGTCCATCTTGTGATCATGAACTCGACAGAAAGTTCCCGAGAAGCTGAGCTGAAAGAATTGGGCTGCAAGCACACCTGCGCATTTCCCGGTGCACAGCCAAGAAGTGTGCTGCATATAATGTGTTCATTATAGTTTATAGCATATAATTAATTCATTATATTTTCAATTAGCTGTAAGGGCACCAACAAATGTATCCACCTCTTCATATCCTGCCCAAGAAAGTTTGAGGTTTCTACAAGTTCAGAATAAAACTATGTACCACAAAATATCTACCACAAATCATACTTTCTGATAATCTCAGAGCAGAACTCACCTTGGGGAGACTAAATGGCTGGTTCACGCCAAATGGATTTTTACTGGTAGGCTCTTTTGTTTCTACAGTTGCTGTGAAAAGAAACATTATTTAAGCAAAACAGCTAAAACACATACATTAAATACTTATAGGGGAGCCATTTAATATGCTGAAGGATTTCTATTTGCCACTATCCTGACATCTATATAGCACAGAGGCAGAGTCCTGGTTTTGCTCTGCTGTTAGTTAAGTCATACAACTAGGTCTTGTTCTCCCCAAGCAGATAAATGAAAAGTGAAAGTGAAGCAACACTCTGATGAGCCCCATTCTCTTGTATCTCTTAAGTTTCCTCTTATAACTGTATTCCGGGTTACCACCTGAACACTGCACCACAATGGAATGGCTCCTAATGCTACTTCTCGTACTCCAGTTAGGTTTCAATTATTGAATGAATATGCAAGATTTCTATTACCAGATGAAAACTATTTTCAATGGATACCTATAGCTCTATATTGGCTTGTCTCATTGAGCGCTATTAACCACTTCCAACGAGTTCACGTAAATGTACGTCATCAGCTGGAAGTTGTTATACCAAGAACACGGCTGCAGCCGTGTTCTTGGTACAGTTTTAAACAACCGGCGATTGCCGTTTAAATACAAGCTATCCGGCGTCTGTACAGCTGCTGATCTCTCCTCCGATCACTAGACCCGGAAGTTATGTGCATTACATCACTTCCAATGTCACTGGACACATTCTAGAGCTCCTAGAGCCAGAAGAAGCTGGTGAAGCAGATCTCTGCTTCATCAGCTTCTTTGGGGTCCCTATGTGACATTCGGGGTCTGAAAGACCACTGATGTCTCCATAAAGAGGACCGGTCACATTATATTTGCTATTACATAGAGGGCTTGTTAGCCCCCTAAGCAATAGCATTAAAGCGGAGTGTTAAAAAAAAAACAATTGTAAAAATTAAAAATGCAAAAAAAATAATAATGTTAACGTGCCCTATCCCCCACGTGGACAAACATACAATGCAAACACATGTCGTATGCGCCTACGTGCAAAATGAAAATTGCGCCACGCGTTACATATAGTCGCAAACGTCGGTGTGATCCCAACTTTTATATTTTACCAAACAATTGGGTATTATATTCCGTTTCTGTGCACTAAATTTCATTTCAGTGTGTTTTATCCTAAAAATACTGGTTTATAAGCATTTGCGCAAATACCGTGCAACATAAAAAAATTGCAACTAGCATTTTTTTATTCTACAGGGCCTCTGCTTTCTGAAAATATATAATTGTTTGGGGATTTTAAGCTGTTTTCTAGCCCAAAATTCAGATTTCATCATGTGTGTGCAAATGTAGGAAAATGCTCTGGGCAGCAAGTGGTTAAAAGATAAAGTTCACCTTTGTATAAAAAAAAACCCACTATGCAGTAAAGGGGACCAAGTATTTAAAAAAATAATCAGTGGAGACAAATTAAGCTTACTTTAAATGATAATCCTCTAGCCAAAGTGTGGCTTCGATAAACTCTGACCAAAAAACTTCTGTTCAGTGGCATCTAATATGAACTTCTGTTCAGTGGCATCTAATCATGAAAATGCCAAGTATCGGCACTGGTACTCGAAAAGTATCTGTGCATTCCTAATCCATAGTATCCTGCACAAAATCAAGGACATGAGATCCGCTAATACTTGCCCCCAGCATCTAGGGAATGAGAGTTCCCTGTCTGTCTCACAACCATGCATGCTCAGTGTGCTCTACCTCCCGTGTCAGCAGTGGCTGCTGTGACAGTGGGACAGAGAGCGTAGAGCGCATGCGTGATTGTAAGACAGAGGTAGATCGTTCGAGACTGAGAAGTGGTCTGTTAGATGCTGGGGGCATGCCAAACGCATCTCCTGTCCTACAGTAGATGCTGTGAAAGACACAACAGATGTCAGTAAATAGAAGCATTTTGGCCTAGCTTCATGGTAGCCATGTTTGACCTACAGGATTATCATTTAAATTAAGCTCAATGTGTCTCCACTAAAGAATGTTTTCTTTTCTTTTTTTTTAATACTAGGGCCCCCTTATGCATAATAAATATATTAATGCAACAGTAAGCTTCCCCTTTAATTACTTATCATAAAGCTGTATCATTATGACTCAAAATATTTGTCTTGCATTAAACAAACATGCTTATTTCTGACTGGTAAGCATCCAAATGCACAATTAAGTTTATACCAAGGAAATTACATGAATTATTACAAAGTGTCTCACACCTTTTCTTTGTAGCGTTCTTTCGGTAACTTTTTTGGCAAGCTTCATGAACTGGCTTTCTGTTTCAATCTCCGCCTCCTCCTCTTCCTTGTTAAGACTGCCACTTTTAGACTACAGTAAAAATAAAAAGTTTAGTATGTCAATAAATAGGCCTAATGTAACGAGAAAACATTTGTTGCAAGTCCGTAATACTGCATGTCAATGTAATTGGTGTACTCTTATGCTGGCCGTCATACATGTGGCTTCCCATTAGCCATTAAAAAAATTCTTGAAGCTGGTTTGCTACCAAATGTCACAATGACTTCCAATTTTCAAGCACCCAAATGATAGACATAGCTCAAAACACTGCTAATCCAATTGCATTGCCAAATGAAAATAGCATTTTGGTTGCTCACTTCAGCATAATAGTGAAGGTATTTTCATCCTCAATACTCACAAAAAACACAATTTATTATAGAGGGAGTTTCATTTAGGTTAAGATGACTATACTGCAAACCAGGCTTTTTTAACCAGTGTTGTTAGCAGAAGCATGTAAATCAAATTTTGGGTACTGATCAAGCACAAGATATACATGTTATACCTGCTCACGTAGCCACTGCTCTCGTTCGAATCTCTCCTTTCTCCACTTAAGATCAGTGCCCTCCAGATCTTCATTATCGCCTTCCTGATCTTCCGGATCAGAGTCTCTGCGGAACATGTCGTACTGGGAGGCATCATCTGAGGATCGATACAAACACCATATACTTTAGATTTCAGTAGTCACAATATGGAAACTATAGCTTTTTCTTCAAAAAAAATAGAAAACATTTTTGCTTTATCAAAAAATTGTGAAAACCGCAATGCTATGGAGACCTAAAAGCTTAATTTATAAATACCTCAAACATCAAATGCCAATTTTCAATACATACCAATATTGTTCCACCTGAATTTCCTCATCCTGCCAGGACCGTCACTGTGAAGGTCCCCATCAGCCAAGTAGCGCTCCTGATATAGTCGGAGGCGGCGCTTGTCTTCATCCATGGTGACTTTCCTAATACGATAAAGCAAAGTCAGTGTTTTGTGATCCAGACTAAAAGTGTTTGTAAAGACGAACAACAAACGTCTCTTATCTGCTACCTTTTGGACTGTTAAATATACCATTAGAAGAAGTTTGTTACATCTATTTGATAAGGACCACAAAAAAAAACACTGTTTATCTTGTCAGAAATTCAGAGATGTCCTGTGCAGACTATTTAGCCCTCCTAGTATTGATCATGTACTACAGGACAATTAGCTTTTATGTTGTAGAAATCTGTGAGTGGCACTGATTGAGTAGTTTAGTAAAAGACACTGGGAGGGCCAACATCATTCACTCTATAAAAAAAAAGTGTGTTTTCAGCCCACAGCATGACTTAGGAGTGGACGGCATTTCTGAAAGAAATTTTTTTTCCCCTGTACTTGCAGGTTCTTTAAAAGGGATAAAACACAGGGAAAGAAGCATGTATTGCAGATGCAATGAATAGTTTTTTTGTTGTTTTATGCCTTGACACATGCTTTAAGGCTATGTTTGTAAAGAAAACTAGCAAATACTAACATATGGATCTTGTTGATTTGATCCTGTAGCTCCTCATCTGAAGGAAGCTCTTCATCAATGGCTTCTTCTTCATACTCGTCTTCATCTCCTTCATCCTCATCCTCACTTCCAATATCACTTCCAGAAAGTTCAGCTTCGTTTTCCATGAAGTCCTGTAGTTTTCTGCAATAAAAAAATAACAAGGGGTTTACAAAGTTTGTTCACATTCTGATTAACAGTAGTACACACAAGTATAATGACTACAAACTTTCATGACATAGCAAGAATGGGTGTTGTACATTTTGGAGCTCCCACAATTTACTCACAGCTTTCTCTTTTTGCTTTGTTTTCTAAGAATTGCCTCCTCTTCATCGTCATCCTCCAGACATTCTCCATTTTCCTCCCCCTCCTCATCATCCTCTGCTCCACTTTCAATTACTGCAAGCTAAATTTTTAATTGAATATGTAACTCAAACAAGTTAAGAATAGTTAGTTATTTAACAAGAAAGAAGAAACTTAGAGAGACTAAAAACAGTAGGGCTACTACCCATTCCTTGTATGATGACAGCACCACCGTTTACATGCTCACTGAACCAGTGGATGCCCAGAAAGTCAATGTATTCATAACAACCAGAAGCAAGGCTGAGAATAGCATATAAAGTCCTATACTGCCAGTAAAGGCAATAACATTCTTAAGCACGGCTTTTAGTTTAAAATGATAGTTTCTCTCTAACTGACAACACTGAAGGACTAGACACAAGCCATGGCTGCTTGCATTATTTCTCCAAAATCCCTTGTGAAAAAAAAAAGTTAACTGGCACTGCCCGATGGCTTGTTGCACTTTTTTGACATACCCAAAATCACACTAGTATTTCTTGTGGCAACTTTTTACTAACCTCTTCGCTGTCCGAATTATCATATGATAGAAGATGGAAATCCTCAAGCTCTGCCTCATTTTCTTCATTTTCTCTGTGCAAAAAGGGGTAAATCATTAAAAATTGAATACTGTATATTGGTAACTAGAGCAGTCTGCATTACAAACATGGTAAACCTTGAGATGAAATAGGATAGTCTCATATTTCAAAATATATACCTAATGGTCGACACACCTCCCCCCTAGCAGTAGCAAGAGCATGACACAGAGGTGGGACCCATGTCCCTCAATGTACTTCAAGAGGAACATAGGATTTCAGATGTCCAAATTCAGGACCAACTGAGGGCTGAGCGTTTACATGTAGTGGCTGTCACCCCGGTCATTAACTTGAATGGGTGACAGCGTTTGTAAATGCCACATGAGGGATTTCCGCTGGAGGAAACGCAAGTTCCTGATGCAGGAATCGCTAATCACACCTAAACTTACAGGTGTGACTGGGGCATTTGTGTGTGTATCACTGTATATATCACTGTGTTTTTCTGATTGTGGGGGTGTGTGCATTTCTGTGTGTGCATATTACTATGTGTGAGTGAATGTGTGAATCTATTGGTCCTTTATAATTAAAATAAAACCTGTGGGAAAAAACAGACACATACACTTCATACATACATTACATCATACATACATACATACTTCATTCCCACAGCTACCTCATGTATCATTTCCCCCTCCTCTTTTAGATTGTAAGCCCTCAGGGGCAGGGCCCTCCAACATACATTACCACTGGCAATCGTATATAGTTACATTTCATTTTGAAGTATAACATTTGGCAAGTGGCCCCCATGGGGGGGAAATCATCCAGTGGCCCACGAGTGGAGTTTGAGACCCTTGCTCTAGGACCAAAAGGACGAGACCACCATGACTAAGGAGGTTGCCTAAACCTGAATCAGCAACACACCATGGCCCACACGAGGTACCATGAGACACCCAGAAACAAAAAAAACTCAGGGGTACGATTTCATAAAGTCAATGGGACTGAAGGAATAGGATGCAAAGGAAGCACCGTGCAAGTGTAGGCAGAGGCAATCATTTCAAACTAGTGAGAGAGGAATCACCAAACAGTACTGAAGATGAAGATATACCTCCTCCATAGCACCAAAGAGTGCCTCAATACATCTGCAGAAGCATACTAACAAAAAAACACCCTGGCCTCAAGTTATAAGTCCAAGAAAGTTCCTAATGCCTCCCCAATACAGCGCAGTGTCAATTGTCATGGAGCAAGGAGCAGGAATCTTAGCAAAACCAAGAAGAGAGTTTAAATGCTTTTTTGTTCTGTACATAATCAGGCAAATAACCCTCCCCTTTATAGAATCTGGACTCGCCATGAAACACAGCACCTAACCCTGACTGGATAGGTCTCACAAAGTCAACAAGACATACTCCATCCCCAGCAGAGAATTACTGCAGTGGTGAACTAATGTGTTCCATTTGATAACAATCCAGGGAGGCACAGGGCCATCAGCGATGATCTCTCTGCCATGCAGAATCAGAGGTGCACCCAAAGTGTGTGAAACTCTGCTCTCAGTCCAGAGACTACTGAATGAGAAGAACCAGATCCCAAGGCAATATCCTTAAGGAAAACAGTACGAGCGAGGTTGAAGCTTAGTATTGTCCAGCACAGGGAACAGACTACCTTATCCACCACAGATAGGACTCCTATTCCTTCTCAGTTACATTAAAGTGTGACAACGTGCAAAACAATGAAAAAAATCAGAAAGGGGACCAACACTTTTTCACATACACACACATACATATATATATATCATATCATCCCCCTCCCAAAAAATAAACCGTATATTAACATAAAATCTTTTGAACTTAAGATACACTGCATAAAGCAGTGTATCTACCACAAAGATAAGGATTGCGGTATCCAAGAGATTTAGGATCCATGAACTTTGTCCTTGTACACTGCTAACTCCATACACAAAGTATGCCATTTAGAAGACAATACTGTAATGACATTCAGTATTTACCCGTTGGTGAAAGAACCTGAACAGAGGGCAACTGCTTCAGACATGAGGTCATTTTTCTCATTTTCCGAATCAGCCTTTGTACAACGGAAAGGTTCTTCATTTGAACCATCATCTAGGCAGAAAAGGGACACTGTTAAATTGTGAACTCTCAAGTGACAGTCTTCAAACAATTTAATGTTCCACATTTATGTTAAGTAAATATGTCATCAATACAGCTATATTAGTACCATAATATCCAAGTTGCCCAGGAACACAAGAAAAACGAAACCCTCAGGTGGTCTTGTAAATGAACGTGATATTAAAGTCGAAAGGTTTTAAAGCTATTTCAAATGCTGATGAAATCACTTACAATGGATGTTGCTTCTTGATGGTTAAAAGTTTTACAGGGTTATTCACGAAGGATCCAGCTGTAGCTTCGGCTGATCCTTTGGTTCAGTTTAACCAAAGGGCTGCTGTACGGGCTATTCACAATAGCCCAAACAGCAGCCGAAGGTGGCCGAGCGGCTCAGCCGAGCCGAAAAGCATATGCTCCGGCTCAACTAAGCCGAAGCGGGGTGAGCGGCCTGCTGAAGGGCGGACGTAAGCCACGCAAATGACAGCTGTGGTCTCCCAAAATGACCTGGGGACGCTGATCTGTCATTAAACAATAACAACTGGGCGAAGACTCTAGCAGGTGCTGGCCAAAAGGAAACAGTTGGGCTAGGAAACACTGCTAGCTCCGCCCAATTGTTTTTTTTTTTCCTTTTGGCAAGGTGGTGAAGGGGGGGTTGCAGGCATAGTGGAACAACGCACTGTTGTCAGTCAGTGGGGGAGTAACTTCTCGCTGTCCTTCTAATGGAGATAGCTGCCCATCTATGACAACTGTAAAAGCATATTCTAAATACACTGGTAGGAAATAAACAATTTAAAACATAATATAAAAACTGGAATGTCCTCCAAGTCAACAGAACAAATGTATTTGTTGATGCATTTTGCAATAAATTACAGGCCTCCACAGTTAATACCATTTTGATAGGATAAAGCAGAACAAATGCCTCAAGTATGTAAGTAGTATTTATGAACTACTTTCTTTCTGTTATACTTTAGAGGGCTGAAGTCAGTGACAAAGGTTTAAGGATAGCCATACAGCTGCAGATTTCTCCATACGGCTCCTATTTTGTTTTCATTTGAAGTTTGGTGGTGCCAACAGGGCCACCCACGGCTTGACATTTCGACGATTTCTGCTAAATCAGACAAAATTCAAGCAGTGCATGGCCAGCTTAAATATAAGAAGCACTTTCAAACATCATTAAACCAGAAATACCTTGAGAGACAAATTTGCCAGAGCAGAGACCCAGCAACTCATCCATATCTTCTTTCTTCGCACCGTTTGCATCAGGCTGGCAGGTGTTGGATTGTGAATCCTTAAACTTTCCTGTGCAGAGATCTAACAATTCTCCCATGTTAGCATCCATAGCATTCTCATCCATGGTGTCCATCACAAGTCTTTGCTTGGCAGAGCTGTACTTGCGATTGTGGCCAACATTTAGAAAGCTAAGGAGGAAAAAAAAAAATGTTAAATCATAGCTATAAAAACCTAGAGTTTAGGATCTTTGTAATCCCCGTATAATCCTTTTCTTGGAATCTATTAAGGGACACAGGAAGTCTTGTGTCGGGTTGTACAGCTGCTTACAGGAGGACTGGACACTGGCAAACAAAAAAATTGTACATCAGCCCAGGATAACCTCTCCTTCCCCCAGCATGCTTCAGTTTTGTGACAAAGCAGCACAAAAACACAGGGGTGGAATCTGTGTCTTGTCCCTCAGATGAATGCTCTCCATCTCGAACCTGCAAAGCAGACGAGGAAGGAGTTTCAGTGGAAGAAAGGTGTAGATCAGGATCCCACAGAGCATCCACTGTTTCTGTGAGGATCCCTTTACCTGCAGAAAAAACTGTCTGGAAGCTAGAAGGTCCACATCCAGCATCCCATATGTCCTGGAACACCTCCAGGAGTGGGACCACTCCCCTGGGTCTAGGCGCTTCCTGGGATGAAAATGGCAGACAAGGCTGCAACATGAAGCACTGCCAAGGGCAGGATCTGCTCTACTTCTCTTGCCACAGCAAGTCTTCTGGTTCCTCCCTGATGGTTGATGTAGGCCAATAACAAGGCACTATCTGACTGAACCTGGATTAGATGACACACCAGCCAGGAAGTGCAGCGTTGCAGGGACAGTCAAATCACCAAAGTAACAGAATGCTGATCGGGAAACAAGATTTGAGTCCAAGTTCCCTGCACTGACAAATCCAGGACTACCCAGACCTTCAAGCTGGTATCCAGTGTGAGGATCTTCCAGTAGACTGGAAGGATACTTGAGCCACTGAGCAGGGACCACCAATTCCAGGCAAATCAGTATGTCCAAGGTTGGACTGACCTTTTCCACATTGACAGGATGTTGTGTTGTAAGGGTCAAGGGTGGAACTGCTCAAATGAGACTGCCTCAAAAGGAGACTTCCATCACCCCGCAGGATTTGTATGCAGAAGCGAAGAATCAGGCGACTCCCTGACTGAAGAGTCCGAGTTTGGGAGAAAAGAACCTGTGGCTTGAACTGTGTCTAGGACCGGATCCAGATATTGCAAGTGATAAGTCTGTTCCAGTGCCGATTCCCGGAGGATAAGGATCCAGACGCACTTCTGCAAGGTCTGGCTAGTCCAGGATACATTGTCTGCCAGAGCCTGTACCGTCTGCTCTCTCAGCAGGAGGCGGTCTAGATATACCACAAAAGGAATACCCCAAAAGCGCAGTAAGGCTAGCACAGAGGTCATACCTTGGTGAACACCCGAGGTGCCGTAGATAACCGTTTATTCCGTCATGCAACGCTGTACTGAACTGAATTTTATACCATTTTTTAGGGACAGATAGAGCTTTCTTTTGGTGGTATTTAATCACCACTGGGATTTTTATTTTTTACTATATTAAAAGGAAAAAATTACCGAAAAACCCCCCCCTAAAAAACTGTTTCCCAGGGGACCCACAGCAAAGCATAGGAATTCACATAGGTCACAAAGT
>NW_017306338.1:851871-885475 GCF_000935625.1 Nanorana parkeri
AAAGACAATCTGCTCCAGAATACCTGCCCGAGCTGCATAGAGATCTGTTAATCTGTCAGTAACAGAGGCAGGTAGGAAGTAATGAAGTAAACAGGGAGCAGGCTGGAAGACAACCTCTAGCTTGTTGCCCCTAGAAATCACCTCCCGCACCCAAATATCCGCATGCTAAAGAAAACTTGTCAGAGGGTTTAGAGGCCAGAGTGTAAGGCTTGTGTTTGAACTTGGAGCTAAAGGTCATGGATAAACCAAATTTACTTTTCTTGGCCTCCAAAGAGGGACAAATCTTTCTAGACTGACCCTTAGGTTTCTGTTGCCGAGATAGAAGAGTACTCTTGCCCTGATGGCATCCTTGATAGAGGCCATTAAGGGCAGCTCTGATGAGGTATTGTCCCTCAAAGATCATGCAGAGCAAACAATTCTTGCCTGCAGGCTCCATAGCCCAACACTTTGGCTAAACAAGGAAGAGTCCTCATGTTCACTTAAACAAGATCTCTAAGGACAGATGGAGGGAGAACAATCCATCTTTGCTGTTGCTCAAGGCTGTAAACACAAGTTCCAGATGCTTTATGACCAGCGATCGACCACTATAGTGATCAAACCCTCCTGATAGCCGTGCACAGGTAATCAGGGTCTGACAGTTGAATGTCAAGGTCATGATAGGATGCAATGTAGGAACTGCCAGGGAGAACAGAGCTCTTGAAAGGGCCTCAAGCCGTTTGTAAGGATGTCTTTAACCTCTTGCCGTCCGCCCGTTGTGAACAAACAGACGGACGACGGACTCGCATGTGGGTATTGTAATTTTTTGAGGTTTCGCACATGCACGCAATTTTAAGGCTTGACATGTTTGGTGTCTTTTTACCCGACGTGACCCCCTTTTATATTTTACCCAAAAATTGGGTAATAAATGTTTTATTTAATTTAGGGGAAACAGTTTTTTGGGGGGGGGGTTTCGGTAATTTTTCCTTAATATAGTAAAAAATAAAAATCCCAGTGGTGATTAAATACCACCAAAAGAAAGCTCTATCTGTCCCCAAAAAAATTGTATAAAAACCAGTTCAGTACAGCGTTGCATGACGGAATAAACGTCGGTCAAAGTACCACAGCGCTAAATACTGAAAAATGGCCTGGATGGGAAGAGGGTTTAAGCCGACCTGTGACAATGAGCCTGTCACAGGTCGGCTCAGTAGATCGGGAGCCGACTTTCGATCCTGGTCACGGCTCTCTGCCGTGACAGGGGAGGGGCTGGATTCCCCCCTCCCCGCCAGCGCTGACTGGCGGAACGGACGGGGGTGGGTACAGCTGGCTCTGCCTTTAGATAGGCAGAGCCAGCTGTCAGTCAAGCAGCTGGGCGGAACCCGGCACAATTGTCAGGATCCGTTTCAGTTGCGGCGTCTCAGTATACCGCGAGCAGCTGCTCGCGGTATACTGCGGCGTCTCAGTATACCGCGAGCTACAGCTCGCGGTATACTGAGCCTAGGGTGACGGGAGGACGCTAGTTTATGTCCTCCCGTTACCCTAAGGAGAACTATGGGGAAAAGCCTTAACCCCATAGTTCTCCTTTAACACCGCGGACTTCAAGTGGTTAAAGATAGGTGTATCCTCCACTGGGATGGTAGATGCTTTTTTAAGCTGGGATACTGCCAGACCAAAAGAAGGAGCTTGGGAGGTACAAACATCCCATCAGAATTTTTCCAGTCTCCTTAAAAGAAGACTTAGAACAGTGGGTGCACCGGAAAGGTCTTGCCATTCTTAGGGGCCCTAAGGGAGCCTAGACTGGAGTCGGCACTGGTGGATCCCAAAGTTTTAAAGGTGGTGCCTACTGCATCAAAAAGAACCGAAATAATCTCTTTCAGTTTGGGAGTAATGGCAGAGACTCTTCAGAGACATGCTCATCCATCAAGGACTGGGGAGTATCTGTGACCTAAGGCTCAGAGGCCACAGGCAGATTATACAGAGATTTTGTAGATGATGATACGGGAAGCATGCTTATGACCTCTACGGTCAGAATCTGCAAACATTACAGTTATCTAGCCCATAAAATTCTGCATAACTGCAGTCAAATCCTCCCTGGATACAGCAGAGGAGGCAATGTCTGATGGATTTAGGAAAGACTCATAAGATGGCAGAGACTCTAGCAAAGGGCACAATTCCAGGCAGGCCATCAGTGTCAGATACTGCATGGGACACAAGGCAAGCAACACAAAAACCTTTCGTGGAGTGTGGGCTGGAGGCACCCAGAACATCAGAACTATCCCCATGTATCTTGAACGATACATGATGCACAAGGTGAAGATAATGTAGCTCCAGGTACAAGGCAAAGCCTCAGAGACCAGGGTAAGCAACAATCTTGGCTGAAGGGAGGGAGGGAGCTAGTCAAGGGAAAAAAAGCCAGCAAGAAAACGTAAGACTTTTCTCAACAGAGCTGGAAAAAAAAAAAAAGGCAACCATCCTCCTAGGATGATAGCAAAGAAAAAAAAATAAAAAGTCCGAGGCATGCAGGGGGGTAGGAGGGATTATCCTGAGCTGGCCTACAATTTATTGTTTGCCTCCAATCCTCCTGTAGGTGGCAAACCTGGTAAAACCCAACAGTACAAGTCTTCCCATGTTCCTCAATGGACAAGAAAGTAAAGTGTTTCTAAGCAGTAAGAAATTTGCACCCAAATAAACTTGGTCTGCTGTCTCCAGGCAGTGGAAACAGCTCCTACCCCCATGAAGCTATCGCCTGAATAAGTAGATAATTTTAAGAAATAGCTCTCTTATCTTACCCATCAGCATCAAGTAGTTGACTTTGTGTGTCATACTCCAAAGAGAACCGAAAATGTGAATCTGCACCAGCACTGAGATAAGAGGCTTTAGGCTCCGGTGAAGCATTGTACAGATCCTGGGAGTCTTCCACAGGTAGAGATGGTTCAGATATCTTACCAGAACTCTAGAAGACAGGTAAAATATAATTAATGGCACACTGTATAATATAATTTATCTGAGTTAAGAACAGAAAAATAAAATGTGTGACAAAAAAAATAAAATTATAATAATTGTATCTATATTACTACTTTAGTATGCAAATGCATAAAAACATGTAGCTTTAATAAAGCAGTATTTCTCTGCTTTAATAAAACAATATATTTATACATTTGCAGTGTGAAAGATAACAATGAATAACATTTTACCTTAGATGCAGAGCTGATGAAGTTTGTTTTGAAATTAACAGGAGAAGGGGAACGGAAGTCACCGATACTAGTGTGCAGGGATCCTCTGCTAGCCTTGCTAAATGGCTGATAAGAAGGGATCATAGAACCAATCAATTCAAAGCTGCTATTATGACTGCTGTCCTTTGTCAAAGGCAGGTGAAAATCATCTTCATCTGCTGTAAAGAAGGTTTAAAAAAAATTAAAGTTAAAAAGGATAAATATGTATCTCCTGCTTATGTTATTAAAGATCTATAGTTACAAGCATATCTGCAAGGTACAAGCATATTTACCTAGCTTGTCATTTTCCTTACATCCACTGTCCACATGGTCAATCTTATCAGGAATGAAGTCACTGTGTAACAGAATAAATCTGCATTATAACATTTTTAAATGTCCAAACACAGTGCTTAGCTTACAGTCTAATCCTTGAAAGAATAACAATGCAATAATACAAAATTTGTTTTTCAATATATCATAGCTTTTGTTATGTTTTTTATCTAGGTCCCCAAATAGTAAAACAGTCAGAAAGGAGACTTTTCGGCCAACACTGATATCAGTGTCAAGTTGTAATTACTGCATAAATTGGACTCTTCAAAAATTAAAGTGACTGTAAACGCAGGAGTTAAATCTTAAAAATACATTCAAGTACCATAACGTAACAAAAATTGATCTTATTTGTGTATCACTCAGCTGCCAATCCTCAAATCATCTCTGAACTGGTGCTGACATGGTCCTTCCTTCTGGAGGGTGACTACTTTTGTTGCCCATGGTCCCTGTGTGTGCTGTATAGTAATGGCCGCTCCAAGCTCACTCCTGTGATGGACTACACAATACAAATTAGTAAACTAAATGTGTGATAATAGTCCATCACAGGAGTGAGCTTGGAACAGTGGTGCCCCCCCCTGCCGGACACCCCCCCGTGCTTCCCGGGCTCTGTTGCCCCTCCTACGGGCCCGGCGTCCTTGGTGTCCGCGGGGAGGAGGTCGACGAACTTCCGTTCATCGATCCCCTCCCCGTTCTATGGGACCGGGAGCGATGCAGATTGCATCACTTCCGGTCCCAGGGCTGTCAGTTCTGGGCTCCTGCAGCCCAGCTATAAGCTATTGAAGTGCGATCTGCACTTCAATAGCTTATTTCCAGTGTAAAGGTGACACTCGGGGTCTTTTGGACCAGAAAGCATCACCTTAAAGAGTACCTGTCACCACCATCTGCTATCACATGGGGGGGCTTGTAAGCCACCCCATGAGATAGCAGTCAAAGTTTAAAAAAAAAAAAAAAAAAGTCTAATCTAATAATAATAAAAAACATTTTTAAAGTCCCCCGCGAGCACGCGCGTCGCCACGTAAACATGCGTCGGGTGCGCCTACGTATGAAAACGATGAACGCGCTACACATGTTGGGTATCGCTGCGCACGCCGGAGTGAGAGCAATCATTCTAGGGTCAGTATTTTGGGGTATCTCTAAATTAATGACCTGTGGGGGCTTTTAAATCGTCTTCTATGGACTTTTTGGGGTGCTGCAGTTATTAGTCGTTTCACGGACGGACGCAATTTGTAAACTGGGCATGTTGGGTATCGTTTTACTCGGTGTAACCTAATCTTTTATATTCATTAAAAAAATGGGTATTTTATTGTGTTCTGGGGCATTTAATTCAATTTGTCACTAAATTTTGGGGTTTAATAAGGAGTTGCGCTAATATTGCGCTACATAAAAATGTGCAACTACCACCATTTTTTTCTATAGGGTCTTAGCATTCAGAAAATATATAATGTTGGGGGATTTTAAGTAATTTTCAGGCCTAAAATGTGGAATATAACATGGGTGCAAAAAATGGAAAAAAGGCCTCAGTCATGAAGGGGTTAAGATCATTTGTATTAATGCAGTTTCCAATAGTACACTACAGTAAGAGCATCTCCAACCACAAAGGACAGTAAAACAGATATGAAAAACTGCATAAAACAGTATTAAAAACAAACTTTTTTTTAAAATGAATCCAGATCAAACAAATTCACATTGCCCAGCAAAGTATTTTTGTTACATTTTTGCTGAGACCGTAACATACAGGGGTACAGGTACTCTTAAAGCCTAAGACCACACAGGGACTCATATACACGGCATGCACTACGCACACTTGCACACAAAGGTTGAACTCTATGGACCTGTGTCTTTATTCAACCTCAAATACTATATAACTTAGTCCTCATGTTTCAGAGCAGTTGGCTTCAACTCTCGCTGCTTGACTTCCCGGAACTTTCTATCCAGTACAAGCTCACAACGGACAGTGTAAACTCCAGCAGCCCTCCATCTACTAACTTGGATTAGGGAAGAGGGAGAAGCGGGGAGCAGGGTAGTGGCTTGCCCTGCTTTTCTTGTATGTTTGTGAAGACACATTACTAGCGCACACAAGGGTTGCTCGGTAGGACCCTGCAAGGGAAAGAAGCCACCCTTGAATAGGATATCAGGGCGACCAGTTGATTCTGCAGGAAGCTAAAACTTTAAACATAAAAGTGAAGCATCCATTGTAAGAGATTTAATAGAGATTTTTTTTTTGGTCCAGGATATAGACTCAAGACCTGCTACATTCTGGACAGAGTCAGACAGGAGATGGGATAAACAGGCTTTATTGTCCGCGATCTGTAGGGTAAGGGTAGACCTCAGGCCAAGCAGACGATTCTGAGGCACAGATAACAGCATCCACTTGCACATTGATGTTCTGTAGTATTACTTGTGTGCACTCTACATAAAACTCAATTTTAAAATGAAGGCTTTTTAACTGACTGGTTTGGGAAAGCACTTTGTATCATTCTAAAGTTAAACAAAGCAAAGTAAGCAACATAAATAATGGTCTAGAGGGCAGAATTATTATTTGTTCACCCCCAAATTATACTTTTGCTTACTTGGGTAGGAAACCAACTCTGTTCCAGAGCAAATGCATTATCCTAGACAGTCCATACAAGGAATCTTCTGTCAAACAGATAGCTTTGGCAATTCATAAACCACAAGACTAAATGAACTGTATGGTGAGGATCCATAAAAAAAGTCATATCGTTATTCTCGTTCTCTGTCTAAGTGCTGGAGCACGCGGTGTTGCACTGAACAGAATGTAAATAATACATTTACAAGACCCACAAAGTATAGTTTATGCATTTCAAATTTCATTAAAGGATATCTTACTCAATCTTTGTTGAATTGTCTTTAAATAACATCAAGGAAGACTCTGTAGCCATAGGGATTCTTCTATCTGGTATACTACTGTTCTGTAATCCATCTTTAGCCTCATCTTCCTCATTTCCATCATCTTCTCCAAGGAGATCCTTTAGTGTTCATAAAGAAAAAAAAAAAGCTCAGTAAATACTCCAACATCCTTCTCTGCAATTAAGTGCCACATGTCAGAGGAAATATATACTTAAAAAATAATCTGGATTTAGTTTAGAACATAACACAGAAAATATATTAGGATACAATGGGGGGAATGTATCAAAACTGAAGCAGACATATCTGGAGCAGTTGCCCATAGTGACCAATCCGCTTCTCTCGTCAGTTTGTTAATTTAAGCTTTCAAAATAAAGGCTAGAAAATGATTAGTTGTCATGGGCAAGTGCTCCAGTTGTGATAAATTCCTCTCAATGTATATTTTTCGTAGATGATGCAGTACATATTTATTGCATATTATGGGGTACTGTTGCTCACACCAGAGTGCAAAAAAAAAAAAAATTCTAGAGCTATCATTTACAGTTATCTCTAAACTGGTAATCTGTAAAGATTTTTAAAGTGTCACTGGTGGAGAATTTATGGGCATCAATATTTTTTGCAGCTGCATGCAATTTTGATGCGACATTTCGATATGACTTCATCTTTTACATTATTCATAAACATTTGGGACTACATTCTGCATCTTTTCACTACAATTAGTAAATTTGTTTACTGAAAATATACGTCTGATAAACAATTGCACAAATATCACAATTTCAGTCTACAGGTCCTCTGCTTTTAAAAACCCGCTTTCTTAGTCTTCAGCCCAAAATGCATGTCACTTTAAGCGAGCTTGCGGAAACTAGATTAGGATTTACAATGTGTTAACACTAAGGACAACTTCTGGCTTAAACCATCCACTACTTAAAACACGTTAACTTCCCTTAATCTAAAACCAATAAGATGGGTGAAAATAGCAATAATTAAAGTATAAATAAATAGCAAATTCCTAATTTCAGTATTACCTCAGCATTGCCCTCCTTTTCAATTTCCATTTCTTCTTCCTCATTTCCATCCTTGTCATAACCCTCTTCTTCCGACTCATCTGTCATTTCCTCTTCCTCTTCCTCCTCTTCATCCATATCTTCATTGTCCAGCTTATACAGGGCCTGACGCTTTAGACGTTCTTCATCACGACGCAGCTTCATGGCCTCCTGCAATTTTGCTTTCAGCACTTGCAGCTTTTCACCTAAATATTCCAAGAGAACAAGTACTTAAAAGCAAGCTATCATTTTGGCCACACCAAACATGATATGCCATTTTATTAAATTACCTGGCTTAGCATTATTTTTTTCCTCCTGGTTTTCACTATCTATAGTGACTGGAACAACATCTATTTTCAGCTCTTCTTTACCATCCGCTGTTCTCTCTTTGCGAACAATATGAAGGTTAACCTTTTTTTCACCTGCTGCTTTCACTTTGGGCATGCTATGCTTGAGGAATCTCTCCTTCAGGGCTTCGAGTTCTGGGAGAAAAATATAAGCACAAAGAATTTAAAAGGCATTCTCCGCTCTATTCAGACAAACCTTTTGCAGTCAAGTGGCTAATAACCCTAACATAAACCTTAATTATGACTTGCACTACATGTTCTTGCTTCTGATCATTAAAAAATATGATTTCTTGATATATAAAAGCTATATGCAAAAGTATAAAAATGCTTTTGATTTTGGTCAGTGTGATATATTGCATATAAATTTAAAAAGCACACCTTCAGCCAGCACGTAGCATGTGCCAACCTGGTACCTCAGGGATTAAGATCGCTCATTTATTGTTGTGCTGAGAATACAAATCTATCAGGATCTCAGATCACACACACAACCCTAATCCAGTGGTCTGAAAGACTTTATGGAGGGACACAACCGCTCTTTCTGCAACAGTAAAGTACAGAGCTACTGCTGCCCTGTTAAAGTACAACTAAAGGCTCCTGTATAAATGTCTAAAGAAGTCCTAAATCCAATACAAAAAAAGCCGCACACTGCCAATCTTTACCCAGCGCTTCTTTTTTTGTAAAATCCAGTCAGCTCCAAACTTATGATCCCTGCCTGTTGGCTGCTAACTTCTCACATGTTTCACCCAATTGGGCTTAGTCGTAGAGCATTAGTAGACTACTCTACAACCAAGCTTAATTGAGTGAAATGCATGAGAGGTGGGCGACCTCTCCCAAACACTGCAGCTCACAACAGAAGGGTTTCAGCAGTGACAATGAGAATATCAATGCTCCCGGCAACATTTTTTTCATCACAGTGTAGTACAAGCAGGCACAGCAAACAAGAGAGTGGCAACAGTGCTCTAAATTCAGGAGCAGTGCAGCTTTTTTGCCACACCATCACCAAAAGCTGCATTAAGTGCACTTCACTGGCAGGGTCAAAAAAAGGCATTTGTGGGACTTTTGCAAGGAAACTAAGAGAAAATTGAGTGCAGATGCACATATAATTAAGTACTGCAGAAAATGTATTATGGGAGGCATAGTTTTACTTCAATAGACAGATCAATATGCTCAATACACTTTGAAAAAAAACTATATTAAAACGACATACACAATAACACTACTAAAATCGAAATTCAGCATTTGGAGGTGGCATTTTCCTTTACTATCTAATACTTATTACTTAAAGTCTGCATCAAGTATACATGTAAAAACATGGCAATGAAATGATACCGCATGTTGACAAATACCTTTATTTTGCTTTGGCTCATCTAAATTGACAAATATTCCATCATCTGGCCTGAGAAGAGGTTTAACAGATAGATCAATTCCAAGAGCACGCAGTCTTTCCACTTTTGATAATTTGGGTTTCACCTGAGTCGATAGTTCATTTGTGCAGGTATTTTCGGTGACTTTACTTTGTTCACATGTAGTACTCTCAACCTCTGGTACAGGAACATTCTGTAGAACATCATTTGTCACTTTATCAGACTCCTCATTTTCTGAACTGAAAATTGGCTGACTTGAAACATCTTTGCACACATGTTCTGTTGTATTTCCTGAATTGCAGATATCAATTGCTTTGTTTTCTGTCAGATGGAATTCTGTATTTATCTTCGGCTCAACCAATAGCTTGTCTAAAGCAGATTCTTGGGATACTTGGGGGTCCTGGAGGGGAACATCTGGTTGTGGTGTAATTTCCTCTACTGGAAAACTATTTTCAACTGGCTCGGTGGAATTCGATCCAACCTTGTCGTCTGTGCTACACGGCTGATACTTTGAGGACCTATTTAACAAAAAAAATGTTAAATATAAAATCAACCCAAATTTTCAGTAAACGTTACTGGAAATATGATCAACTCAACAAAATAACTGCTTTACATTGGTCCTACACACAAGCCTTACTTAATAAGTTGCATGGCATTCCCTTGACAAACTGGTCTTGAACGACGCTTGAAAAAGTCATGAATAGTTTTGGGTTCTGGTAAGTGGTATGGCAGAGACACAGCTGACTCTGAAAGACAATTTATAGTTCATACATAAAACATACATCTACTAGCCGAGTGTTAGAATGTCTTTTTTAAATATAGTGTGGCTCACCTCTCAAGAGTCTCTGTGTTTCACTGTGCATGTGCTTTATGGCTTCCTTGCTCATACGTGCGGCTTTTCTCTCCTACAATATAAAACACACTACTGTCAGATCCTTAAACGGCTGAGCAAATTAAAGCAGTTACTGAACAACTGCTAGTGAAGCATGCAGCTTTCCCACTAAAATACTTAAATGATTAAATCAATTTATAACAAGCACTGGATCACTCTACACAAAATAAAAGTGCTATATATGTATATAAAAAACTAATATTGGAAGCAGTCATTTCTGACTTTGTATATGTGACCTTTGCCTTCTACATGGCTACTGTATAAAATCCTAGTAAGTTCATTTGGAAAATAGACAAACCATGAAGCAGCAAACCTAAACCAGTTTGCAGTTTCTATGTAGATAGGCCCTTCAATGTAAGTAAGTGGAAGAGGGGGTAGGAATTATTGGAGAGAATTCCGACAAAAGGCGGCAGAAGAGGCGATTATAGCAATTATGAAACTTCAAATATCTATAAACCTTTTTTAAAGCTTCACACATGCAGGCATAAATACAAACCTTTTTCTTCTCAAACTTATCCGTAAAACCTTCAGACTCATCATATACTACATCTTCCTCATCAAATGACTGGGCCTTAGGAAAGAGGGGGGGGAAAAAAAAGTTGGACCACATAGCTTACACTAATATTACAGTTCAGAGATTTTAGTGCTACAAAATAAATATATACAATGACTAAAATGAACTGAATGTTTACAATACATACCTGTCCAGACTTAAATTTGTTTTTTAAGCTGGCACGAATAGCTTCTAGGGACTCCTCCTCTTCATTATCACTTTCATCCTCCTTATCAAATAAATCTCCATCTGCTAAAAGGCAACCACTGTCATTAAGCAATGGCCCTTCTTCAGGCTGCACCTGAAACAAAAGTACAAGATCAGTATGAGAAAAAAGTGCAATATAAAAACTTCTGGTCTCATATCACTCACTTAAGAACCTAACCTATTATTGTACACATTAACAGCAAAATTACAGGTTCTTTGTAGAGTTCAAAATTAACTATCACTAGAATAGACATGAATAGACAACTTACAACCTTCTGCAGAGATTTGTGTGCCCAAGCCATTTCACAACAAATCCAATGTTTTACTTAAGGTAGAAGGAAAGGCTTACTAACAAAACAACAAAATAAATCTTCCCTCCTGTCTTCTCCCAAGGGCCCTGCTACCATTAAATTACAAATGGCGGTGTAAATACCTTTTTTAGCCATTTTCCCCATTCAGTCATATAACTGCAAATCTCCGATTTCTCTCCTTCTGGTGCAGCTGATGGAGTCTCTCCCCCTCTAACAATATCTGGAGCAGTGGACGCCGATGGACAAAGCCACCAAATTGCAGGGAGGAGCAGGAAATTTGCAATCAAATGACCGTATGGAAAACAAAGCTAAGATCAAAAAGTTATTCACACTGCAATTTGTTTAAAACTATGCAGGGCCACGGAGGAATATTGAATTCACTTTTGCTTCTACATTAAACAAGCAAAAAATAAAACATTTTGCATTCTTATAGGCACCTTTACATTCTAAGCTATTGATTCTTTGAATTGTTACAGACAAACAGCAAATGACCTCACGTTAGTCATAAAGAGACCATACACAACAAGAAGCACAAAGTGGCGCATTCCTAGTTCTCATGGCATGGGGCAACGTGTCACAATTTTAAAAAAGCACTCCAGGAGTTTGTTTTGTCTTACTAATCAGCGGCTTCTTATACCGGTCCTTCAAACCTCTCTTCTCCTCCTCTGCTGCGGTGTAAGGTCTCATAAATCATTACGTCTATACACACAGTATAGATGTGAGGAGGCCGAAGAAGATTCCAATGCAGCGAGGGAGGAGATAGGCTGGAGAGAGCGCTGTGACAGCTGGCCAGCTTGGAGCTTCAGGCGAGTATAACTGTTATTTTAGCACCTAAACACAAATGAGCACTTAACCTTTGAAGTGCAGGGGTAGCCCCACTGCAAGGGTTAATAAAAATATCCCAGGAGTTCTGCTTTAAGATGCCTCTCAGCTTTTACTAAGTCAGATACTTCCCTTTACGTGGATGTATCTGTCCCTTAAAGGGAGATTGCACAGCAGCAACTGTAATGTCATCAAATTAGGTTGTAATAGTGGACTAAGGAACATGCTTACAAAACATTCTGAATCTCCTCACCAGCACACACTATTAATTTGTTAATTATAGGCACAGCTTGAACAATCGAAGCAGGGAAAGCACAGAATTGGTTTCGATAAGAGATTGATTTTATTTTTGCAAATTCCTTCATTTGGTCTATTTTAATTCTACTGCTACTTTCATAACAATATTCTTGGCCAACGAATTGTCTCAATAAAAGATGAACTCTTGTTTTCCAGATTCAAAGGAGGCATCATTTTTCATCAATGACACATGCACATGGTTTCTGGCACAGGTCACTTAAAATGCGTAAGGCTAGAAACCATGAAATAAAGCATGAAATGTATTGGACTGCCTAGGGTAGTGAGGTAGATCATTTTCTTAAGCACCTGCTACCGGAGAGATGGATGCAGCCTTTTGCTTACTGTGAATGAAAGCTGCCTATAGTCAAGGTCACCCCAGCAGTCCTTTGCCACCTAAGCTACTACCAGTAAAACTTCTCACAGTTGAACAATCATCCCTACTAAGTGAATGGGAAATACAAGAGATTAATAGTACAGATCAGTTTTTAACCTCTCTTGCTTTCTTTCTTCTGGAAAGAGAATACTGTAAATGCAGCATGGTAATGCTTACATAGGTTTACAAATTAAAAAGGAACTCAAACTGCACATTTTGCTATGACAAAGAATCCATCAAACAGATGAATTGCTTATAAAACCAATTCAACTTGAGGTGCCCCATTAAGTTAAAAAATATGCTGGACAAAACCCAACCAAACTATAATACTACATCAACACTGCTTCTGGTGCCTTACATATTTTTAAATTAAAGTGAGTTGGTGCATACTGGTCTTAAACAAGAATACTTCCGTAAGTGCTTGGTTGGTGGTCTACCTAAACTTACCTTTGACCTTTTTGTTTTGCCTTCCTTAAGCTTTTCAACGGCTTTTAATTTCTTGTCATCTTTCTCTCTTCTTCGTTCTGATTTACCTTTCCGTTTTTCTTCTAAGCCAGTCTGTTTTTTAGACATATGGCTTCTCTTCTGCTTCTTGTTCAAGAACTCTTTTTGTGGACTGTCCTTAGTGTTTCCCACAATATTGTTCAGCTTGTCGGAATCAGCAGCGAGATCTCTTTCGCTATCTTCATTATCATCACTGTCAACCAATGCTGTTAGTATTCTACGAGGCTTTACCTTCTCTACAGTTTTGTTCTCTTTGTCCTCGTCACTTTCAGGGTCAAGCTCATCTCTAGCAGCAATGGTGCTACTTTCTACCTCAGAATCACTGTCTTCAATTATCTTCTTGCTCTTTGTTTTCTTAAGTACCAAGATTTCATCATCTGAATCTAAAGATGTTAAGAACAATGATTCACTTTTGTGTTTAATTCTCATTCTGAATACAATATAGTATTAAATTATGTGTAAAAATGAACATTAAATAAAATCTGAAAGCAGAACTTGAGGCAAACAACCAGGAACACATTTGAACACACATACGGAATCATTTTAACTTGACAAAGGACAGCACTGTGACTTGTATAGCTCTGCTACAATGCACAGTCAGACAGGTGACATCCTTATTTTCCGTTCAGCTCTGCAACTGCTACCGTGTTTCCCCGAAAATAAGGCAGTGTCTTATTTATTTATTTTTCACGAAAAAAGACACTAGGTCTTATTTTCAGGGGATGTCTTACCTGGCTGCAGCTGTCCGCTCTGCCGTCCAGGGAGCCACGAACAGGTGGGCGGGCATGTGTGCAGGCAGGGGGCGTGTCTGGCAGGGGGGCGGGAGGGAGCTGCCTCTCCACTCTGATCCATTCCAAGGAAAAACAGATAGATAGGTGGGCGGGCGAGGGGGCAGGCATGCGTGGGGGCGGCGGGAGGGAGCTGCCTCTCTGCTCTGATGCCATCCAGAGAGCAACAGATAGGTGGGCGTGCGGGTAGGTGGGCGGGCGAGGGAGCTGCGGCCGGTCTTCACATGTAACATTTAATTACATGTGCAGCTACCCCGAAGATAAGACCTAGCGCTATCTTCAGGGATGCCTGTAATAAAAGACCTACCCCAAACTAGGTCTTATTTTCGGGGTAGGTCTTATATTACAGAAATCCCCGAAGATAGCGCTAGGTCTTATTTTCGGGGAAACACGGTATTATCATTCCACCTTAAGCTTGCTCTTTGGATGATGAACCAGCGCCATCACACTGCTGATTCAATTCACTGTCAAATCAGCAAACAGAAGCCTAAACATGAAAGTAGATCATCTTTTTGTCTAGCTCCAAAGTCATGAACTGTGTCAGCCTAGATAGTAGCAGGAAGTGAAAAGACAAGAAAATACTTAGTTGGCTAACTGGATATATTTTACGGTGCCAATCTTTGAGCTCTCGTTATCAGGCACAGGGTCCTAAAAATAACTTAGAAAGTATCATAGAATATCTAGATGAGAGACATAGAGACAAGGATGTCATTTATTAAGGAGTCTAGACTGTAAAGGAAACAAGCCCCATTTGTAGGGCTGCAACAACTAATCGACATAATCGATTATTGAAAAAGTTGTCAACTTTTTCAATAATCGATTAATCGGCTTCCGATCAGTTGGCCCTGTTCACAGCTCCGCACGCTGTGCGCCGCACCTCCTCATTGTTTAGGAAATTGTAATGTGTTCCTTCTAAAAAGAAAAATGTAATACAGATTAATAATGGGTCACAGTAAAATACCTTCATTCTGCACAAAATCCATTCTTTCCAGTTGGTGTTTTGGAGAATTCATTTCACAGCTGCCTTGACCACTATCTGAATCACTGTCCAAGGCCTTCAGTTCAGAGTGATTTTGCACATTCAGAAGTATCTTTAAAATAAAAATGTTAAAGCCTATTAATCTCTATTGGTACCAATTACAAATGTTTTCTGATTGTGTATTGGCAGCGACAAAATTATTTAACTATAATTTATAGGTATGTACTTGTATATGCTTAACTATAGGAAGTGCAAAAATGAAACACACACACACAGCTACATGTACATGGGGCTAATAACTGCATTTTCTCGCTGCAGGTATCACAGGCAAGTCCTTACAGCTGTGGTCACTCTGCCTATGCAATTGAATGACAGGCTGACAGTGCCAACATCTGTTCATGGCTATCTGCATGTAATGGTAGAGGGATAGATGATCACCCCTGGATGCAGACACTGAGCTATTAGCTCCATGTGCATGTGGTCCAGAGGATCTAGCCCATATGATATTCTAGGAGGTGGATAACACATTAAGGTCCCATGCACATGGGCCTCTTGCATTAAACACAGGAGAAGTTATCTGGGAAATATAAACTTCATTGCTTCCCAGATCACTATTTCCTGTATTAAGATGTTCCTGGGTTAAGGCAGGTTTAGCCATGTAAAACCAAGATAAATGGTCCGAGGACACAAGCATATTCTTGTTTGTTAAAAACACAGCTAGACTAAATGCACCTACATATTGCTAAACATCTAGGTGTGCATTCAGCTATAGCAAATCATTACATGCGTTTACATGGAGAAAGCAAGGAGAAATGAGCTCCAAAAGCAGCTTGAATTTTAATTCCTGTAAGCACGGAGCCTAATACTCAACATATTCCATGGTTCTGTGCTCAGCCCCCCCACCCCCCACTTGTTCCACTTGTAATGACTAGTTCCTCAAAGCACTTCTTCTGGCCCTCAGTTCCACTTGTGACTAGTAGTCCATTGAAGCCCCTATTGTTGCCAACTAACCACCACCCCTCTCACTAACATGATCATATACAGTGCAAGATCATTGGCTACGGTGACGAGGCTGCTGGTAAGAGCACCAGTCCACATTCCAGCACTGAAGAACAGATCACAATGCTGGCTGCCACCAGACCGCAGGCTAAGGCAAGAATTAGCTCTGCAGCAGGCGCATGTTAAGTAAAGGCAGCTTAACACATTAAGACGATGGACATGCACTGCAACATGTGTTGTGATGTGATGTGCTGCATTGCCAAAAAAGGGCCAGGCCTGATCTTAGGTGCACAGAGGTGCATCTGCCGCCCTATCAAAAAGAATGGACTGAGTTCACGTGTTCAGAAAAAACACTGCAAATGGTGTGAAGGAACCCTTAACATATTTTGCCCCAAAAAAATGTAATTTCATATATGTGTCCCCGATTCCATTTTGCTTAATAAAAATCTATTCTGTTTTTTTTTGGAATTGGTGTACCATATTGTAGTAGCCAGACAACAGCACTCTCTAACACACACAATGTGCATTAAAGCCTTGGTTCTCAACAGGTGGGTCGTGACCAAAAATGTGGGTTGCGGCCCTGTGTTCAGTGGGTCACCGCATGGCTTACACTTTTCTAGGCGAGTGGCTCCTCAGCCTCCTCAGCGCAGCACTTTCAGTTCTCACACCAAGCAGCCATTTAGAATATGCTGCCCGACGCCGAGTGTCAGCTCGAGATGGGACTATGGCCGCAAGGGAGCTCCGTTCATACATGCATTGCTTACAATTACCACGCAAAATCTCACCTACTGTGAATTCTGGTGTGGGAGTTGTGTTGCATTGCCGTTCATTTGAATGGCACCCCAAACGCACCTCCCACCCACAGTTAGATCGTCCGCACCGTAACGTACGGTACCGCAATGCCGTGAATTCCAGTGCAGTGCGACTTGGGTCATGACTTAATGAACAAGGTCAAATGTGGGTCCTGAGGTTACACAGGTTGAGAACCACTGCCTCAAAGGGTAAGTTCACTTTCCTGGGTAAAATGGAAGTACCCACTCAAATGTGACCCCCCCCCCCTTTCAGCGAATTAGATTGGGCACCCGCTTTAGTTCTTTTGTTTTTTTAATATCCACATCCCTGTACTTACTATGGTGTGGATATTTAATTAGCAGCTGCTTTAGTTCAACCTTGTTTACATATACTTGATAGCCAATGAACAAAATAAGCAGTAAATATTGTATAAGGGGCAGGGGTGGGCAAGCTCCAGCCTTCCAGATGTGGTGAAACTACCAATCCCATCATGCATAGGTTTCTGAGAGTCATGCCTGTGGCTGAGAACCTTGCAATGCCTCATGGGATTTGTAGTTCCACCAGAGCTGGATTGCCAGGGTTTGCACACCCCTGGATTAGGGTAGCTGGAGTTATTCAAAAGAGCCAAGAAACATATTTTCAGAAGGAGGTGATCAATGGCAGCACCTTTATTTGTCTTAGGAGTGGTCTAATGTAACCTTATTTCTAGGTCTTGTTAGGTATGTTGTAGGACAAAAACCAAGACAAATAACAGAGGCTCAACACACCTCCCCGCCCTTGACAGATTTGTATCATTGCTCCATAATGGAGAACACTGTAAACTGCATAAACAATATTTAATCATCTGCATAATCAAAACATTCAGCAACAACTATTACATCTAAAACGTTTTTTGCACATCACAAATCTAGTCATGAACCGGCTCTGCTTTGAAATACAAACTCGATCATTTTTTTTTTATATCACAGTATATATTGACCCGTGCTGCCCACCAGCCATTACACACACACGGCGACAGACTTAATATCCACGGAGTACAGAGCAGCAACAAAGACGGACCACACACTCTGCCCCATGCAGCCCAGGACGGACACAGCCATTCACAGACTTTCTCGAATACGAACAGCCGGTGTGACAGATTAAATATACACAATAACAAATACCATAAGAGAACCACGTACCTCAGGCTCGGATACGGCAGCCATAGTGTTCGCCCGGTGACAGCTCCCGCCAATACACACAGCAGCTGCCTCAGAATTGGCGCTCTGTGAGAGGGGCGGGGCCAACGGATAATCCGCCAATCACAGAAACTCCAGGGGGCGGGTATAGGTGCGTTTCAAAACTCGCTTCACAACACACGTATGTGCGGTTCAATGACACCTCCGGAAAGATGTGTGATGTATTTCCTGTGGTTGAAGATCCAGAACCAGTACCACACATATCAGTCTTTGCCCTGAGGATGATTCCAATGCATTCATTAGGAAATAAACTTTCCATTTAAACACATTCCACGTGCCTCAAGATATAAGGGAGGACATTCATCAATGATGTTACACAGCAAGACAATGCTAAATAATGATGTGAGGGTGCTTGGGGTGAACCCACTTCGCCTAAGCCTGGGCAAACTGCAACTGACAACCCCCACCCCCTCTTCTGGCACAACCAATTGCTGTATGTCCCATGCACCAGCCCAAAGCTACAAAGCTGTAAATAGATACATAACATGTCAAGCCTTATAATTGTGCTCGCCCATGAAGCTGCAAAACATTTCAATACCCAAAATTTCCCATAGGGGACACTTTGAAAGCTTTTACTACTCATCAGTTTAGTGCTAACAGTCATTGATGGCCCTAGAATTATTGCTCTCACTCCTACGTTTGTTGCGATATGTAACATGTGTAACACGTATGTATGTGCGTGCACTGGGGCACAGGGGACTTATTTTTCTTATATGTTACTTTTTTAGTTTTTTTAAAACATATTTTTATTTTTTACACTAACCTTATTGCTATCACATAGGAGGCTAACAAGTCCCCTATGATATAGCAGATAGTGTGGTCTTTCAGACCCCAAATGTCACCTAGGGTCCCCAAAGAATCTGATGAAACAGTGACACTGGAAGTGATGTAATACACATCACTTCCGGATCCAGTGATCGGAGGAGAGATCAGCGGCTGGTAGCTGCTGAATCTTTCTCCGATCGTTGTGGGGAGACCTGCCGTGCCAGTCCTGGGCCACGCACGGGGGACAGCGGAGCCCGGGGAAGCCGGAGGGGGTGGGGGCAGCACATGCTGATGTTCTGTACAAATTATCCAGCTTCTGTACAGATATGTCAAATATGTCAGATGGTAACCATTGGGGGCTGCTCCTCGCTGGGATCAGGGAATACAAACAACATTGATATGCCACCTCTAAGTGTAATATCAATTATTCAAATGTAAATAGAAAGTACTCAATGTACTTACGAAGGTACCATGTACAGCGCTTTGAACAGTCCTCTATAATTGCAGTGTCTCCACTGAAAACCGTTCTATGGTCATTCACTTTCTGGTATAGCCGCAACAGCAGCCGCCGGACACTACTGTCACAAAGAGCAGCCGCTGTAAGCTCAGGCTGACGCGTTTCCGGGGCCATGCCCCCTTCATCAGAGCCACAGCTAGCCCACTGTGTGAAGGGAGATTAAGGATCGAGAACAGCCAATCAAAATCCAGTACTCTTCGTGATGTGGTGGTAAACAGTAATTGGTCAAGTTCAGAGCCCATCAGGAGCAAAACAGCTCCCTGTGCATAGAGAACATACAACTCCGATGCGTTACATACCCTGTTTCCCTGAAAATAAGACCTACCCCGAAATTAAGACCTAGTACCATTTTTGGGAATTGCTAAAATATAAGACCTACCCCGAAAATAAGACCTAGTTGTGATCATTCCCAGGGCCGGTGGTGCCATAAGGGGGAACTTGAAGAGCCGCTAGAGAGAATCAGCGGTGCCAACGAAGCCGGCGCTAGAGGAAGCGAGGCTGCAGCGCAGGAAGCAGAGCCGCATAAGCCGATGTTTCCTCTGTAGCGCCGGCTCCTGTCACAGACGGAGTGCATTTGGTATCACTCCGCCTGTGACAGGAGCCAGCGCTACAGATAGTGAAAGCGTGCTACGCCATTTTGGATCATTTAATTTGGATTTGCATTAACTTTTGATTGTTAAACATTAAAAAAAGACCTACCCCGAAAATAAGACCTAGTGTGTTTTTTTTAGCCAAAAACAATATAAGCCAGTGTCTTATTTTCTGGGAAACACGGTAGTTGTGTAGCATGTATCTTTTATGACATATGGTTTGTAAGTTTTGGTTTAGCAATGACATTTGCCGCAGTATTTTTGGAGATTTTGGTGTCGCTTGTAATAGGGTTCATTACAATATCAGCAATTGGTTGTGTATCCTTAATATGTTACCATGTTTTCCTTATTGTTCTTGCTATTTGATTACTCAGTAAGCAATGTCTTCTTGTCTCTACTACAAGGGACCTCCACTCTCTTCCCTCTTCCTGAAGAAGTGCAGCTAAAGCGCGACGCGCATTCAAGTTCACTCGACCATAGGATACAACCTTCAATGATATACTACTTCCCCATGATTATGTGAGCTCCTGATTTATCCATATGAGTTAATAGATGTTATGAGTGGCATTGGGAGGTTATATATTAGAAAGAGGTATAGTTTAGACCATGTTTTAAGCTACTGTATGTTAGCGATACCCAATGATTTAATTATTTTGGTTCATGTTAATATTTATGCAAATTTTAATTGTACATATCAATAAACTTTGGTGATTTTAATAATGTGTTATAGTTTTGACTATACCCTTGGCACCCTGATAGCCCTTATAAAGACTTATTCATTTTTTGGGTTTAATTTTGGGGTGTGGTGCCTGTTTTCCCAGAGACACTATATGCATTGTTGCCTGATAATGATAAAGGCTGTCTACACAGATAGAGCGTGAATATCCGATTTCCATTAAAACCAGTGCCTTGATGGGTCTGAAGACCCCATAAAAGGGGGAGTAATGTAATTCTCCAGTGCCGGGTCTCCCCTCTGGCACGCAGCTGGCAGCACTTCCATAAGTGCCAACATCATTGCCAATCAGGATATACCGTAGCTTTCCTGATTGGTGCAGTTTAACCTTTTAGCTACCAGGCTCTGTGCTTCACTTATAGCAGAGTGAGGAATGCTAAGGATGTAAGGCTTGCTGAGCTGGTCAGCTGCAAAAGGTTAAAATTGAAGCGACGCGTGGCTTGGCAGATTTGCAAGCAATGTGTCGCTTCACTTCTGCCATGCCCCCTCCAGCTACTGTAACTCCCCTGTGTCCTTGTGCCTGTTCTGTTCCCCATGCCATCCTCAAGCATTATGACCCTTGTGTCTGTAGAGAACCCTGAGCATCCAGTGATCCCTGTGATTCCAGTGCACCCTGAGCATCCATTGACCCCTGTGTCTCCAGAGCACCCTGAGCATCCAGTTATCCCTGTGTCTCCAGAGCACCCTGGTCACCCTGTGACTCCACTGCACCTTGAGCATCCTGTATTATTCTGTGACCCCTATGACTCCAGTGCATTCTGAGTATCCAGTGTCGTCCAGTAATTCTTAGCCTGTGAGCTTCTGTGTCTCCGCACAGTCTAGGGTAAGCTCTAGCAATCCAGTAATCACCTGAACTGTCCTTCCTTCTGTCTATGAAGACCCCTATCTATCACTGGAAAAAATAATTGGTCTTAAACTTTCTATTCAACTTTTGAAAGAGTATGGAAGGATTTAAACCTTTAGGAAGCTACTGTTGCTGTCTGTGTTCCTGCTCAGAAGAGTCATCACTTTTTTTGTTCTTTTGACCATTGTCAAAATTAGCCCTGTATGGAAGTGCAAAACCAGCTTAAAGTGAACAAAAGCTCATCGATCCAGGCCCCAAAGTAACTCTGTTGCCTTCTTAAGGAAAAAAAAAGAACCTGCAAAAGTAAACTTTTTATACACACATTGGCCTATCCCTGATTCCTGGAACCTTTACTTTCTTGCAGAGCAAAGCCAACTGAAGTACTGTATCTTCAAATCTGACACCCTTCCGGGTAGGTTGGATTCCTGCATCCATTGCTGTGTGCTGTGTTCCATCCACCAGCCCCTTTGTCACTACTTTTTCCATTCCTGATAAGGACATGTAAGGTGCCATTGTTGACTTCTCATTCTATCTGGCTGACTATTGGGTTTCTTGTCTTTTTTTAAAATGAAAACATTTTGATAACAACACCAGCAGGAGTGTGAAGGAACAGGTAAGTGTTTTCCCACACGTACACACTTACCACGAGGTACATATCCAATCACAAATTTCAGTGAGGCGATCGTGGTCAGACTCACCACACACATCTGGCAGCTACTCATAGTTTCCAGAAAGCTTGCTATTGTATGGTTTGTGTATTCTGCTGTCTGTTCTTGAGGTGCTGGCAATATTTGAAAGTTGACCATTTCCTGTGGAATGACATTCTGCTGCACTGATACACAACCTGAGCATCTCTTGTGCTGAAGACATGAATTGGTTATGTTTAATGCTGCTGGTGCTTCTACGCAAAGGTAAAGTAAGATCAAATTCTGTTACTTGTTATCAGTTTGACTGTTGCAACACTTTAGTGTACAGCATCTAGGATTATAGAAGCTCCTTCATTTACAGGTGACATCATTCTTATTAACAAAGCCAGATTTCACATATAAATAATTGCACTGGGATTCTTATTACTTATAGACCTCTTCAGGAAACATATAGGCACAATCATTAGAAAAGTGAAAAAGTTTACAATATACATATATACATAATTCATGTACAATATACATAAAATTAAAATACCTCCACTAACATGTATGCACTATTTCATGTCTGGCAGTATTATGTTTCTAGCTCGGAGACCAAAGAGAAATATTTGAGGTTATAAAGAAAAGCATTGACTAGAATAACAATGATGAAAATGATTTCAGTTTACTTAAAGCAAAAATACTGGATGCCTCTCAAAAATGATAAATACCTGGCTGTCATGCTGATTTAGTGGCTTCCGTACTTTCTGCGTTACTGACCCATAACTACCATGCAGATTCAGAGAGTCGGAGTGAAGTCAGAACTCCTGATCTGCATTCTATTTTGTGGTCACTGACTAAGAAAGTAGTGAAAACATTCCAAGCAATTAGCAATTTAAGAAGGAGACATCAAGAATGTCAGCTTCCACACTTCCTCAATACAAACAGAACTCTTAAGTATCTTATGTGCATAAATTTGTGCAGCATTGTGCACTTTGTATCAATGCATTCAGATTTCTAACAATTTAGCACTAATACAATTTAACAATTTTTAGGCTACTATTTTTCATAGACCATGGCACAGCCACATTTCAAAGACTATGTGGGTGCAATTGTATTTATTTATTTTAGTTTTGGAGTACAGAAGGGAAGAGTTAGACCCTTTGTCAAGTTGTTGTTTTTGGTTGTTTTTTTTTGCTGCTGCTCTTCTATTTGTCCCAGAGACCATTGTGAGAGAAAATAAAAAAAAAGTTTAGTTTTTGTTAGAGAAAGAAGTGAGGGAAAATAATCCAATGGAGACACGTGTTCTTACTTCAACTCTCTAAGATGGGAATTCTGTTCACTTTAGAGAGATTTCCGCTCATTTTCTGTTGCATCTTCAGAACAGGAAATTTAGGGAGATTTCCCCAGTAGGAACAAGCAGCAAAAAATAACCTGATCTGTGTTTTTCTCTTTTCTATCTAAGACAAAAAAAGAATTGGCTTTATATACAGTTTAAAGTAAAGCATGTATGGACAGAAATGTTTCCATCCAATATACAGTACTTGTTCCAGATCTGTGTCATGAGGTGGCCATACACTGTGCGAATTTCAGCTGGTTCGTACAGTGGGTTCAGCTGTCTGCACTCTTTCGGCCGGCATCCCTCTATCAGCTGATCTAAGGAGCCAGTCGGGAAAATCTTCGTACGACCAGAGCCGCCAGCCAATTAGATGTTTTTGTTTGGGTATTCTGACAGCGGCTGCTGTCAAAATACAACACAAGCAGCGGGGATTCCTCCATCAACATGCTCATAGCGTTTGTGGAGGAATCTGCTCTATTCTTTTTCATTCAGGGGTGAACGAAAAAAATAGAGCAGTGTATGGCCAGCCTTACTAAGTGAAGGCAGGATAAGGTTTTGTAGCCCCAGAACATTCTTGTTTTTAAGTCAACAATAGAGCTAGATTCAGACTAAACAAGGCTCTACAGGTTAACATCTGCCACCACCGTCCCTTCCCCCAAAACTTACTCCACCTTCCATATGTATATGAATGCTGCTCATAGGAAACTGGTTACAAGGCTGGTATTTCAACTGAATAAGGTAGTAAGTACCCTGTTCACATATTGCTAGAATATTAAAAAAATAACATTATGGGCTTGCAAATTTACTCAAGACCACTAAAACTATATATTTTCCGAGCCCAGGGGGTCTTTAGACTATAAACATGGCAGTCCCAGTTTTGTATTTTGCACTATATTTTCCATAAAAACACAGTAATTTTAAACACAAAGAAAGTATTAAGTATAAAAACATGACTTAAAGTGACATTAAACCTTTACTTTTTTTACTCGTACACATGGGAGCAGTGTGGGATGCAGATCATGTGTTCTTTTTTTTTTAATTCTTTAAATTCCTCATTCCCTAGTGGGTCCCCGCAGCGCTCTCTCCCCTCCCCCAGCACGGGTGCCTTCATCAGCTAAGCGTCTGCTGTGGAGGCACGTGTGCATGCTCATTCCATGCCCGCTGTAGCTGTGTGCATCCAAAGACACACAGCCCTGTGGTAAGCCACGCCCCTCCTCTCCGCCCAAGAGATTGATTCATGGCAGGAGGAGCCTATGGCTCCTCTGCCCTCAATTTCTTCAGCCGCAGCCAAGAAGTTCGAAACAATGGATTGCTTTGGGAACCCGCGGCAGTGACAAGCAGAGCTGACAGGTAAGTAAGGGGGGGGACAAGGGACACAGAAAGGTACTGGGTATTTTTTACCTGAATGCAGAGAATGCATTCAGGTAAAAAATGCCCTGTCTTTAATATTAAGTTAAAAAAAATACTTAATCATATTTAAATTGTATATGCTTACAAAACAGTAATGTTTTTATTGGATTTGGGGGGTTTTTCATGGGCATTTACTACTGTCACAAAAGAGACTGACATGCCCCTGTGTGTACTGTAAGTAAAAGGACAGAGACAAGTACTCTTTATGGGAACACTAGGGGTCTGTTAGACCCCTGATGCCTTATCTGCCTGCACTGCCTGAAGATTGGGCACACAGAGTCCCCAATCTGCTGCTCACCTGGTGACTGCTGCCGGGATTTGACAGACCTGACCCGGACGTGCAAAGAACATTTTTGGGTTTAGTGTAAATAGAAGAGATTGAGAAACTACAGCTCATTCCATTCTCCATCCTAAAGTGGCCAGCATTGTTCCCAGGCTCACAGAGGAGGCAGGTGAATGCTAAGGCTGGGAGAGGGAGGGTGCCACACTGCACACATGTTTAAGCGATTGGGCATCACTTCTACAAACCATAGCAAAGTTCAACTGGCTGAGCCTGGGACCTCAAACTTTGACAGGGTCCTATGCCGTACCCCACAACTTTCTAAGAAGAGAGAGAAGGAAACCTTCCAGCACAATGTATTTAGGCAATGGACACATCCCTGCCACACTCCAAGTTATCCAGACCATTAAGAATCTATATGCCAGGGGGGGCATGGCCAACGCTTGACTGAGATAGCTGCTTGAAACGGAGCTCCGTGATCAGGCCGCCCACAGATCAACATACATCAGCTTGCGGGACCCCAATCTATCACACCCCATCATGGGACCTACTGACCTGCTTCCCGACATGTTCCGCAAAAAGAAATAAGGCTCCAGTTCGAGGAAACTCACCTCATTATTCACGGTGTGCCTCTGGCCACACTTTGCTGCAAAATGGCGTCGGCTCTTCGCCTTGACCACCGGCCACTTCCTGCAATGCTGACAGGGAGAGGCACAGTGACCGAACGGACTTGTGCTTAGATAGAAAGAGATGGTCTAAACACCCGACCTCACCTCTGCAGCCACGTCCCTCGTCCTCCACACCAGCCTCTCCACCAGCATCTTCCCCCAGCTTTGGAAGTCCAGCAAAATCGAGGCTGCGGCTTTCAAGCCCTCACAAGCAGGGGGCAGAGGTAAGCCCTATTCACTCTTCTCTTGAGGACACCAGAGAACTGGTGATTCCTATCACCACATACCCGACCTCTGACAAACCACTGTCTGACACAGCCTTAAAAGATATGCTGGTCTCTCTGAAAAGCACTACACACTCAGATATGCAACAGCTTGTCGGTCAATTTATAGCTGATGTCCAAGAGGTGAGAGATAGAGTATCCCACATTGAGGAGAAGATGGGTGAGTTTGCCTCAACGTTCAATGAGATGGTAGATTCACATAATGATAGAGAGGATGAGATCACCGCCGCAACAACATTAAGATTAGGGATATGCCTGAATTAATTCAGCAACATGACTTGACTGGCTACGTGCAGAACCTGTTCAGGGCTATCCTCCCTCAACTTTCTGATAATGACCTCATCATTGATCGTATACACAGATTGCCTAAGCCGTCCCACCTTCCTGAGAATCTTTCTCAAGACACTCTCATGCGTATTCATTTCTACCATGTCAAAGATCAGGTGATGAGGGCCGCCAGAACTTCCTCTTTGCCGACTGAATTTGCAAAACTCCAATTATATGCTGACCTTTCACAACATACCCTTTCGTTCTGACGGAGACTTTTGCCTATAACAAAGGCCCTCAGGAACCAAGAATCACCTACAAATGGTGGTTGCCGACTAAACTGCTGATCTCGCAGGACAACACCACATACTCTGTGGTATCCCTGGATCAGGGTCTGGCTCTGCTGCGCCAGTGGGACATTCTCCCCGCTTCGATGTCTCCCCACAAGGGACGCCACGGACCGGAAAACCCTGAGGCAGATTGGAATCTTGTGGCGCAAACCCGAATCCTCTGCTTGAAATGTTGAGCTGTGCCTCTAATGCACGGGCCTTCATCCCATCAGATCTGTGGTCTGAAATGGCCACATGCTCTATCCCCAGTTACCGTGCAGTACAATATACTGCCCTTCGCTACGTTTTTGGAACACTATTTTTTATACAACTTTGTTCTTCAATCTGTTTTGCTTGCTACCTTGTTGTTTCACCTTTTTTTTTTTTTTTTACTTTTTCTTTTATTCACGTTCCTAACGAACTGCAAATTGAAGTATCTTTCTGCAAGTCTCACCAGAGAGCCACGACACCTCTGCACTTATTCTAATTTCAAGAGTAGTAGCGGTACCGCCTGAGCTTCGACTACAATCTACATCATGGGTGTTACATTTCTCTCCCTCAATGTGGAAGGCCTGAACCATCCAGCTAAACGTCGCTCATTGTGGAAAGAAGCCATAGCCCTGGGAGCTGATGTCTTCTGTATCCAGGAAACCCACTTTAGCTCTACCCAAGCTCCACCATGCTACCACAGATTATTTCCTAACGTATTTAATGCCAACGGTCCACAGAAGAAGGCTGGAGTGATGATTGCTATAAAGAACTCTGTGTCCTTTTTACTCCTGGACACTACTATTGATGTATCTGGGAGGTACATTATTCTTAATTGTCACATCAACTCTGCACCTTACACCATCATTGACCTCTACCTGCCCAACTCACATCAACTTCGCTTCTTGAACAAGCTTCTTAAAAAGGTAGAGTCCAAACGGCAAGGCTCTTTGTTAGTTGCTGGAGACTTCAATATTGTGCCGGATCGATATTTGGACTCCCCTGCGATCCTGCCGTAGAAATCCTGCTATCCTTACAACCCTTTCTGCATAAGGAAAACCTGTGTGACGTCTGGAGATGCCAACATGCTACAGAAAAAGACTTCACCTTCAATTCGTCTGCCCACAACACCTACTCTAGGATTGACCTATTCGCTGTGGACCGCAGACTTGTCCCTAAAGTAACACGATCTTCCATACAGGACATTACGTGGTCGGACCACGCTCCAATTACGATACATCTCTCGGAAGGCTTTCCTCCCTTATCATCTTATGTTTGGAGAAGAATCTATATGCCAAAAGTTATTGACCCAGAATTTTTTTTTTTTTCACCATTACACAATCAGTCAATCACTTAGCTATTTCTCAGGATAGCCTTTTCCTGGATTATTTTTTAGACCTGGGCCCCTAAAAATACTATGATATTGTAGCGCCCTTTAGAATGTTGCTATTAAATTTAGTGAATATCTGGACTGTAACCAGTCTAGATACTGATTATTCAGAGTTCTGCATTCTACAGGTGTCCCTGAGTTTGCTGGATTGATTGCTCCTCCTGTTGCTGAGGAAAAGCGAGCCTTAGCATACAGTGAGACTATGACTATGACATCCTTAGACTATGACTGTGTACCTGACCCTGACCAATCCCTGAGTAGGATGACTCAGAGGCATGGCTGAGGGCAGGTGATAAAAGGTTTGGGGACACTGTGCAGAACTCTCTCGCCTCATGGGGCCTCTCCCTAGGAGGTCTATGTGATGCCAGTGACTGGCCTGGGCCTCAGCACATGGCAGGTGCTGGGGGCCTAGAGGCCTAGGATACCACAGATACTTTGCTTGGGCCCATACACGTGGCAGGTGTTGGGTGCCTCAAACTAGAAGATAAGTGGCAGATGCTGAGGGCACAGAGATTTCAGATACAGCTGAGAAGAGACCTGATGGAAGCTGGGCTGGAGGTGGAGTCTTCTTGTCGAGGAGTGTCGCAGAGGAGCTGGTGAGAGCTACCATCTGGACCCTGCAAGAGATCCCTCACCCTATTCCAGGTGTCTGCTATAGAAGAAGCCAGCTGTTGCTACTTGAGTCCAGGGATAGCCCTTTTTCCTACAAGGTACTGGACCATCCTGGCTGTTCGCAGTACTGTTCTTACTATTGGTCACTCTGACAGGACCACGGTGCTATTGACTTTAGCTGTTGCTAGGGGAGGAAGTAGTCCTCTGAAGAATTTGCCAAGGGCATCCTACAGATCCCGATTCCTCTCTCCTGTTGATCTTTGCAAATAAATATCCAAAAGGCCCTAAGACTTGAGCCTGTTCTGTTCCGGAGTGTCAGTGGTGCTAGTTCTGAGTAAAGGGGCCGGTGGCTGGCGTAAACATGTAGGAGAACCTATTTCATATTCAGCGGCTCCTTCGGGTTGAGCGCTACAATATCATCAAAATAAAATACATATTTATCATGTTGCCTACATACCTGAAATCATGCAGATCTCATTCTGCCCTGTGTTTAGCCGGTTTAATGTATTGCTGAGATTTGTAGTCCCTCTACAGCTTGGAGTCAGTGGCAGAACTATCTGGGGCAGCTTGCAGCTGGGACTAGGCCCTGGCGCTTCACCACTGTCCTAAAAACATTAGTCTGTATTGTTTTAGAAAAAAGGTTTTGGTAATTGGTATGGGCAAGTACTGGAGGAAAAGTATCTGTACCTGTAGACGGTCTTGAAAAAATGGTATCGGTGCATCCCTACTTTATATAGTATATATATATACAGTATATACACATACAGTATATATACAGTATATGCAGTCTAATAACTATATTTGTATACACACATTTAAAATGTAAATTACATTTGTAATGCAAACATAGGTAGAAATATAACAATATTGTTGTTTGCTAACACTTCTATTTTCCAGGTTTAGCTGGTAACTTGACACCCTACAACCCTGAAAATACCTTGTTCGTGGATGAAAATAACACAGCCATAGTTTCCTGTAATGCCAATCTCATACTAGATAATGGAAGTGTAATAAACTGGTTTAGAAGCACTCACAAAATGGGAGAACCTCCTCAATTAATAACATCGTGCTTAAAAGGAACAACTGTAAACAAATATGAATGTGATACTGTTGGAGGTAGCACCAGGTTAAAAATACATGATGTGCAGAATGAAGATTCAGGAGTATATTTCTGCTCTATACTATATAGAGCCATGCTGATTATTGCTAAAAGGACCAGACTTATTGTTAGAAGTAAGTATACTATACAAAACTGTATGTTATTATTAGTAAATAAATAGATAGGTTATACTCATTTGTTTATAAAAATAATTTTGCTGTAATGGATGATTTTTTTAAATAATAGGATTACTGTTTACCGAAATGGAATAGTATTTCTAATTAATTAACGGTTCCTTGTACAGTGTGATGTCAACCAGTCATCTAATCTCTTCCAAACATTTCTCTAGAGCCACTACCAAGCAAAAACACGTGGTTGGAAAAACGCTGGAAGCTCGCAGCTCAAACTGCTGCATGATCTTCTTTGCCGTGTTTGTCAGCATAGGGCAACCCGTGGAAATAATTGGGCTGATGCGTGGAAAACACTGCAAAATGCACATTAATGTGAAAAAACATGCTGCACCAGTGTACAACTTCACTCTCTAGCCCACTGTCACTGGGACAGGAAGGGAGGGAAAAACTCCTTAACGGGAACACAAAGAGCAATAAAGAACTGACAGAGGGTTTAACCCTTCCCCACCCTGTCTAGAACATTTGAGTCGAGCATGGCATTGAGAATGGTTTATGCAAAAGAAAATAATTCTAACAAGGTCTGAGAGCACTCATGTTCTTTACCTATTGCATTTTATAGCCAGTTTGTCAGTACAGAAAGGTGCTTGGCCAACGTCAATGCTTATACAGTTCATGTGAATCGTTTATATCTCAGCCCCAATAGAGCGATATAGTAACGTTTTGCTGGTGTGAAATTACCAGTGAAATAGTTTTACTTCACAGTAAACGAAAGTAATGCTTTGAAGGCCCTTTTTGTTTTTAGTTGTGGTTTGTACACATCTATTCCATCCACTGGTATGGTTTCTGAGGGTTTGCAGTGTTTTGTAATATCACACAATCTTTTAAGCCTTACTCTGTCTAGTAAATGGTTTGTCTAATCTATTCTCAGCCAGGCTTATGCACCAATGTATAACATCAAATATCAGGGCTCTGAAACTGTGTGTTTGGCTGATCCTATATACTGTTAATAGTGCCAGTCAGATAGTGAATTACTCATATGAAAAATAAATATATGTCACACATCAGTTACAAATATGGTGACTTCATAAGATAGCAAGCTTGATCTGCTTTTGAAATGGCAATTTGGTTAAAGGGAGTTAGTTAGAGGTTACTTTTGGGGGTAGTTTATTGTTGGGCCAGAGATTAGGGAATTTACTTTTTACTTGAGTTAAGGTTAGGGAAAAGTTTACCATCTTCCTCCCTCTATGCTAGGGGATAGGGCCGTCCCTATAATGAGCTAGCCTGAGGCTGTTGCCTCAGACGGTATCTCGTGGGGGGGGCAGGCAGAGTGGCATGGTTGTTTTACTGCACAATGTTTGCAGTGTGCCTGCTGCCTCCTTTCCGCCGAGCCCGCCCCAGGTTGCTAAGAGCCTGGCAGGGAGATGTGTATTCTGTATTCAGACTGTGGGAGCAATGACTCTCTGAATACATCACCCAGCAGAGTCAGATCAGTCAGAGCGGATCCCTCCATCCACAAAATCTCCGTCTCTATTGCAAATCTATGTGTGTCTGAAAAAGTCCACTCAGATATATCGCAACACATACCCATACAGTGACTTCATCTAGTTGGATGCAGTCAGAAATGTAGGGAATACTTTTTTTTAAAGTCATAAGGGAGCTGTAGATTTTTAACTTGTCTTTGGTACTGGGAATTGAAATACCCTGTGACCTATGACCCTGTATATAAAAAAAACCCATATCTGTTAGTTTTTGCGGTGTAGTGCAAATTCCAATCTGCAAAATATTTTATTCCTTACTCTTTTAGTTTACGTATCTTTGTTTCTAATGGATCATGATTCAAACTGGGAAGTAATTCTGAATTCTACCAAAATACCGCCTGTTAAACCAATCCACAATGCAGAAAGAAAAGTAAAGTTATTGCAGTTTATAACAAAAAGTATGAGTATTAGTCTGGACTTTTGTAGTTAATATTTCTGACATTGGGCAAGTACAGGAAGAAAAGAGGCCCCGTGGCTATGCTTATGCTGTAAACAGAAATTAGACCTATAAATTGTTTAATATTGTTTTTTTCTTATTTTTAACACAATGCTTTGCCTTCCTCAAATCCTTATTCATGTGATCAAAAAATGAATAATAATCATTTTGCTATATCTGTGTTATTCTAGACAACCCTGTGTCCTCTGTTTCAATCTATCTCCTGACTCAGACAACACATGATAATGTTACTGTCCAGCTGGCTTGTTTTGTGCAAAACGCTTCTCATTGGATTTATACGAGATGGAACATTGCTGGTATATACTATATGGGCAGGATGAGCTCTAAAATTGAATCTGATGGGACTTGGACTTTTCTGAATGACATCTCACTCCCTGTAGACAGCTGGAACCAGACTGTGGCTTGTGAAGTCTGGTATGGTTCATCTTTTGTCAGCCGTACTTGGAACAGGTCAAAGAAAGGTAATACAATTAGAAATAAATAATATATGAATTCCCCCTTTATTATATGTGATTATGTAACAGGACCAGTTTAAAAAAGGGAAAATCTGGTGTGCAAGGTTTTATAAAGATTATTTTGCAAAAAATAGAACCCCAAGATAGTACAGTGAAATGCCAAATGATTCACCTGTTTTTTTCACTGATGTGTGGACATGTAAAGGGTCCAACTACATACCACATTACCTCTATCAGATGCAGGGACATGGTTGACAGAGTAAATTCCAGCAACCCAATGGGATCTGGCAAAACAATTATTCTAATCTATTTACTTACCTGTGTGTTTGTGAATGTACATTACATACATATATTTACATTTTAGGCACTGCTAACAGTTTGCTATGAAAGTGATTAGCAGGATACATTATGACTTAGGGGGTTTTTTTTGTGTAAGTTTTCACGGAGAATACTCGTCAGCACCATTTTATAAATGCCATTTTATAAAGTGCCAATGAACCCCATATTGTGATGCCTCCTCGATGGGACTATTTTTTTTTGATGGATAGAGTCTGGGAAGCCAACGGACCTTATAATAATTTATTTAATAGAGCCTGTTGCTTTGCAGTTATATCTCTATAAAGTAATGATATCTTGGAGGGATGTATTTTAACCTGTATTGAAAGAAACTGGAGGCTGCCATTGCTGATCCCCTTATAAAAATGTCAGTTGCCTGAAACAAGCATGAAGCATGTGAAGTCAGAACTACTGATCTGCCTACTTCTTTTAGGTCAGTGACTCAGAAAGAACTGAATACTTTAAAGAGAAACTGGACTTAGGAAAAAAAAGGCACGCAAAGGACTAGTCCCCATCATTGCCTATAGTCTCCCTACAACTGATCTTTTCCCTATTACACATTTCCAGTGCCTTGTTCTGTGCACAGGGGTTAAAAACGTGGTAGAGGTAGGGTTTTTTCTTACTCATGTCATAGCCACCATTAGGAACAAAAGAGAGTAGCACAGCAGTAACCTCAATAAATCTCACTCCAAATCTCCTAAACTCAGGCAGGGGAGGAAGTGTCTTAGATCTTACATTGCAGATATACAACTCCAAGGCTGTAGGTACAGGATAGCCTAGGCACCCTCACACCAGAACTGCACTGCTATTTTTCAGAAAGGAAATTTTAGACAAAATGTACAATGTTCAGAGCACTGCTCAGGCATAATTAACATGTCTATATTTTTCCAATAGCAAATTTCACTTATTGAGTTCACTTACACTTTAGTATGTTAACAAGACAACTAGCATTTTCAGAAGGGGGGCGACAGCAGTGGCTCTCATCGTGTTTCATATATCAGCTCCTTACGTGCTTGTAACACTCCTTGTTAGTGTCACCCTGCTCCCATAGCTA
>NW_017306338.1:885487-901910 GCF_000935625.1 Nanorana parkeri
CTGCAGCGTGTCGGCTATTATCCCAAACATGCACATTTAACTGAAATGATCATGTTTAGCATTTCCTATGGACCACAAGATCAGTAAGGCAGAGCCACTGAGCATCCATTGTTGTAACAAATAGTTCCTTAATGTGTAATGCTTATATAAAGCATCATCACAAAGTGATGTATCTGAAGAATTTGTATTGTTTTCAAAAATGTTGCATAGGTTAGAATTACATGTTTACATTTATTCCATTCATGAGATGCATTTGCTGTAAACAAATGTAGACATAGACATAAACAATATTATCATCAGCTGACACTTCCAGTACCACTTTATCTTTAGGTTCCAGGAGTATCTGCTGCAGGGTACACAAAGCCATTACAATCCTCTATTGTCTATGGGTATCCTTAGCTAAGATAGCTTTATAGCAGTTTGATTCTAAAATGATGGTTAGACTTTTAAGTAATTACAAATCTTTTAAGCAGATTGATTTTTACCTGCGTTTGCCAATGAGTGTGGATAAGAGAATGGCCATCTAACACAGGGCAATGGGAATTTGCACAATATAAATCAATTGCATTTATTTGTGTAGTTAATAAACAATTGCAACAATGGAACTTGTGTTTGAAAGTAGGGGAATTTGAATACAGAGGTATTACCAGTATTGACCAATGAGATTTAATGTTTGTATTATCTGTAGCAATTTATCAGCATTAATTCGTCTAGAACAAAATGAAAGAATATCTAGTGATTTATATGGGCAAATATTTCCACTACTCTTAACTTGGTTCCATTTTTGGGTACCGTTAGTCTGCTCAACAGATGACAAGCACCAATAACAAGTGTTATCTTTTCAGGTAAACACAGCTCTTAGCACATATGTCAGCTGTCAACACAGCCTACACTACCCATATAAACTTTTAAAAGCAGGATGCATACACTGAAAGTCCCCAATTTACAGTAGAAATCTACAACTTTTCTATGGAAGTGGTACACTATATGGCCTGACCATCACACTATGGTCAAAAGAATGTGAACAGCCCTCCAAATTATTGAGCTCAGATGTTCCAGTGAAAGGTACTCTTTATGCTTTCAGTCCTGTGGCAACCCTTTGGGAAAGGCCCATTTATATTCCAGTATGATTGTGCCCCTACACAAAAAGCCAGGTCCATAAAGATATGGTTTGATGGGTTTAGTAAGGAGAAACTTGAGTGGCCAGCAAAGAGCCCTGACCTCAACCCTACTGAACAACTTTTGGATGAATTGGAATGCTAACTGTGAGACGGTCTTCTCGTCCAACATCAGTATCTGACCTCACAAATGTTATTTTGGCTGAATGGGCACTTATTCCTACAAATATTCTGCACGAGCACTCGTGAAAATGTCCAGTATTGGCACTGATACTGTTAACGGTGCACCCCTAATCTATATTAAACCACATGTAATCATACATATATAATTACATGCGGACTGCCGCCAACATATACGGCCTCTGTCACCCTGTCATTAACTTTGATGGATACAGCACCCATGGGCTCCAAAATCTTACATTCCAAGGAAAGCCTTCCTAAACAGTGGAGTCTGTTATAGCCACATGTTGGGGTAATGGGCAACTCCATAATAATTCCAACTATTCTGGAAAGGGATGTCCAATAAGTTCATATAGGTGTGATGTCAGGTGTCTAAAAACTTCTTGCCATATAAAGTAGTACAGAAACAATAATGCTAATGTTCATTTAGAGACAACACAAATCTAACAAATAATTATAGGATTTGAAGTTTCTTTTTATAATGATTTCCTTGTTCAATTACCAAATAAGATACAGAAACATATTTTTAGTTGCACAGAACTAACAGAACTAACACGTGTAATTTATTTTACATTTATAGTGCCAACACTTCCAGCTAGCACCAAGTGCCTTCAAATGTACACATTCTGTGTGCGATTTGTCTTGGTTGTGTGTATTCTGCAGATACTGGTCATTTTTATGCATCTCTCATCCACATAAATTTAAGGTAATGTAGTAAGGCTGTGTTGGTTCAGATACTTCAAAAAAGATGTTTCTATAATTTCGTTTAGGCGTTTAAGAACCCTAAATAACAATAATTCTTCTATTGCAGGAATCTTCTCCAGAAGAAGCTTAATACGACAATGCTATTTCCTTCACTGTATGGAATACATGAACCAGTATTACTGACATCTATATCTTGTTCTGAATTTGTTTTAAAGGAGAACTATGAGGTGAGTGCTTTTCACTCACCTCATAGACTTACTGACCAGTGAAATGCTTTGTCTAATACCTGAGATCAGCAGGTGTGGCAAACATTTAAAGTAGAATTGTGGACCATTCCTTTAAATATTATTATTATACAGGATTTATACAGCACCAACAGTTTGCAATATAAAGGACGACAGTACAGTTACAATAAAATTCAAGACAAGTTCGTTACTAGAGCCATGCTAATGGGAGCTTACACTCTAAAAGGGAGGGGCAAATGATACGAAAAATGGAAGCTGTGTGTGGATGAGTTGTTTGAGAAAGTAAAAGTGTAGTTATTACGTGGAGGCAGGATAAAAGAGGTGAGTTTTCAGGAATCGCCTGAAGGCAGACAGAGTAGGAGACAGGGGCGGATCCAGATTGTAGTTTTAGCAGTGGCACTGCCTGAAAATTAATAGAGGACTACCAATCTCAGCAATACATTATACAGCAATGCAAAATAATACCACCAGCTATAGAGGACTACAAATCCCAGCAATACAGAATACCATCATCTATAGAGGACTGGTGCTGGGTCCCGTATTCTGGTCCTCACAGCCAGGGAGCTCTGGGCTAGTCCCTGGGCATACTGGCACCCACACCTGCTACTCATTGATGGGCTGCTCACAGGTTTTCATGAAAATGTCCCCACATCCCCCTGCAAAAATTGCCCTGTTGCCCTCCCCCAGATCCGCCACTGAGCTGACCGTCAATCCTAGTTTTGGGGTACAGGCCTCACCTGACTTCTCATCTCAGCTATGGTGTACAGAGCTCACCTGACCTCTAATCCCAGCTATGGGGTACAGAGCTCACATGACCTCCCTGCCAGCTGTAGGGTACATTACTCACCTGAACTCCAATCCTAGCTATGGGGTACAGAGCTTACATAACCTCCAATCCTAGCTATGGGGTACAGACTAGAGATGCACCGATATATCGGCCGCCGAAACATATCGTCCGAAAATGACATTTTTCTGTTGAAATAGTTGTGCTTCCGTGCTTTCTCTCCTCTCCGCTGGGCGCTGCTCTGTGTCCCAGCGGGGAGGAGAGAAACTGTCACAGGAGGCTGAGCGATGTGGGCGGCCAGCGTCTCTCCTCCCCGCACCGCTCATCCTCCTGTCGCAGATCAGGAGAGCAGGTGTGTGGGCGGAGACAGCCAGCACTGTCACAGGAGGCCGGCTGGAGGTGTGGGGGAGGAGTCAGCTGTCAGATCAAGCTCTTCACCCCGCACCGCTCGCTCAGCCTCCTGTGACAGCATGTCAGGAAGGGGAGTGAGTACAAACACTCAGCGATCAGTGATGGCTGAGTTTTTGTCAATAATTGAGGACAGAGTATGTTTACTCTGTCCTCAATTATGAATGAATGGGAAGTGATCTACATCACCTCCTGTTCTTTCGTGATGGTGGATATAGTAAATATACTATGCCCACATGTTATCAATGAACAGGAACACTCAGTATAGAGGCGTCCTGTTCATTTATAACAGGGGCTGCAGAATAAGAGATTGAGGACTTTGTGTTCTCAATCTCTTTTTCTATTTTAAAAGGGAAATATCAGGGGTCTGTTTAGACCCCTAATATTTCCCCCAAGCACCTAAAAGTAAAGTAAAAAATAAAAAATATTTAATAAAAATATTCAAAAATGTTAAAGTTTATAAAAAATAAATAAAAATAAAATATTTGAAAAAGTTAGAAAAAAAACATTTTCGGGTTTTGGTTTCCGCCCGACAAATTGTTTTATTTTGGTTTAGTTTCGGTGTTAAAATTTTCACTTCGGTGCACCTCTAGTACAGACCACACCTGACTTCTTATCTCAGCCATGGTGTACAGAGCTCACCTGACCTCTAATCCCAGCTATGGGGTACAGAGCTCACCTGACTTCCAATCCTAGCTATTGGGTACAGAGCTCACATGACCTCCCTGCCAGCTATAGGGTACAGAACTCATCTGACCTCCAATCTTAGCTATGGGGTACAGGGCTCACATGACCTCCAATCCTAGCTATGGGGTAAAAGGCTCACCTGACTTCTCATCTCAGCTATGGGGTACAGACCTCACCTGACCTTCCATCCCAGCTATAGGGCACAGAGCTCACTTGACTTGACCTGGCCTCACCTTCTGGGATCCTCCCTCCGCTGCCAGCCTTGGGCGGTCTGTACTCACACAAATTAGGCAGCCACAAGGCCCCAGCGTGGGCTGAGGCGGCCACCTAATTTGCCTGACTACAGTGCAGCCTCTGCTGATCTGCAGGACCTGATTGTTCGGTGCGGCTGGCCGGGTCTGGCAGAGGAGAGGAGGGAGTGGTAATTTTCTCAGGGGGGGGGGAATCAGGGAGGATCCACCCAGGGGCGTATCTGCCGTGAGGCAAACAAGGCGTTTGCCTCGGGCGGCAGATTCCCATGGAGCGGCAAAAAGGCCGCCCCCCAAAACATTTAGGCAGCTGGTGTTCGAAAAAAAGTTCCCGGGCTGCACAGAAACCGGCAGCCTTGCAGGGAGGAAGTGGCGGGCGGTGGAGCAGGAGGAGACAGAAGCCCACCACAGAACTTGCATAGCTCCCCTGAGATCCAGCAAACTGCAGGGTTTCAGGGGGTCTCTGCAGTAACTGTGGGGGCTTTGCATGATCCGTAGGGGGCTATGCAGCCTGCAAAGCCCACCACAGATCTTGCACAGCCCCCCTGAGATCCAGCAGACTGCAGGGTCTCAGGGGGTCTCTGCAGGACCTATGGAGGTCTTTGCCGGGTCTCAGGGAGGCTTTGCAGGATCTGTGGTGGGCTCTGCTGGGTCTATGGTGGGCAGAGCCCATTACAGATCCTGCACAGCCCCCCTGAGATCCAGCAGACTGCGGGGGCCACAGGGGGTATGTGCAGGATCTGTGGGGGGCTCTGCGGGGTCTCAGGGGGCTGTGCAGGATCTGTGGTGGCTGATGTGTGCCCACCATAGAACTCGCAGAGCTCACCACAAATCCTGCAAAGCCCCCATGAGACCTCAGCTTTCCTGCAACTCTAATAGCGTAACATGTCAAAAGCTGGATACAGCGTGTGTACTGTATCCAGCACCTGACAGGTTATGCAAAAAGTATTAAAGTATTAAACAGGAAGGGGTGGGGGAAATTTAGTGTGTAGGGGGGGGGGGCGAGTTTTGCCTTGCCTAGGGCAGCCCCAAACCAGAATACGCCACTGGATCCACCACTGCAACAATGCAGAATACCATCAGCTTTGTATAATCTATTGCTGGAATTTATAGTCCTGTATAGCTGGTGGTATTCTGCATTGCAGTATAATCATTATACAGGAATGCAGAATACCACCAGCTATATATTATACATCAAATCAGCAATGCTGAATACCACCAGCTACAGTCCCCCAATCCCCTCTTTCCCCCCAGATCAGCCATCACCCATAGACTGCCCAGCCTCCCCCAACTCCTGCAGCACCTTTTTCTCCTGAGTCCTTGGCGGCCAGTGGACGGGAGGGAGCGCAGGAGAGGGTCCTTAGAATCAGCCACAGAGCAGGATGTGCTTGCCTGGCAGTGCCTGCAGAGTCGTTACTGGCTCCACCAGGCTAAACAGTTGTTACAGATGACAGGCATTTGCACAGCCGACGGTACATCCCGGCACAGCCACCGGTACATACAGCTGTCACTGTCACAGACCTTACTGCGGTGCATTATAAAAAACATTATTTTTTTTTACCCAAAAACGGCCCGGAACGCATCAAACGCGGCAAAAACGCGGCACAACCCACTGCACTGCGTGTGCAGAAACTCATGCAGATCTGCTCTGCATTTGGAACAAGGCCTAAGTGTGACGTAACTATAGCAGAGAAACCTTAGGTCTTCTGCCCTGACAGACAGGGCTGAGCTGTGTAGTAGAGTTGTGGGACCTTAGAACTCAATTTAGAGAAATATAAATTCTTTTGTAGGCAATGCAACTCTATATACTGTATATAATCTGTGTATTTAACTGGTTTTCTAAAGTTTAGCTTTAACCACTGCCTCTAGTTTTGCTACAGCGAAAACTATAGCTTTTGCTATAGTTTACTGCACTTTGTATCCCATCATTGCTCTTGCACATTGTGTTGTTTCATAAAATGAGACATAAAAGGTTTAATACTGCCATGTGCAACCATTAAATATTAAAACAAATTTGACTGGCAAGCAATTTAAGGTTAGCAATGAAAACCTCTTTTAAACTGAGCATTTATCAATTTGCGGGAAGTCACCACACTAAAGTCACCAGAGAACTATGGGGCCTATATAGCAATGTTTCCACCCAAGCTTCACACAACTTTCAGTCAAGATTCCCACATTTTCCCAATTAAATCTTAGATGAAAATGTGTACGTTTTGGGTGAAAGTTGTATTCATCTTGGGTGGAAACATTAGATCCCTATGTCTCTCAGAATCAAATTGATTTGAAACAAACATTAATAGGCAAACACTTATTTGATAAAGGTTAAAATGCTCATGTACTCCAATCTACTGCAGCAGCTCCTTGTATTATTGAGCAGGTTGCAACTTTCAAAAAGTTGAAACTTCCTCATGGCTATGTAAACACCTTCCTTCCCCTGTGCACTTAGGGCCAGCAGCTGACTTAGTGGGCAACAAACACTGCGGTGTGAAAAGACAATATTCACCCTTACCCAGAAATAGGGGGCCTTTGGCAAGCTGTGTGACAGTTTAATATGGATGGTGAGACCCCGTCATAAGGCCCTGTTCAAACCAGTGCGTAGTGGGGACGCGTTTTGCAAGAATGCAAATTCCCGCACGTTTGCAGGACTTTGTTTTCCACATTTGTCACACATTCCCATTGCTCCTCAATGAGTCACTGGTTGCTCGCCAACTGCGGAAAAAAAGTACATGTAGCAAATTTGGCGAAATGCGCTCCAGTTTTTTTCCGCACTGGGGAAGGCATGGGGGACAAAATGCCTATGCTTAGCCACATTTGGGGTGCCATTACCTAGTAATGGCAATGCAAGCGCATTCCGTGTTTGTGCTCAGACTGTGGTATGTCCCTTGGCATCTTCATGTCTAATGGACCTGTATTAGATGCGATGATGTGATGATGAGAAGAGGCTGCTGGGATTGGTCTTGTAGCCAGGCGGGATCAAGGAGCAGGTGAGTTTATCTCCTTTAATCAATCCCCAGACCAAAACGAGCAGTTAACCCTCGTAGTGTGGGGGTAGCCCTACTGCAGGTGAGTTTATCTCCTTTAACCACCTCCGGGCCGGCCGTAGTAAAAAAAACGGCCGGCCCGAGCTCTCTAGATCTGAGCGGGCGTCTTTAAAGGGTTAATTTTTGCACATCCTGGAGTTGCACTTTAAAGCAATCTGGTGGCTTTGAAAAATAGCTTCCCTTTCATAGTTTTTTCATGGTTTTTCTAAATTCGTTTTCCATTCCAAAGATGGCAGCTAATTTGCATTTGGCGCACTGCTAGATGGGTGCTAACAGAGGAAAAGGCAGGAAAGGGGGGGACATTTATCATTTCTGTCGCACAGCAAGGCGGCAGTACTATCAGAGTTCAGTTCGGTCATGGAAGGACTTCTTTATTAACCACTGCATTTTGTCTGTACCTAATGTCTGTAAGTCCACACCAAGCAAGATCTGAAGATTACATATGATTTTGTTAAAAGAAAATATGCACATAAAAAGATTATGCAATATTGACAATGTTTTTTAATGTTACACCTTCACTATTGTATATGATAGGTGTAGGCAACCTTTGCCCCAAGTTTTTGTGAGACTACGAGTAGCATGAGGAATTCGAAGACTCTGACAGCCAGAGGCATGACTCCTGGAGGCCGAGGCATGATGGGATTTAGAGTTTCAACACAGTTGGAGTGCCAAGGTTGCCTACCCCCGGTCTATGGCTACTACCATGGTTCCTCCTTCTACTGTGGAATACTTTGCTCTATGCTCAACTAGGCGCAGACTGACAACACATGGGGCCCTCGGGCAATAGGAGATTATGGGGCCCCCTAGTGCTCCACCCATATACAAGCCCCACCCATATACAAGCCCCACTCGCATACACAGTACATTCCTGTGTTACAGAAATTATTTCTCCATGCTATTTTCATAACAGCAGGTCTATTCACTAAAAGGTGACCAATATAGACAATTTGGAGAGTGAGCTAAAAGGCAGAATTTTTATGGTTTGGCTATTTTGACCTAGATTCTTGCAGAGGTCAATGCAGAGGTCAGAAGGAAGTAACGCACACTTTTCAGAGGTCAGTAGTAAGTAACACACAGCGTGCAGAGGTCAGGAGTAAGTAACACACAGGGTACAGAGGTCAGTGGTTAGTAACGCACAGCGTGCAGAGGTCAGTAGAAAGTAAAGCACAGACTGCAGAGGTCAGAATGAAGTAATGCACAGAGTCAGAGGTCAGGAGTAAGTAACGCACAGAGTGAAGAGGTAGCACACAAAGTGCAGTGGTCAGAAGTAGGTAAAGCACAGAGTGCAGAGGTCAGAGGGAAGTAACGCACACAGTGCAGAGGTCAGGAGTAAGTAACACACAGAGTGCAGAGGTCAGGAGTAAGTAACACACAGAGTGCAGAGGTCAGGAGTAAGTAACACACAGAGTGCAGAGGTCAGAAGAAAGTAACGCACAGAGTGCAGAGGTCAGAGGGAGGTAATGCACAGGGTGCAGAGGTCAGAGGGAAGTAATGTACATAGTGCAGAGTTCAAAAGGAAGTAATGCACAGGGTGCAGAGGTCAGACATTTGTAAAAAAATATCATTTTGAAATGATGGGGGAGAGAGAGTTTGAGAAAACATGAATATGAACCGTCACAACCAAGTCCGCTGCCACACTGAGGGAAAAGCAATATGCCACTGAGAAGGAGACATTTTTTTTTCCTTTTTACTCAAGAGCTCAGCTTTAAGTTTACTCAGCCCTACATTCTTAGTGATAATCTTGCTTTTAAAAGACAGCTCAAACGTCACAGGAGATTGCAGTAGTGTCTATGTGCCCATAAAAACAGTAGAGTCCCCAAGGCTGTCACTCATTATAATGTCACAGCAAGGATACCACAACTGCAGGATATGATGGTGCACATTCTAGTGGACGGCAGAACAAAGAGGGATGACACCATGCTATATTCCAGGCAATGTTACAGATATCACTGAAAGCTGAACTTTAAATTTGCAGAAGAGAGAGTAAAGACAACCAATGTGCAACATTTCCTCCTAAGAGCTTGTTTTACCTGTACAACCAGAATGGCTTATTATTATATGCTTCCCAAACATTACCATTCCTGGGATCTTGCTTAGAACCTCCATCAAATTGCTCCAGCAACATAAGATTAGTCTGGCTAGTTTACTCAGCCCTACATTCTTAGTGATAAGGGGGGTCAGTCCACCCCTGGCTCAACTATTATGTTGTTCATTTCTGCACTCTGAAAATCAATAAATGGGATGAAACCTAAAAATTATTATTAAAGTGTATAACCATCTAAAACTTATTTTTCCTAGTTTTTGATTGTTACATAGTTACATAGTATTTGAGGTTGAAAAAAGACACTGGTCCATCAAGTTCAACCTTTGTGCATCTGTGTGAGTTGTGCGTGCGTGTGTATATGAGTCCCTGTGTAGTCTAGTTTTTAAGAGTACCTGTACCCCTGTATATTAGGGTCTCTTAGGATGGTATCTAATTGATTTTTGAAAGTATCAATATACTTTGCAGATACCACTGCTTGTGGCAGGGAGTTCTAACATCTAACCATTCTAACTGAAAAGAAGCCCCTACGCCTTTTGCGGTTAAACCTTTTCTCCACCAATTTTAGGTGGTGGCCTCCAGTCCTTGTTAAGGGGTTTACAATAAAAAGGTCAGTGCTGATTTTACCATCACCACTGAACATTTTGTACATCAAAATCATGTCCCCTCTTAATCGCCTCACTTCCAGCGTGAACAAGTTTAAATTTAGCAACCTTGTCTCGTAGCTTTGATCCTCCAGCCCCTTAGCTTTGTTGCTCTTCTCTGGACTCTCTCCAGCTCAAGGACATCTTTTCTGTGGACTGGTGACCAAAACTGAACCGCATACTCAAGATGAGGCTGCGCCAGTGATCTATAAAGTGGCAAAATGATTGCTTTGTCTCTACAGAACATTCCTTTTTTAATGCATGACAGTACTCTGCTAGCTTTGTTTGCTCCAGACTTGCATTGCGTGGTAAACAATGACCCCCAAATCTTTTTCCATTTCTGACTCCCCTAGTGGAGTACCCATTAATGTGTATTCCACTTGCCTGTTTTTAACCCCAAAGTGCATTACTTTACATTTTCCAACATTAAACCTCATCTGCCACATAGTTGCCCCCTCCCCTATTTTATCCAGGTCTTCCTGTAATGTTATAAAGTCCGTGTCTATTACCCTCCCAATTTTAGTATCATCAGCAAACACTGAAGCATAGCTATTAACACCCTCCCCAATATCATTAATAAACAGGTTAAACAATATGGGGCAGAGCACAGAACCCTGGGGCACGCCACTCTCGACCTAGACCAATGTGAAAAAAGAGTCATTTATCAAGACTCTCTGGACACGTTCCTGTAGCCAGTTCTCTATCCATGTACACACCATTGTGAAAGAGTGAGAACCCCTGTCAAGTTTTGACTGCTATCTGTGGCTCTATTATAGAGATTTACCCTTTCTCTCGTCATGGACTACAATCTCAATGCAAATTAGTAAACTAAACCTGAGATTGTAGTCCATCATGGGAGCAAGCTTTGAGCAGTGGCTACTCTACAACACACCATGGGGAACTAAAGTAGCCACCCAACAGAATAAAGAACAGTCTCAGCACCAATTCAGGAATAATCTGAGGATCTACAGTCGAGTGTTACACAAATAAGCTACATTTAGTTAATAGTTAAGGTACTTCAATGCAGTTTTTAAGTTTTAACTCCTGAGTTTAGTGTCACTTTATGAACATTCTTGCATGGAGTTCTTCTGTAACTCTATGCCAGAACAGTACAATGGTGTTGACCTGTTAGGGTGTAGTATCTTCTGTTTGACACTAGACGTCGCTGTTAAATCATTGTTAATGAGGCTCAGTTTAAACAGATCATTATTCCCCTATAAGGTTCATACCTACAATACGCTGACATTTTGTGTGTTAGATGCAGTAAAAGCCTCATACTCCACTAAACACTAACACTGTGGAAGAAAACACGCTGGACTGTGTGTGCGCCATAACTTGAATGAGTGACGATGCAGGTGTAGCACGTGTGGGCGGGGTGCCGGCGCTAGGGGGCGCGCATATAAACACTTTCAGCGTGGAGGAATGGTTTGATACTTGAATATTGTGTTTTTATATGTAAGCTGTGTACAAGGCTGACAAAATGGGCAGAAATTCTCTGAGCGGATCAGAAATTGCGTGTCAAGCTGTTGCTTCAAACGGATCAGCTGAGTGTCCCAGAAATGCTGGCAAGTTTCCGATGTTTTTATCTTGTGCATCAAAAAATAATGCCTTCATCTGGGCACTTGTCTTCAGAGTTGAGCCATGTTTTGTGGCTGTAAAGCAAGTCCTCTTCCTACATTTCTGAGTAAGCTTGGCCAGCATGTTGTCATGGATGTTTTAAGGCAGTTGGGGTTGACTTTACTGTGGATTGATGGTTTGCAGTAAGATCTTGATATAAAAGCAAACATTTTAGATATATATATATATATATATGTGTGCACTCAAAGCTCTCAAAAACATGGAAATACCTTTGCACTAACCAAACACATAATGAGGGGGGACTTCATAAAAAAGTGGAGCAAACAGAATCTGGAGCAATTACCCATAGCAACCAATCAATTTTCAGTTTGTTCAGTTAAGCTTTTAAAATGAAATAGAGAAGCTGGTTGCTATGGGTGACTTCTCCAGATTTTGCCTGCTCCAGTTTTATGAATCCCCCCATGATGTGAATGTTTGGTATAACTGTAAAAAAAAACCTTTGGTTTTTTTTGCATCTGTGTTGCTGTGATGCATGTGTTGTGGTGCTGTCCATTGTGCACATGCAGTGTGCTGCATTGCCAAAAAAGGATCATTAGTGCTTTGGGTGTTGAGCTGCCTTAACACTGTACATACAGCATGATAACTGACCATGTTACAATCTTGGCTCGTTTTCACCGTTAGCGGTAATTTCGGCAATTGAACACCAGTTGCCGCTAGGGCATGTAGAAATGGTTTTTCTATGTGCCCGTTCACACCACAATGCGGGTGTGATGTACAGAAAATACAGGCATGCTGCATTTTTCCACAGCACACTGGAGGGAACCGCAGTGCACCATGCTGTACTGCTGTGTGGAAATTGGAATAGTGTACTCTCCCAATAAAGTTTAAAAAAAAACTGTGTGATGCGCATTAAAAAAGCATCACAACTCCCCCTGCCCACCAGACCTCACTTAAAGGAGAACTATGGGGTCAGTGTTTTTCCCCATAGTTCTCCTTGGGGTAACGGGAGGACACAAACTAGCGTCCTCCCGTTACCCTAAGATCAGTATACCGCGAGCTACAGCTCGCGGTATACTGAGACGCCGCACCTGGAGTGGATCCCGACTTAGATGACGGGATCCGCCCAGCTGCGTGAGTGACAGCTGGCTCTGCCTATCTAGAGGCAGAGCCAGCTGTACCCGCCCCCTCCCCCGTCCGTTCCGCCAGTCAGCGCTGGCAGATCGGAGCGGGGAGAGGGGAATCCAGCCCCTCCCCCTGTCACGGCAGAGAGCCGTGACAGGATCGAGAGGTGAGGGAACCCGGTATGTGTTCTCTCACCTCCCGATCTACTGAGCCGACCTGTGACAGTCTCATTGTCACAGGTCGGCTTAGAACTATGAGGTGAGTGGAAATCACTCATGTCATAGTTGTCCTTTAACACTCCAGACTGCATGCTCAAACTCACAGGTCTATTCATAAAAGGGTGAAGGGTTTGGAGAAGGCAGAAGAAACCAACAATCTAGGACAACATAGTTGGTTTGGAAAAATTCTCCAATTCAGCTCACTTTCCAGTTCAGTTATGTTGTCCTAGATCGTTCACTTCTGCCCTGTCCAAACTCTTCACCCCCCTGTGAATAGACCTGGAAGCGTTTAAGTATGTGGACTAGTGTGAACAAGCCCTAGTTACTAAAGGCCCTATTTGCACATACCGCAGTGATCTGCGTTATACCGCACTGGAGCAATGCAGGTGTCTGTAACCAGACATAGAAAACAATTGTCTGTGGCCCATTCACAACACAGGTGTGATGGGCAGTGTGCTGCAATAAAATGCAAAGCTGCCGCGTTTTATTGCAGTCTACTGTATGACACTACAGATCACCATTGAGCATATTTAACAGACGGGCTAGTATAAACAGACCCTGATATGTCGGAGGCTATTTGGCGGGATATGTATAGGAAATGCATTGTTTAAGTAGTCCTTGAACAAGAATAGTTGTTTTTTCCTTACTCTTTTTACACATGTCAGCTCTTCTCCATTTGACTGGCATGTATAGTATTTGTATATACCAGTTATAGTTGCGTTTGCAGTGGAACGCAACGCTGGCAAAGTTCGGATTGTTGCCCTTATAATCCAGTGGCATTTTAAAGGAGAACTATGAGGTGAGTGCTTTTCACTCACCTCATAGTTCTAGCTGACCTGTGACAATGAGACTGTCACAGGTCGGCTCAGTAGATCGAAAAGTGAGCGAACAGATACCGGCGTTCGCTCACCTCTCGATCCTGTCACGGACCTCTGCTGTGACAGGGGAGGGGCTGGATTCGCCACTCCGCCAGCGCTGACTGGCGGAATGGACGGGGCGGCTACAGCTGGCTCTGCCTCCAGGTAGGCAGAGCCAGCTGTCACTCACGCAGCTGGGCGGATCCAGGCATAATTGTCGGGATTCGCTTCAGCTGCGGCATCTCAGTATACCGCGAGCAGTAGCTCGCGGTATACTGAGCTTAGGGTGACGGGAGGACGCTAGTTTGTGTCCTCCCGTTACCTTAAGGAGAACTATGGGGAAAAGCCTTAACCCCATAGTTCTCCTTTAAGAAGGGATTCAAATCTTCATGTCGGATTTGTACATGACAAGCATTTGAGCTTGGTGTGCTACAGATCTTTACTTGCTTCTTTAGGTGTTTGTGATGACAGCTTCGCTAGATATATGCAAGGGCACGCAGCAATTAAAGCTTGTGGGGAATAGTTCTTCCATTTAAAAAAATATATTTAAAAATGTTCTGCTTGTTTGAGACTTCCAATCACATCTGATGAAATTGATGTCACTGTCAAAGTTAAAGCTGGTTAGCCACAGGTAGAATTTCATTCAAAATCATTCGATCTTGCAATTGTTAAGCCAACAAATTATGTTCAAAAGCCCTTAAAAAAATTAATCTAGACCTGCTGTTTAAATGAAATCCAAGACATATTAAACAGGCAGGTTTCTTTTGTGCCTAGCACAATATGTATTGCACAGACATTTTTTTTTTACAAATGTATATAATATTATACACGTACACAATGCATTATATTCACTAAGAATTTTTCATTCAGATAAGAAACTAAGAAATATCCATTCTTTTTCAATTTTCTCTGTCACTATGGTTGAAAACTAACGTCAATTAGACAACACTAACCAATGTACACATACAGTCGCTCGCTCACTTTCGATCATTTCCACGCAGGAGTGTTTAGTGATTGGGGTAATCCCTGTTCCACTAGGCACAGCCTAGTGTTGGCTTGCGTAACTGCAGTTAAAGTGACATTAAAGTAAAAAAAAGTCCCCTCCCCCAAATGTTAAGTAAAACACTTACCCTTAAATGATGTCTCTTAATCCGATCTTCCTCTTCTTCTTTCCTGTCCTTTTCAGCCTTCTCTCCAGTGCTGCTGCGGGTCTCCGATCCAGCGCTGACTCCTCTGTCCTTGCTGGCACTTCCTGTCCCACGGTGTCTGCATGCGGGTGCACACGTCCATAGACTTACCTTGTGCCTCTCCTCGTCTCCAGGCCGAAAATCCAAACTGCACATGCACAGTTTTGGATTTTTGGACTGGAGCGCGTGGCGAAGACAGTGGTAAGTTTAAACCGCTTTTTAAAGCTTTTAAAGTTTTTTTTTTTTACTTTTTGCATAGATCTACTGCTTGCAAGCCTCATATATATGCAAAAAAACAGAGGGTTTAGAAACCCTTTAATGCAACTGAATATAAAATGCTCAAATACCTTGTAGATTGAGAGCATTTCTGTTGCTATGGCAGCCTGGCAATGAGGAGTTTTCCAGCCCTAGTATAGAAGAAGACTAAGGGGGTCTGTTCATAAACAATTGGCATAGCCAGTCACCCTGCAAATCTCAGTTTGTTCTGTGTGAATGGAGGCAAAAACATTCTTCAGTTTGAATGTAATCATAAAATATTGCATTATGGCCACTAGATTTATTTTCTATGCTTCATCTAGTTATCTATCAGGTCTAATATCGGAATCGGAAAATGCCACATTATGACCACTAGATGGAGCTGAGAAGCAAAAGGAATGCTTATTTCCTATGATGCTTGGCTCCATCTAGTGGTGATAATGTGGTATTTTCCCAAATAATACATTCGGCCTGAAAAGCAAATAAACTAACGGTTATTCACAAAAGGATGAAGAGTTTGGAGAAGCCAGGAGAAGTGAACAATCTAGGCCAAAATAGCTGATTTGGAAAAATCCTCCAATTCAGCTCACTTTCCAGTTTAGCTATGTTGTCGTCGATTGTTCACTTCTCCTGCCTTCTCCAATCTCTTCACCCTTTTGTGAATAACTCTGTAAGTGTTAGGTTTTGCCTCCATTTGCACAGAGATATGCAGGGTGAATGGCTCTATGAATTGTTAATAGATCAACCCCCAGGTGTCTGTGGGTGTCGATTAATGGTTTCCTGATCCTGAATAGAGATTTGCCATAAATGGTGCTAAATGAATGAAGTCTGTAGCTAGTGCCAATTCATCTGAAATTTTGGTTATTGGCAATTTTTTTCCATGGGAATTGTTTTGGTTTTGCATGCTGTGCCCGAAGTGGCTATTCAACAAAATCTCACTTAATTGTTGCCAATGAGCTCCTGTTAGAATTTTATGATGGAAACTTTTCGATACAACATCGGATTCATTGTTTCAATAGGGTGTTTTTATGTAGCTATTTTAAAGTTGGTATTTTGTACAATGTGTTTAGTAAGGAGCCCCCCCCCCCCGTAAATTTTGTAAGCA
>NW_017306338.1:902096-903759 GCF_000935625.1 Nanorana parkeri
AACATTTGTATGCATGTACAGAGATCTGTTGCTCCATAGCTAGCTATTCATTTTATTTGTTATAAGCATTCATTCCTGTAAGCATTTTTCCCTTTTATTATCTGTGCGTACATTTTGTTCTGCATGTAGTAATGGCCTTAGTACATATAATGTATTTCTTTGCCTTAGGCTCTAGGCAGGCAGTCTTTTGAATGTGTTTGCATGCATTTCCAGCTGTTAGGACAGGTCAAAAATAGCTCAAAGCAGGTGCTTTTGTCAATGGGTTTATTTTTCTTGGATTCCCACTGCTATATTAAGCTTTTACCACTTTCTCTGCCAGGTACCTTACAGACTTCAAAGATCCCCCACAAACCAACTACTGTCTGAAAGGATAAGACTTCTAGCATTAAAAAGATGGGACTGATTTTTGTATGTGCTTTAATAGTGTAATGCACAAATGCTTCAAAACAATATTTTTAACTTTATGCCAACATTTAGGTCAAAACACAACTATCTATTCCTTAATGTAGAATATATATTATGGTGTTGAATGAATAACAAATGTGTATTGGGTTAAGACATGTAAAATCGTGTCTTTGGCCTTTTTTAAGGTTTTTTTTTTTCTTTCTTTCCTGAATCATTGCAAATCAAAGTTGTGCAAACAGGAAATAAGACTTGTTCAAAAATCTTTACTAAGTAGCTTTATACAAATGGTACGATGATACAAATGTTCATTGTGTTTGTTTTTTCAATTTCCATATAGCCTTTTTCCCAACTAATCTTCCAGGACAGCATCTGAGAGATAATCTCAGATGCTGTCCTGGAAACCGAGTTACCAGGTACCTAACTCAGTTTTTTTTAATGGAACATATACTGGTAAAAGGTTACAATAAAATAAATGGTTACAGACTAGGGATGCATCGATACCAGTTCAGATAGCAGTGCAGATACTTGGCATTTTCATGAGAACTACCAGGGTTTCAGCGGTTGCAGCTGGGACCTGGCTCTGGCGCTCCACCACTGTCCTGAAATCATTAGTCTGTATTGTTTTAGAAAAACTGTCACATGACACTAAACAATGTATCAGTACTTGTACTTGTAAGTACTTGGACAAGTATCAGTACTTGTACTTGCAAACATGGTATCTGTGCATCCCTTATATATATTTATAAATAAAAATAATACATTAAAACAGAGATATACAAATCCCAGGAGCTCCGTGTGCTTCTCAAAAATGACAGCTGCCTCCTAACTTTTTAAAATTTTTCTCTAGTCTCGGCGTTCAAAAAGTATCTGTACTTAAACAGATTATGGCACTTGGTATTGGTGCATCCCTATTACAGACACATCTGAGGAATATGTCTGTCAGACAAAACAATAGTATAAATACCAACTAGAACACAGGACCGAAATGTCCTTTATAATAAGGCTATGTTAACACCATGTCCAATGGGCTTTCAGATGCAGTCCATTGAGTTTATGCATTTCCATGCGTTCCAGTGCATTCCAGACCAGAGAAAATGAGACCTGCAGTATTTTTTTGTCTGGACCAGAACGGAGTGCGCTGGTGTGAAATGAGCCCAGAAATACCAATTGGATCCTTTTTTGGTCTGGGAACAAACTGTTCTGGTCTGGACAAGCCTCAAGGAGGGGGGGGGGGGGGGGGGCTCTGGGAGGGGGAAGA
>NW_017306338.1:903769-906590 GCF_000935625.1 Nanorana parkeri
GGGGGGGGAGGGTCTATGGGAAGGGCAAGAATCAGGGAAGAGGGTAAGGGGCGGGCTGCTAACTTTCCCCAGTTAACAGATGTAATAAACCATTAAAACCAGGAGGAAGAATATGTTCAAGCCAGTACTACCATATTAAAAAAAAAAATGTCCATTGTAGCAGACAACCTTGGCTCTCTTGTGGATCATAGTCTACATGAATGTATTTTAGTCTCTGCTACAGAAAGATTGGTACAAGTTCCTTTTAGGTCACATCTCGGTTTTAACAGATTTTCTTAACTACATAATGAGCAACTTAAAACACTTTTAAGAAAACCTGTTAATAAAATGCACAGGTTATCATTACTAACCTTCTGAAAATGCTGGTTTCCTGGCTGCCATGCTGATCTAGTTTCAGCATTTTGGGTTGGTGACTTGGAACAAGTCGAAATGAGGAGTTTTTACTTTTAGTTAATTGAATGCACGTTCCAAGTCTGATTCAGACGTGAAGCCTGACACACCTTGGCAAATGGCACTTTAAGAACTAGGCTAGCCATGGCAGCCCCTTTCTGGCAAGTGTACTTTTAACAGGCTTCAGATGCGGACAGCACCCTCATTGCCCTTGCAGGAATGTGTCCTGGTAAGCAGTGCAGCTAGAAGTACTGCTGGAGTCCTATGAACTACTTACTGTGTACATGCCTGTGACTCGAGAATCAGAATGCTGTCTGACTGCCTTTTGCTTGCTTTATTTTTTTGTTGCCTATTTTAGAACCAGATTAAAGCTGGCTACACGGGTGAAGGAAAAATGCTAGATGCCCTCATCCAGGCTAAATGGTGAATGAGGGAATCTCCCCTGCCAGCCTATTGTATTCTGACAGCCAGAGCCTGCAATTGTCAGAGCAGTGTGTGCAGCTGATTAGCTGCAGTCACTATTCAGCTGACAATTTTCAGCCCAGCTTCTTTGTTAAAAAAAGCAAACCTTTTTGTGTCGAATGGGGAGGGATCCTGGCAGGGCTTAACCAAGCCAGCAGAATCTGGTTGAAATTCAGGCAGTATATGCACAGCCTAAAGTGACTAACTCCCTTGATTGATCTTAAAAATGCATTAAATACCTGAGCTATTAACAAAAATGTATCTTATTTGTGTATCACTCAGCTATAGAACTTCAAATCTCTGAATTCATGCTGACACTGTCCTTCCTTCTGGAGGGTGGCTACTAGTGTTCCCCATGGTCCCTGTATTGTAAAGAAGCCAACACTCCAAGCTCACTCCTGGAATGGACTACAATCTCATATTTGGTTTACTAATTTGCACTGAGATTGTAGTCTATCACAGGAGTGAGCTTGGAGTGATGTCTTCTTTACAACACACACAGGAACCATGGGGAACAAAAGTAGTCACCCTCCAGAAGGCCGGACAGTGTCAGCATGAATTCAGAGATGATTTGAGGTTCTACAGCCGAGTGATACACAAATAAGATACATTTTTATTAATAGCTCAGGTATTTAATGCATTTTTAAGATCACCCTCCGGAAGAACATTGTCAGCACCGTTTCAGAGATGATTTGAGCATCTACAGCTGAGTGATACACAAATAAGGATTGCTGATGGAGGAAACGGATTAGACTGTGGCATGAATTGGGGAGATGCGTTTGTGAACACCACTGATGGAAAGGACCTTTCAGACACCTTTCAGACACCTTTCAGACACCTTTCAGACACCTTTCAGACCAGATTTGGCCTCAGACGTTCATAAGTGATTATGGAGGCTACCATTGCTCAGCTCTGCTTTTGAGAATGCTAGTTCCTGGTTGTCATGCTGATACTTTGTCTAGCTGCTGACCCAGAACAAGTATAGAAAAGGGATTCTGACACTTTTTCTCATTTACAGAGAGGGGTAATTTATCAAAACTGGAGCAGACAAAATCTGGAGCAGATTTGCATTGCAACCGATCAACTTCTATCTCTCCCTTTTCAAATCTCAACTGAGCAAACTGAAGATATGCTTATTGGTTGCCATGGTCAACTGCTCCAGTTTCTGTCTGCTCCAGTTTTTATAAACTCCCCCAGAATGTTTGTTTTTTTCCAGATCTGTGACTCAGGTTCCTTCTTTCCAACACAGCCAGGAAACTAGACACCATCTCGCCAGCTTCTTCTGGGTTTGGAATTTATGGCCATCTTGATTTAGAAGGAGAGGTTTATGATAATACTCTGTGGTAGAGCTGCAGCTAACGATTATTAAGTTCGATTAATCGGTTAATCGGATAAATAAAATACATTTTAAAAAATGGCTCCAGTGATGGACTACTAGTTTGTATTGAGGTTGTAGTCCATCACAGGAGCAAGCTTGGAGCGGTGGAAGTAAAAAAATGGTGTGGTGTGCAATCTAGTGAAATGGAAAGTGTAAAATTATACAGCAATGAATGCAGAATGGCAGCGGCTACAGAAGACTACAAATCCCAGCAATAGTACATTATACAGCGCAATGCAGAATACCACTAGCTATAGAGGACTACAACAAATCCCAGAAATAGTACATTATAGCTGGCGGTATTCTGCATTGCACTGTATAATGTACTGTTGCTGGGTTTTGTAGTCCTCTATAGCTAGTGGTATTCGGCATTGCACCACTGTATAATGTATTATTGCTGGGATTTGTAGTCCTCTATACAGCGCAGTGCAGAATATCACCAACTATAGAGGAGTACAACAAATCCCAGCAATACATTATACATACAGTGTATAATGTATTGCTGGGATTTGTATTCCTATGTATAATATACAGCACAATGTACCATCAGCTATAGAGGAATACAAATCCCAGCAATACATTATAGAGCAC
>NW_017306338.1:915236-951974 GCF_000935625.1 Nanorana parkeri
CCCCACACCTGCTCCTCCTTACTACATCTCCCCGCGTCCCTGTGCCAATCGTGGATGTGGGCGGGCGGTGAGTGTGAGGCGGGAAGGAGGTGCGGCGTGTAGAGCATGGATGCGGGCGGATCTGGCAGCGGTGAGCGTGAGTTGGGGAGGAGGTGCGGCGTGCAGCGTTTGTGGACCCGTGAACAGGGCCAACTGATCGGAAGCCGATTAATCGATTATTGAAAAAGTTGACAACTTTTTCAATAATCGATTATAATCGATTATGTCGATTAGTTGTTGCAGCCCTACTCTGTGGGAAATAATTTCATCCCAGCACCCGACAGATGCTGGGATTGTCCACTAAGCTGTGCAGCTCAGTGTAAAAGGTAAACAGTTTGCAATAAGAAGGTTAGTATCCTATCTTGCAGAGAGAGATGGTATGCATCTTCTCTCTGACCTCAATGTTTGGGCTGATGTCACTGCAGTGATTTCTAACTATAGGGGGATCTCGTGAATGACCATACTTCACAAATGGTGAAATGAGAAACTCTGAAGTGCATGCCAAGACAGGTGCTTAAATTGGACAGCACTACGTCGAAACTAAAGTCAGCACATCTCTCGCCTGTTAAGATATATTTGAACCCATGATTTCTGTTAAAGCCATTAAAAATGCAGCCATATACCAATCTGTTGCAAAAACGGGTCACCCTAACTAGGTGATAACTGGATTAACAGGTGATAATGTGATTCCCTGATGTGCAATATCAATGTGCATGGTTAACAAACAAAAAAAGTGAGCAGATGTTGGTGTTCATATATTCCCAAAATTGTTACACAAAATGACTTCTAACAAAACACATAGTGGACAAATTTCCTGTTACTGCACTTTACAACATAGAGCATACATTAATGTAAGATCACCAGGAGAGCAAATGGGATGCCGTAGACTGGTATATGATCAACAAAATCAAATGTTAACTGCCTGTGCCTGGGGTAATTTTATAGGCTTGGGGTTCCTTAAAGCTGTGCTTGTCCAAATGGCCTTCTACCTGCAATTCATAGATACAATTTTGGCCCTATGTGTACTGATGATTGTGACGCTGTCTGAACTGGTATGCATTTGTAGCGGGACATGCAGGGGTGCCCCTATCTCCTTACATTTTAGCAGTGGAGTACCTGCCCAGTTCCATCCAACAATGCCACACAATAAGTGACCATAGCTTAATGAGCATCATAAGATGGGGTTATATGCCTATATTTCCCATAACGTCTTCCAGGACAGCATCACGAGAGATGGAATCTCCTCCCCCACACACAGGAAACACGTCACTTAATCTGTTTAAAAGACCCTCCTCTCCTCCACTCCCTCAGTCTTTTGTGTTTCCTCAGTCAATATGCATCAAACCCACGTCTCCTACGCAAATTTGCTAAATTTGGGGCTTTAAGCCATTTTAAAATAAACCGTATTAAATCTGAAGCCTTACATGTTTCATTTTAGGCAGTGGAGATGGGATTTCTTCAAACACATGTCCCATCACTTGGAAGTCTACATCCATTTAAATACTTGGGTATGCAGATCCCATCTGACCTGTTCCATTTATTTAAATTGATTTGACTTTACTGTGTACTCTTATGAATTGCATAAGATGGACAGAAACTAAACACTCCTGGTTCAGAAGAGCCTGTGTAAAATGGACATCCTACCACACTTTTTTTATACATGTTCCAGACTATACATATATCTATACCTTTCTGCTCCTTTAGACACTTGTGCTCCAGTCTACTGTGCTACGTTTGGGCTGACAAAAACCTACTTTGGGGCTGACAAAAACCCTGGATCAGATACAATATCTTGACTAGACGCAGACAACCTTGATCTCAGTTATTAAAGATTTGTTTCTGTGCATATTTTTAATCATTTTGGGCACGCATAAATTAAGCATTTGGTATTAGGGCTATATCCCTAACCCTTTCACTTCCCATCTGTGAACAGATAAAGAACTGTATATTACTTTTTTGCCTCCCCCTCTGCTCTGCATCTGGCTTTCTTTTTGAATAAGACCTCCATCTTCACCAATGTTGGGCCATTAACCCCAATACTAGGGAGCCTTGTATTTCAGACAGGGTCTCGTACATCAGGGCTTCTTAATTTAAAAGTTACCAAACTGTCTGTCTCGGTCTGATATTCCACACATCGCACTGGGCCTTAGGCCCCTTATGGACTTTATTCCTAGCTTTCTGAGCCAAGATCTTTTCTTCCTTATCACAAATTGGGCACCTTTTTTATGCTTCCCTTCATAGAAGTTTTTTTTTGGCCTGCAGGTAGCTCTCACCCTTAAAATCCTTTGTAGAATGGACAAACTCATATCGTCTCGTTACTTTATCAACTTCTGTTTGCACTGTACCCATCTTGACTGTACTTCATTGCTAACTGGGACTGTGACCTTGGATGTCCGTTACTGGTGAAGTCGCACAATCTTTCACTTTGGCCTACAAAATGTGACTGGCTCCTGTCAAGATGAGAGCAACAAAATACCCACTGGGTATATCCAAATAGACAAATTATTTCCATCGAAAATTGAACCCATTTTGGAAGTGCAACATAGAGGTTTGTACAATGCTACACAGGTGGTGGAGTTGCCTGTGAACAAACAATTTCTGGCAGTACATTTTTAGTATCTATCCAGCTGCGTGGAATACCTGCTCCTTCATTGCACACTGATTTTTCCTGTAGACTGTGGTGGGAAACTTATCGGAATGCCTGTGTGAAAAGAGCCTTGCGCAATTCAAAGCTGCAAAAATCCAATCCAAAATATTTATTTTTGCAAGAAACAATTGCCAGTAGAAAGCCTCGTCTATTACAAAAAATGTAATTTTGTTCCCCCATGGTCCTTATGTGTGTGATAAAGTAGCCACCACTCCAAGCTTGCTCCTGTGATGGGCTACAATCTTGATAAAAAAATTGGTAAACTCAATATGAGTTTGTAGTCTATCACGGGAATGAGCTTGGAGCGATGGCTACTTTACAACAGACATGGGTACCATGGGGAACAGAAGTAGCCACCCTCCAGAAGGAAGGACCGTGTCTGCACCAATTCAGAGATTAATAGGTTTGAGATCTGGTGGTTGTTTGACAAGTCAAAAACCGTACCCACCCTACTACCTTTCGGGTTACTTTATCGGATAGTTTTTGCATAGCTTAAAAATATTCTTCAGATATTTGGTGTGTGTCTAAGTAGAAATGGGACACCGGTGTTCTGTCAAACTCCAACTCCTCAAGCTCTCAAAACGACCTGACTTCCGGTTTACTTAGAAGTAAGAGGTTTGGCCGAGAAGGCTGTACTGCACGTGCGTCACCTGGTGCTTGCAGCCATATTCAGTGTGGCAACTCTGATTAATAACGTGCTGGATTAGTCTGACCCTTGTTCATTATAATACTTTATTGCTGTGTAGTATGTGTATAGGGAAATTCCGTGGGTGGCCCACTTGCAGTACAGCCTTCTCGGCCAAACCTCTTCTAAGTAAACCGGAAGTCAGGCCATTGGAGATCTCGACAAGTTGGAACTTTCGATGGAACACTCCAAATGCGTCTGTCTATTGATGTAGATGCAGCATATCACATAAGTGCAACTTTTCGGGGTCTCGCAGGATCACCTTCCTCAGGCAGAACATGATATGCTGCGTCTGTGTCAATAAATAGACGCATTTAATCTGCATTTGGAGTGCCAGTGTCCCATATCTACTTGTGAATGTAACAGTTGCCATCCATTGACCACCGCTGCACCAACCAGCTCTTTTTGGATTAAGTGGTCAGGAGTGCGATGGGTTCATGGACTTTTACTGTATAATGGTCTATTCCTAGTAAAATGATGTGCTAAAACGCACGGGGTCTGTGTTTAGTGCATGGCACCACATGCTGGTGCGTTGCCATTGATTCTCAATGGCACTCCAAAGCACAATTTCGTTTTCCACGACTATATTAAATAGGCTGTGTATGTATGTATACAGTATTCTGTTTTGCGACAGCAGTCATAAGAAATATGTGGAGGCTGCCATGTTTCCTGGCCCTCTGCCTTCTGGCATGCCTCCTTTTTTATTTATTTTTTAAGCGTAGACAATCTGAAAACGATTATGTTTGATGCGTGTAAATAAAGTGAATCGTTGAATCCAGAGATTGTAAGGACAGAGCAGTATGTACTCCACTAAAGGGAAGCTGCAGTGTGCGTCCCCTCTTGTGCACGGTCCCAGCACACGCTGCGCGCCCACGCGTCACCAGTGCGCGCTCCCGCTTCGTACGCTCGGTCCCAGTATCTCTGGCTCGCTCTCCTCAGCCTCGGTGTCGCTTCTCGGACCGAACTAAACGGCGTCTTCCCTTGTTTGTCACCGGTGTTGTGACAGCGAAAGCGACCCGGTAGAGCAGCGGTGTCCGACCGAGCGACCCTTGTCACCTCGCCGTCACTGGTAGCCGAGGCCCCGACACACTCGGTGGCTTCCTCCCTCCCCTGACCCGATTCCGTCCGTGGAGGGTCCCACACCCGAAGCAAATATTCCGGAGAAAAAGAGACTCCCGGAGAGGACAGCAGCGGAGATGGAGGCGGTGGGGCCCGGTAAGTGCTGCTATGAGGAAGGGCGAGGCTTTGGCCAGCTCCGTGGGGGTATGTAGGCCTCACCTGGGGCAGGTTGAAGCAGGAGGTGAGGATAATGGAGGAGAAGGTGGCGGTGTGCGGGGCTTAGACGGGGGGGGGTTGGATTTGTCCCCCCATTATTTGTGTACCCCCCTCCCCTGTCCGGCCGGGAGGCGGAGGCGTTCACGTAGAATTATCGGTGCCTTGTGAAGTGTGGAAGGATCGGTGGTTGTATGCACGAGCACAGGCGTTCTGTGATCACCATTTAAAGGTCTTCCTATCAGGTCGGGGCGCTCTGCAGGCGAGGTGCCTTTTTTGTTTTTGCTGCCAGGTAAACATTTGCATGTGAGTGCACATCAAGTTAAGCCCGGGGAGGGGATCTTCTTGTATGCTAATTCTTCTTTTCAAAGTTTAAAGGGTACGTCCAGGAATGTAAACCCCCAACAATGAACTTCTCATCTGCTCAATACCATCCAAGGCATTTTGTTGGATCTGTGTGATGAAGGCAAAATACTTCATCCTCCCTGGAATGGCCCTCCTTTACCATCATGTCTTGAATTGTCTTGTGATTGTAATGTCTTCCTTATATTGTAAAGCGCTGTGCAAACTGTTGGCGCTATATAGATCCTGTATAAAAATAATCCATGTCTGTCTTTTTGCGGTCTACAGTTTTGGCTCAATTGGGCTTTTCAGCCCTGTTTTTAGAGGCATAGTCCAGCTTTTGGCCAAAAAAATAAAGGCACACATATTGAGTGCACATTTTCTTTTTTGTGTTGGAGCCTGCAAACCATTGCATCTACACTAAGTGGATGACTGGTGCAATGCTCTGACTCCTGCAGATTGTTCTGCCCACCCCCTTTCTAAGGGACAGTGATGCACTATATGAACAAAAGTATTGGGGCACCTGCCTTTACACGCACATGAACTTCAATGGCATGCCAGTCTTAGTCCGTAGCGGTCAATACTGAGTTGGCCCACCTATTGCAGCTATAACAGCTTCAAATCTTCTGGGAAGGCGTCCACAAGGTTTAGGAATGTGTCTATGGGAAAGTTTGACCATTTGTGAGGTCAGGTACCGATGTTGGACGAGAAGCCCTGGCTCGCAGTCTCCGCTTTAATTAATCACAAAGGTGTTCTATCGGGTTGAGGTCAGGACTCTGAGCAGGCCAGTCAAGTTCCTCCAACCCAAACTCGCTCATCCATGTCTTATGGACCTTGCTTTATGCACTGGTGTGCAGTCATGTTGGAACAGGAAGGGGTCATCTCCAAACTGTTCCCACAAAGTTGGGAGTCTTGGTATGCTGATGCCTTAAGAGTTCCCTTCACTGGAACTAAGGGGCCAAGCCCAACCCCTGAAAAACAACCCCACACCATAATCCCCCCTCCACCAAACATACACTTGGCACAATGCAGTCAGGCAAGTACCGTTCTCCTGGCAACCGCCAAACCCAGACACGTCCATCGGGTTGCCAGACAGAGAAGCGTGATTCGTCACTCCAGAGAACACGTCTCCACTTCTCTAGACTCCAGTGGCGGCGTGTTTTACACCACTGCATCCCACGCTTTGCATTGCACTTGGTGATGTAAGGCTTGGATGCAGCTGCTCAGTCATGGAACCCATTCCATGAAACTCTCTACGTACTGTTGTTGTGCCAATCTGAGTTTGGAGGTCTGTAGCTATTGACTCTGCAGACAGTTGGCGACTTCTGCGCACTGTGCGCTTCAGCATGTGCTGATCCCTCTCTGTCATTTTGCGTGGCCTACCACTTCGTGGCTGAGTTGCACGCGCACCCCCCCCCCCCCCCCCCTGCTGTGGTGGCTGATGGGACTTGTAGCCTCTTCACAGAACCTTGGGCGGAGCAGCACAAAAGTCAAATGACAGGATTCTTAGGGAAGGAGGAGCCCATGATTCAGCTAAGGGGGGGGCAGCTATGTGACCATGTTTTCAGGTTACAACCTGAATATGGTGTACCAAGTAAAGTTGGCCTGTAACCTCAGATCATGCATACAGTACAGAGGGTAAAGTTTTACAAATGTTCGGTTTTCTGGTAAGTAATTAGATCAATTTGACGCTCGTTTTTCAACCAAAGTGACAAAAATCAAGGAGCAGGATCCATCATTCCCCACAGTGCCCAGAAGCCCAGCATTATGTGTAGGTGATGGCATCCTGCAAGTAAGATTTTTATAGTTTGCAGAGCCCTCCACAGATAACGTACAGCTTTTTAATGATTTACACACCCAGTGCAGTATGCAAGGCATCATTTTTCCTGTCCTTTGACTTTAAAGTTGGCCATATTCAGTTTTTTAGTGGGACTAAACCAAAAAAATTTTTTATTTCCCTAGCCACACTTAACAGTTGAATGAATCCCAGTGATGAATGTGCCTGAGGGGGGGGCACACTGCCCAAATTTAGGCTGAATCTCAGAAAATAAAAGCTGTTGGTGGTGCTGGCATCCCACAAGGCCCCCCTCCCCGTGAGGCTGAACAAGAGAAACTCTAGTTTTTATGCTGGTTGGAAATGTTGGCTTAAAAAATAAAACTATAGCAGCCACCACACTGAAGGACTGCTGAGTTGCACAATACATTGTTGTTCTTGGGTTTAGTTGTGCTTTACCTCAAATCTCCTTCTCCCCTTCTAGGGCACAGCGCAGAACGTTTTATCTTACCCTGCTCCTGCAGGGAGATGTAGGATAAATAGCTTCTTGTGATATCACTAGGCTGGTAAAATTCTTTATTGGGCAGCAGCTTAATGACTTGGGCACATCCCCAGAACTACATTTCCTAAGAGCCCTGTCCCTATACCCAGTATGTGGGCAGGTTATTTAGAAGTCATATCAGCAGAATTGTTCTTCATAAAAATAATTCTATGCATGAGAGGTATGTATGCATGTGGAGAGGGGTGGGAATTGGACTTCTGTAGTCCAGCAGAAGGCTGACAACACGGGGTGGAAATTTTGGTCCTGCAGAGGCACTCTTATCAGCCTCAGCTCACACCAACTTAGAGCGCACTTGATTTTGGGCAGATCAATGTGTCTTTTCTTTGTTTTTTTTGTTTTACTTGCAGTGTTAAAGGAGTAACACATGAAAACATTTGTGTCCCCCCCCACCCCCACCCCACTTAACATGGCTTAAGCTGCCCATACACTATACAAATTTAGGCCGGTTCATGAGGAACAGATTTGCACAGTGGGTACTGCTGGTGGCACCCTTTTGGCTGGCATCCCTCGATCAGCTGATTGAAGGAGCCAGTTGGAAAATCTTTGAACGAACAGAGCTGGCAGCCAATGAGCTGCTGGCACTGTTCGGGCATTCTGACAGTGAGAGTACATTGGAGACTGGGGGGATTCCTTAACCAATGCTTATAAGCATTGATGGAGGAATTTGTTATATTTTCTTCATTCAGCCCACAGGTTGAACAATTAAAATATTAGTGCATCGCCAGCCTTAGAATGAGTGTGTAGATATTTCATACACATATATGTACTTTTTTGTGCCTCCTACATTCGAAGGTGAAATGGAATGCAGGGGGTGTATCTTGGTGATTCATCCATTGCTCATTTTGTTCACACAGGTTGCTGAAGAAAGTGCTAAAGATCTGTTAAACCGGATCTTTACCCTTATCTTAAAGATAACAAAGGCACAATTAGAAATGTTAAATGACAATCTACAAGCAGATACTTTTAGATAATTTCTGGCTTTTTATCCTTTGTATACCTTATTTCTCTTTTCCTCCCCATTCTTCTCATGGTGGCCATTTTCCTGTTTCACACCGTCCTGTTCAGTGAGAGTGCACTGTGATGACGCATGTTCGTGCACATTCGCTGATGTATTTTCCAAGGTTTTCTGCGTGATTTTAATGGGTGCCTGCACGTGCTGGAAAGACGTTTGTGACGCAAGTTCTGCTACATGTGTCCCACATTTTCCAGGCAACTTTGAGGTGCCATTAACTATTAATGGCACCACTAGCCTGTTGTGCATTTGACTGCATAAAAGCATGCATTTTCCCACGTTTGTTGCACGTTTACCGAACTCGGTGGTGTTAATGGGGTCTTAGGGCAGATGAATTCACCTGTTCACTTCCTGGAACTCGATCTGCTTCCTGGTAGATGTGACAGTGCACATTATCTGAGAGGGAAAATTGCCTTTTCCTGAAATCTTGTAAGATTTTTCAGTTTACCGATGAGATTTCCCAGGAAGGCACTGGTAATGTAGACTTCCCACAATGTATCTCTTGAGGACAGGGCTATATCACTAGAGCCTCACTCAATTAGGAAGTGGGAAAAATGGTAATTGTAAATAAAAGCAGCAAAACAATTGTTTAATGAATGGAAGATTTCATATCCGCATGCAGAGACTTGAAAGGGGGTAAAGGGCCACTTTAAATTTGTAATTGCAGTACTGCCTTGAAGTTGGCAGTTGTCTTTTTGCTATCAGTGCTTTGTATGCATGGAAATGGTGCAACTTCCAAACCATACATTATTGTGAAAGCAAAGGAAAATGATAGTTAAAGCAGAACTCAAATCACATCTGCATGCAGCTCTGAATACTGATTTTAAATCTTACATTTGTTTAAAATATACACTGAGTGGCCAGTTTATTATGACCGCCTGACGTTTGTGGGCAAATTGGCTATAATTGGCTAGAGGGCCAGACCATTATAAATAGGGAAGCAGGTTGTTTACCACGACAGTAGAAGTGATTTTTTTCCTGAAGGTATGGGTAAACAACGCAATATAACAGCCTTTGAACATGGGATGATTGTTGGCGCTCGGAGCGAGTATCAGCAAAACAGCAGAATTCGTTAAATGTTCAAGAGGGGCTCATTATTAAAGTGTTTAAATACTGGACCACATGTCAGCCGAAAATCTGGGTCTGAACATGCGAATTGTGGCAGTCAGCGACTAGTCAATGTTAAGGCAGAACGGAGAGTGGCAAGACTGGTACAAGACAACAGAAGGGCAACAGTGCAGTGTCAGATTCCTCGCATCACCTTTCAACATGTCGTGGAGTTATCTCGTGGCCCAACGAAGTACTGATGGGGTGGTCATAATAATCTGGCCACTTGGTATATCGGCCTTGTGGTCACGGGTCTCCCCTCTGTGTGGCCCTGTGTTGCGGTCCTCTTCATGGCCGGTCACCTTGCTGTGTAGGCAGGGGGGTTCCCTTTCTTCAGATTCCAGGGCTTCTTTGTCCACGCAAACTCTGGGGTGGAAGAGATTTTTTTTTTACTTACAATAATTATTTTTATAATTCCTGGTCCCCTGGTCATTAGTGATGTCATTAGTGATGTAATCTGTGCCACAGCAATGCATCCTGTGAAGATTGCATCAGCAGTGCATTGCTGAGAAATCTCATCTGTAGTTTCACAAGATCTCAGGGAAAGGCATTTTCCCCAGTCATCTTCCAGGACAGCCATCGAGATATAGGCTCCGCCTGCCTGCAACAGGAAACACATCAACCACATTAAATAAATAGACTCCTCCTTCCATCCCAAGTCAGTTTTTTTGTGTTTCCGCCGGCTACACAGGGACATCGTAATGTTTGTTATTTTTAGGGCTCATGTTTGTTTGCCTTTGGGCTGAGCCTTACCCTGCTAGGCATTGGGACCTACTCCAGGCTTACCTGCTGCAGTGCCTACAGGGATTCCCTATCGGACCCCCACCCGATTTCTGGCCAAGGTTCCCTTCCATCACTCAGGGAAGGCAACCATCCTCCTGCACGTGAGTAGGCACCAGATGGTGGCCCCCCCTGGTGTACAGCAGTGGCAAGGTGTAATAACCTGGAGTGTGCTTGTGTCCTATTGTGGACAACTGTCTGGTGACAACAGGGGCAGCAGGAAGAGGTGTACGGGGAGGCTGGAGGCAATCCAGGGGTCCCGGATACCTCTGCAGCATACAGAGCACTTACCTGATGGTAGGGGGAGCAGTGCAGTCAGCGACAGCATGGGGGTGTTGACCTCGCGCGAAGAGCTGCATCGTCTTCTTGGCTGGTTGCTGGATTCTCTGCTTAGGCTGTGATTATGGCGGGTGACGTCACTGGGGGCGCCGTCGCCTCGTGTAGCACGCGCCGCGTCGTCGGCTGCGGTGACGCGCTTCCGGTGCGCCACTTCCGGTTTCGGCTCAGCTTCGCGCCGGAGACATAAGGAGCTGGAAGGGGACAGTAGTACAGCTCCTAGATAGACAGAGACGCCACTCGGCCACGACTAACTGGGCACAGTCCGCTCAGCAGCTGTACACCATAGCCGACCTAGACCACATACGGCCGGTGGGGACGTCAGGAGCGGGCCCATAGCGTGGTCGGCAGTGAGCTACAGAATGCCCACAGAGGCCGGACCGGGTGCAGCTGCTCCAGATCTGGGAGAGCATGGCACTGGCGCTAAGGTAGGCGAGTTTTTTTTTGGAAATGCTCCCCTACCCTTTACCCTGCTTGTGTTGGGGGCCTGTTCAGGACAAGCGGGGTAGTGTTTTGAAACATGGTTTGCATGGGGGCAGGGCACTGGCTAATGGCTGCACTCTTGTCTTACACAGGTCAAAGCCATGGAGGATAAGCCCCTCGCAGAAGCTGGTTGCTCGCGCCCAAAAGGGAAGAAGTGTGCCTCTTGCTTTGCAAAAATGTCAGCTTCATGGTCCAAACCCTTGTGCAAAGTGTGTTTAGAGAAAATAGTTGCAAAAGAGTCAGCCGGAATGTTTAAAGGGCTTTTGGACTCTATGAGAGAGGAAATGGTTAATACATTTCAGTCTTTCAGGTCGGCGCTCCAGACCCCAGTGAGTCCCCTAGTGGAGACTAGTTTACCAGGTACTTCGGGGGCAGGTAGCTCTACGGGATATGCAGAGAGCATGGTGAGCAAGCAAGCGCCCAGTGTATCCTCGGGATCTCAGGATGAGTCACAGGATCACGATGAGTCGGAGGGGGAGTTGCGTAGCAGTTCAGCTACGAAATTCCTTTTCCCATCATGTGAGACAGATGAGCTATTGAAAGCCATTGGGGATACTCTGGATATTAAGGAAGAGTCCACTGAGCTTTCGGTGCATGACAAACTATATAAGGGGCTCCAGACAAAGAAAGGACGCACTTTCCCGGTCCACAAATCACTCTCGGACATGATCCAAGTGGAGTGGCAGCACCCAGAAAAGAGAATGTTTTTTTCTGCTGGTCATAAACGCAGGTTCCCCTTTGCGGAGGAAGATGCAGGTCTGTGGGACAAATGTCCTAAGATAGATGCCTCTTTAGCGAAAGTCTCTAAGAAGACCGACCTGTCTTTTGAGGATATGGGGGCTTTGAAAGACCCAATGGACAGGAAAGCGGAGGCTTTGCTCAGGAAAGGATGGGAATCGGCGAGTGCTGGGTTCAAACCTGGTCTGGCAATTACTTGTGTGGCCAGGACCTTGGGGGTGTGGCTGAATCAGCTACAAACCCACCTGGAGTCTGGTACGGAACATGACCAGTTACTAGGTTCCCTCCCGGTACTGAGCAAGGCTGCCGCTTATATTGCGGACGCCTCGGCTGAAGCAGTCAGGTATTCTGCTCGGACTACAGCTTTGATCAACTCCTCCAGGAGAGCGTTGTGGCTCAAAACTTGGTCTGGGGATGCAGCTTCTAAAGCGAGGCTGTGCGGGTTGCCTTTTAAAGGTGACTTGCTCTTTGGCCAAGAGCTGGAGGCAGTGCTGGATAGGTCTGCAGATAAGAAGAAAGGCTTCCCACTGCCGCCCAAGCAGCAGGGGAAGAAGTTTTTTCGTGGCCAAAGGGGGCAGAATTTCCGCAAAGAAAAGAGGGGCTTCTATGGCAAGAAGCAGGACCAATCTAAACCATGGGCTTTTAACAAAGGGAAGTCTAAAGGCAGTTTCCTCTTTAACCCCCCGCAGCAGCCCAATAAATCGCAATGACCGGTTGCTCAGGGTGGGAGGAAGATTGGGGGAATTCTTCCCACTCTGGGGGAAGCTGACCAGCAACAAATACATTTTGGAGCTGGTATTGCACGGCTACAAAATAGAGCTGACGGAGCGACCCCCGTCGAGGCTTCTGATTACTTCCCTGTCCAAAGACCGGAGGAGATCGGAGGCAATGACGGGGGCCCTTCAGGAGCTGTGGGACCAGGGAGTCATTATGAGAGTGCCGGCTTCGGAGGAGAACAGGGGGTTTTACTCACACATCTTCTCCAGGATAAAGCCTTCGGGGAAATGCAGACTGATTCTCAATCTGCAGCCTCTCAACAAAGTGGTACTATACAAGAGGTTCCGTATGGAATCGATCTTTTCAATCCGAGAGTTGCTGGCCCCAGGGTCGTTCCTAGCGACTATAGATTTGCGCGACGCATATTTCCACATAGCGGTGAGACAATCGTCACAATATCTACTACGGTTTGCAGTAAGGGGTCCGGCAGGCGTCCTGCACTTCCAGTACAGGGCTCTGCCATTTGGCCTCTCCTCGGCACCTCGAATTTTTACCAAGGTGCTGGCAGAGGCTCTGGCACCTCTGAGGTTAAGGGGTGTAGGGGTTATTCCATATTTGGACGACCTTTTGTTCTTTGCCCCGTCAGAGCTGGTGCTCCAACAAAAACTGGAGCTGGCTATACTGCACTTGGAGAGTTTGGGTTGGTTGGTGAACAGGGAGAAGTCACAACTGGTCCCCGCACAGAGAGTGAAGTTCCTGGGTTATTGGATCGATACCCGGGACATGACCATTACACTGCCAGAAGACAAAGTGTCGCTCTTGGTAGAGGAGTCGCTGAGACTCCAGTTACAGAGTACAGCTTCAGTCCGCTCGGTAATGAGAATGGTCGGTCTCATGACGTCGACCATCCCAGCGGTCACCTGGGCACAATTCCACTCACGGCCGTTACAAAATTGGCTGTTGAGGGTGTGGGGAAGTCGACTTCAGGACTTAGACAAGGGGGTCCGCATCACAGAGGAAATCAAGCATTCACTACTGTGGTGGATAGAGTGTCGGAACCTCTCAGTCGGCAGACTTTGGTCTCAGCCAACACCACTTGTGGTCACGACAGATGCCAGTGCCTGGGGTTGGGGTGCTCACTGCCGGGAGTACATTTGGCAGGCAGCCTGGGAGCAGGGGAGCCGCCTCAAGTCGTCGAACTGGAGAGAGCTAAAGGCGATAGAGCTAGCCCTCTGCCAGTTCCGAGAGACGTTAGCCGGGCACCATGTAGCCGTGGCCTCGGACAACGCCGCGGCAGTGGCCTACATAAACAGGCAGGGGGGCACGCGCTCGCACGGCCTCATGCAGTTGGCGACGAATATTCTAACTTGGGCAGAGCACACCCTCCTCTCGCTGACGGCGAGGCATATCAAGGGCAGCCTGAACGAGTTGGCAGATTCACTCAGCAGGACGGAGCTGCACAGGTCAGAGTGGTCTCTGAACGCAGGAACGTTTGCATGGATCACCAGCTTGTGGGGCTGTCCCGAGGTAGACCTCTTCGCAACAGCCGACAACAGGCAGGTGGAACAATTTTTTTCGCTCACCAGGGACGACGGAGCCCTAGGGGTGGACGCTTTGGTGCACCCCTGGAGCTTCAGTCTAGGTTACGCATTTCCCCCACTGCAGTTAATCCCGAATGTGCTTCGGAAGCTCAGGGGCGAACGGATGACGTTGATTCTCATAGCGCCATGTTGGCAGAAGCGGCCGTGGTTCACAACCCTCCTGGAGTTATGTGTGGCAGGGCCTCTGCTTCTTCCGCCAGCGGCGGATTTGTTGATGCAGGGCCCGGTGAGCCACCCGCAGGTCCATGCTTTAAATTTAGCAGCATGGCTACTGAAAGGGAGGTGTTAATCAGCAGAGGGTTATCCGCACGGGTGGTGACTACTCTGCTGCACAGTCGAAAGCCGGTGACATCTGCGATCTACCTGAAGGTGTGGAGAGTGTTTTCCAGCTGGTACAGCAGTCAGGGTAGGCCTGAGGTGGCCACAGTGCCATTGGTGTTGGATTTCCTGCAGGGCGGTTTGGACAAAGGGCTTTCCTGTAGTACTCTGAAAGTGCAGGTTTCTGCATTGTCTAATTTCGTGGACATTAGATTGGCGGAGGAGCCGCTCATCAGACGATTTATCCGAGCAGTAGGCAGAATGAGACCCCCGAAGAGTAAGGGGGTGCCAAACTGGGATCTCTCGGTGGTGCTACAAGGGTTTCTCAAACAGCCTTTTGAGCCCCTGGGGGGGTGTTCCATCCAGCAACTGACGTTAAAGACGGCCCTATTGGTAGCGTTGGTTTCCGCACGAAGGGTAAGCGAGATTCAGGCATTTTCTATTACCGACCCCTACTGCACCATCCTGGCAGATCGGATTATTTTACGACCAGACCCGGCGTTCTTGCCGAAGGTGGTTTCCACCTTCCACAGGACTCAAGAGGTGGTCATTCCGTCATTTGCCACTAACCCGGCCTCTGCTAGAGAACGGGAGTGGCAGGGTATAGATGTGCGACGGTGTGTCTTGGAGTACCTCCAAGTCACAAAACCTTGGCGGCAGTCGTCCCGCCTCTTTGTTACGTTTGGGGGCCCCACTAGGGGGAACAGGGCCACTAAAAGCACTATTGCCAGGTGGATTAAAATGGCCATAACTGACACCTACAAAGCACAGGGCTTGGTGCTGCCAGGTTCGCTCACGGCACACTCGACTCGAGCATGGGCTACGTCCTGGGCAGAGCAAGCAGGGGCTACTCCAGAACAGATCTGCAGAGCAGCCACGTGGTCCAGCTTCCAGACATTCGTCAGGCACTACAGGCTGGACCTTATGACTCAACAAGACCAGGCATTTGGCAGGAAAGTCCTGCAAGCTGTGGTCCCACCCTGGGAGATAAGATTTGTCCTCACTGATCCTCTCGATGGCTGTCCTGGAAGATGACTGGGGAAAACATGAGTTGATTACCTGATAACTCTGTTTCCAGGAATCTTCCAGGACAGCCAGTTCCCGCCCTTGGTGTGTATCCAGGTGGCATCCGAGGTTGGATGAAGGAGGGGATACTTTTGTGCATGGGGTAGCCTTCGGTCCTAGAGGTTACTGACTTGGGATGGAAGGAGGAGTCTATTTATTTAATGTGGTTGATGTGTTTCCTGTTGCAGGCAGGCGGAGCCTATATCTCGATGGCTGTCCTGGAAGATTCCTGGAAACAGAGTTATCAGGTAATCAACTCATGTTTTCCTCCCCTGACATGATTTGCATGGTCACATGTGCCAGAGTTCCAGGAAGTAAAGGGAGATGGTCATCTGCCCTTGGTTAAAACGGCCACTGTGAGAAGCATGGGGAGGAAAAATATTAGACGTGCACCAAAATGGAAATTTCTAAACAAACTAAATTAAAAAAAATTGTCAGGCCGAAATCGAAAATGTTTTTTTATTTAAATTTTTTTCAAATGTTTAAAATTTGTATTCATTTTTTTAATTAAATATTACATTTTCTTACTTTTAGGGGCTTCATGGAAATATTAGGGGTATAAACAGACCCCTGATTTATTTTAAAATAGAAAAAGAGATTGAGGACACGAAGTCCTCAATCTCTTTTTCTGTATCCCCTGTTATCAATGAACAGGAATCCTCTATACTGAGTGTTCCTGTTCATTGACAACATTAGGACATAGTATGTTTACTATAACTACAATCATGAATGAACAGGAGGTGATGTAGATCACTTCCATTCATTCGTAATTGAGGATACAGTAAACATACTATGTCAATTATCTACACACACTCATCGCTTTATGTTTGTAACTTGCTCTCCATCCTGACACCTGTCACAGGAGGCTGAGCGAGCGGTGCCGGGAGGAGAGCTCAGCCTCCTGTGACACCGCGGGCTGTCTCCACCCACACACCGCTCTGCCGGACTGTGATAGGAGGCTGAGCGGTCTGGGAGGAGAGACGCTGGCCGCTCACAGCGGTCTCCTCCCGCAGCGCTTGGCCGGCTGTGGGTTTCTGTCTCAGCTGAGGGGACACAGAGCAGCGCCCAGCAAGGAGGAAAGAAACCAGGGATGCGCCGATGTATCGGCAGGAAAATGCGATTTTTTTTTTTTTGGCCGATATGTTTCGGCGGCTGATAAATTGGTGCATCCCTAAAAAATATCTATTTGTAGATTGCCATTACTAAACACTTGTGTCTTTGTTGTAATTTCAAAGATATGGGTAAAGTTCCTCTTTTAATGATGGCGAAGGCTGCATAATGCAAAAGGAGAGCTCATTGTGGGGTTGGGGGTGTTCACATGTCTTATGAATGGCTGTGATCTGTTGTCAGCCACTGATCACAGCTATTCATTAATCAGAGTCTTGGGGACCCTTCTACTAGATCATAATTGCTGAAGCGACTATATTTGTAGCAGAAGAAAGTGAATGGTCATTGTTAAGCTGGCCACACACCTTACAATCATCGCAAGACTTCTGTAAGGTCCTTAAAAAAGGTACGATCTGCCCACCTTGGACAGGCAGATCGCACTTGTGATAATCGCAAGCCCGCCCCGCTGAGGGGCGGGCTTCCGATGACCTCAATGCTGAACAGGCCCGTGCGGCAATTATCTTACGAGCATGCCACAAACCAGCCGAAAATCGTACGATTCTCGGCTGGTTTTCAAATATGTTTAAGGCAAAAGTCGTGCGACCATACAGTAGAAACGGTTGCACGCCTTCCACACCTTGCGATTATCGTACGATCGCGGCATTTCCTGCGATTATCGTACGATCATCGCAAGGTGTGTGGCCACCTTAAGGGTTAGTAAGCTGGCCAGCTGCAAGCAGTTCAGTTCCACTGTGACATTTTTTATATTGGTGGCAGTAAAAAGGTTAAAAAGCTCAGTATAGAGATATTGGAGATGTCATCGCTGGTGCATGCTCACTTAGGCTCCGTTCACACAGAGCATTTTTGGAGCATTTGCCACCTGCCCAAAGCAAGAATGTGCATATTGGGTATCAGACATCTGATATGCGCATGCTTGTTTTAGATAAGTGATACGCCAGTAGTTAAAACTAGCCTAACACCAGTTTATAACAGCACCTTGGTATGTCACTTTCTGGCAGTTGGTATAAACTTTGTTGTCTTGAAGAGCTCCCAGTCCCCCAGCTTACTAACCCTATCCAGTTTGGTATTCTGTTCTGGGCACCACTAAGTCTTCTAAAGTCAAGTTTCTAGACACCACCCACCAACAAAGTGAGCATTTTAGGTGCTTCTATTAAAGGTTAGTGCCAGTTTATTCCTTATATGCTGACACGCTTACTGTAAGGAAGGAAGTGTATGACCAACTTGGAGCACAAAGCTTAAACATAGAACAATGTTAGGTGGCATGGTACTACCAACTTTTATTTTTTGTGTTCTGGTTTCTTTTAGAGTGAAACTCTAGCCAAATAGCTAAACATACAGTTTGGATGTGTAAATGAAGTTTCACATGTGAAAACATTTGTAATTATTTGAGCTACTCTTGTGACAGGGGTGTGGGAACCACACTGCATAGCTGTGGCTTATATTTCGATTTATTTTTGCTGCCGTTTCTGGTTAAGCTTCCATTCTGCTTTGTTGGACATTGAATGAGTTATTTGAGTTCTCCATTCATGCAAGATGTTTGAGGCCACCAATGGAACCTTTATACGATGGTTGGATCTAGTTGGCCTTGGGCACACGGATTACCAGTGGCTCCATGAACAGCACCATTCTGCTCAGCTTATCATTGGGGAGGGGAGGAGATGTGTATTGTTGGCAAGCTCTAAAGCTGCCCAGGTTTTTTTTAAAACCTACCTGTGTTTTGCTCATACAGGGCAAAGAAACGGTTTTGCTTTATGGCATGTTCACAAAATTTTCTGGACCCGATCTGGTCTGGAAAATGGTGTGAACCTGCCTACAGTTCCAATGCATTTCAGACCAGACAAAGACGTGCAGTGTTTTTCTGGTCTGGAACGGACTATGCTGGTGTGAACAGAGGCCAGAAATAGCAGGGATACCTTTAGGAGGCATTTTGGGACCGGAAACAATCCTGGTCTGGTGATTCCGGATGTAGTGTGAATGGGCCCTCAATCCCTCTCCTTAGCACCATTTTTTGACTTTCCTTTGATCCCAGCAGCTGATTAGGGGGGCAAAGAAAATATCTGCTACTTTGGGTATGAAGGGGCATGCAATTCACTAAATGTTACAGTTCTGGACCAATTACCACTGCTGTACTATTTCTGATTTTAAGCTGCAACTGGAGCGATGGAACAACTATGGTCTCATGCAGACGGGACAATCGTGTAAAATGTGGCATTTCCCCGCTTGGGGAGCCACATGTGCTGGTTATAGCTGCCCGTAGATCTAAATACAAACGTATGCCCTAAATGCCAGTTTGTATTCTGGGCATAGGCTTGTATGCTTGCGCAAGTTTACAAACACACTGGCGTATACTTGCCATACAGCCATGGGGGGCTGTACGCAGCACTTGTGGCTTCCTGTATGGCCCTATGTTTGCATAATGCCTTACACCAGATGACTTCTCCTGTTTGCAGCAGCTGGGGCGAAGCTTAGGTGAGAATATGCTTTTTGGAAGGAGGTGAGGAATTGACGTTGGTTTATGTCAAGGCAAAAGAACTCACTGGACACTTTAAAACTTTTCCACTGCTCATTAAAGCAATTAGCTAATCGGCTAATCCCATGACAGCACCTCTCATGCATGTAGACCTGGTCAAAACAATCTGCTGAAGTTGAAACAGAGCATCAGAATGGAGAAGAAAGGTAATTTTAAGTGACTTTGAACGTGGCATGGTTGTTGGTGCCAGACGGGCTGATCTAAATATTTCAGAAACTGCTGATCTACTGGGATCTTCATGCACAACCATCTCTAGGGTTTACAGAGAATGAGCAGCAGTTCCTCGGACGAAAATGCCTTGTTGATGTCAGAGAATGGCCAGACTGGTTCAAGCTGCTGGAACAGTAGCTAAACTATTTGTTACAACCAACAAATGCAGAAGAATATCTGACATGCCAAACCCTGAGGGCTTGTTCACACGATTTTCTGGTCCAGATCTGGAGACGCGGTGCTATGCATGAAGTGCGTTTTTGATGTGTTCCTGTGTTTTGTTTGTTTTTTTTGGTTGGAGTGGGGCTGTCAGTATGTTAGCTGCAGTGGGTCTTCGTTGCATTTTTGACACTTTCGTGCATTTCTGGACCAGACAAAATGACATGCATTATTTTTTCTGACCGGAACGGCCTGCACTGGTGAGAACTGTAGCCCATAAAACACATAGGGATGCATTTTGGGTGCATGAGTGTACGGATCTGGTCCGTACAGAATCCGGGCGCCGTGTGAACAAGCCCTGAAGCAGATGGGGCTACAGCAGCAGAAGACCGCACCAGGTGCCACTTTTTTTCAGCTAAGAACTTGAAACAGAGGCTACAATTCGCAAGGGCTCAGCAAAATTGTAAAATAGAGGATTGGAAAAACATTGCCTGGTGAGTCCTAATAAGTCAATTTCTGCTGTGACATTTGTATAGTTGGGTTAGAATTTGCCATAAACGCAAGCATGGATCCATCCTACCTTATCAATGGTTTAGGCTGTGGTGTAAATGGTGTGGGGTATATTTTCTTGGCACCCTTTGTGTCCTTTAGTACCAATTGAGCATCATTTATAAATGCCGCAGCCTACCCGAGTATTGTTGCCGACCATGTCTGTCACTTTGTGACATGGTGCGTTATCCTGCTGGAAGTAGCCATTAGAAGATGGGTACACTGTAGTTGTAAAGCTAAAATCCTCTAAAACTGGTTTCTTGAACATGACAATGAGTTCACTGTACTCAAATGGCCTCCAGTCACCAGATCTCAATCCATTAGAGCACCTTTGGGATGTGGTGGAACAGGAGATCCACACCATGGATGTGCAGCCGACAAATCTGCAGCAACTGCGTGACGCCATCATGTCAGTATGGGCCAAACTCTGCAGAATGTTTCCAGTACCTTGTTAAAATCTATGGCACAAAGAAATAAGGCAGTTCTGAAGACAAAAGGGGGTTCAACCTGGTACTAGCAAGGTGTACCTATTAATAATGTGACCAGTGAGTGTATATGCAGTTCTCTGCAATACATACACACTTCCCTGTGGTTTATCCCTTTCAAGAACCTCAGAATATAGAAAAATACTAGCTCTGCCAGAAATGCACTTGGCTCTTAAGCCCTGTTGTGGACTGACAACACACAGAATTTTTGGAGTGTCGGCCCAGCCCATTGTCCTTTGCAAAAATCCTGAGAGTAGTAGTGCATGAGTAGTTTAGTAATCTAAAGGCTAACTTCCCAGTCCACTAGTATAGTGGCTTCAACCCCTTGTAGGACCTGAAACCTGATGATAGAAGATTTTAGTAGTGTATAGATGTTAAAAGAAGGTGTTGTGTTTTCTCTCCCCAATCCCCCCTTTGAATAACCTAATGGTGGCAGTCAGGGTACTCGATTATTACATGGCAGGTTGTCACGGGAAGGGGATTTAAAGCAAAGGTATGAACTTTGTCTTCGCTGCTGCTGTTAGAAGCTGAGACCTCTTGTGTTTTTCTTCCCTGGACTCTCAGCATAGCTATTGTAAAAGATGGGCATTTCTAAGTACCGATCTCCTACCGAATATGAAAAAGCAAGACTTGCTGCCACTGTTAGTACCAAGTAACTCTGTTGTCACCCAATTGTGTTGGCAGAGCAAGTGGAAGGACATGTTTGTTAGCCTCTGCCTGTGATTCATACCTCTACCCTTATGATGGGGAAAATCCACTTGTGGCAAAATGTTAAATGCCTTTGCATGTGAAATTGCACAATTTACCGGTAATCTCAAATATGGCATGTGTTTCTAGTACTAGCTTGTTTTGTTTGTGGCCCTTTTTTTTTTTTTTTCTGGACTTTTTATTTCTGATGGTACACTATGGTGGGCAGGTTAGGTGTTCAAAGAATCTCTATCAATTCACAGCGACTCAGTCCTTTTCTGTACCTTAGTTAGACCTGTGCATACCTGCAGCACCTTTTATGGAGCACTGGTGGTATATAAGTATGTAGGAGGTGATTGCAGTCAGCAATAAACCGGTTCCTTTGGGGAGCCACACCCCAATGACCTTAGCATTTCTTTCATTAATTACAGGAGCTGCACCAATACTTGACCTACCTTTTATCTATATAGGGCCTCATTCACATGGACATGTACAGCATACATGTCTATGCAGAATTCTGTGCCTTGGAGGGACAGGTGCTTTGGGCTGCTTGCAGCCACCTATTCATCTCCGAGAGGATGTGGCTACATGCTGCTACACGATGACCCGAACTTGCATATGCAATGCATACAGGTATGTATGCAGACTGTCTGCATCCAAGGGCAGTACCTGTGGGGATGCAGCTGGAGCAATTTAGTACATCAGTCTTAAGGTGCCCATACACCTGCCGATTATTGTACGATAATCGCGGGTGATCCCGCGATCATACGATAATCTGCAGGTGTATGGAAGGCGTGAGGCCACTTCTACTGTACGGTCGCAAGTCTTTTGTCTCCCGAGCAGGCTTGAAAACCCGCAGAGAATCGTATGATTTTTGGCGGTTTAGTGGCGTTCTCGGGAGACAAATGCCTAACAGGCCGGTGTGCGCAAGCGCACATTGTCTGCTCAGCATTGCAGTCATCGGAAGCCCTCCCCTCAGCGGGGCGGGCTTGCGATGATCGCAAGTACGATCTGCCTGTCCATGATGGGCAGATCGTAGAAGCTTTTAATTACCTTACAACCATTGCATGATTAAAGTCGTGCGATAAGGTGTATGGCCAGCTTTAACTCTCACTCCCTGCATTGCCAAGACGACATGCTGTAGCAGAGTAAGATTTTTATGCTTTGTAGTGCCCCCTCTACACAACACACAGCTTTTTAGTGATTTACACACTAAGTGCAGTGTGTAAATCATATTTTCCTGGGGTTTAGCTTTCAAGACCAGTGCCACCCTGCTAACATCTTCCACCGGTAGAGGAGGAGGAGGAGGAGAGATGTCAATACGTTTAATTTGAGTTGTGTACAATTTTTATTTCCGTAACCATTCATGTGTTTTAAATATAGCTGTATAGCAATGCAGAATTGATGGTGTCTGTCATAAGTGTTTTGTGGTTCGTCTTAACAGCTTGCCAAATGCTGCAAGGCTGAAAAAAAGCAGCAGTATTTGTATGCTTTCGAAAAACATTTTAAATTAGTGATCTTATTTATGGTTGGTTCAAATATTAAAGCAGTGTATTTCAGAATTGTAGGAAACTTTTGTATGTCAGGGTGAAAAAAACACATGTAGTGCATGCATATTTTCCAGTGTTTTATCCCTTTCGAGACCCTAAAAGTACAGAAGAATGCCTGTTGACCTGCCAGAAATCCACACCGCTCCGAATTTCCTATTGTGGACTGAATGGTGTCAGCCCTGCTCAGTTGTCTGCTATACTAAATCTCTCCCACTTAATCATAACAAATCTAGAAAATGTATACAAACATACATTCCTTTTGCATACAAGATTGTAAATGGACATGCTTCAGTTTAGAGCTGCAACAGTTAATCGATTTAAGTCGATTAAAATCGACGATCGAAAACGTTGTCGAAGTTTCGATCGTCGATTCGTCGGCTATTGATTGATTAGCCTGTTCGGGGCTCGACACACAGCCTGAGCCGTACGTGCGTCACACGCTGCGCCCGCGTGCCCAGGACGCTGAAGCTACGCCCACCGCACAGGAGACTGAAGCCGCGCACGCCGCTGCCGTGAGCTCCCTCACTCGCCGCTAGGGAGGCGATCACTGCTGAGTGTTTGCACTTGCTCTCCTCTTTGACACGCTGTCACAGGAGGCTGAACGAGCAGTGTGGGAGGAGAGCTCCGCCTCCTTTGACAGCGCGGCCTGTCTCCACCTCTCTGCCGGACTGTGATAGGCGGCTGAGCAGTCTGGAAGGAGAGACACCGGCCGCTCACAGCGCTCTCCTCCCGCATGCTGTCACTTTCTCTCCTCCCCGCTGGGACACAGAGGAGCGCCCAGCGGGGAGGGAAGAAAGCACGGATGCACCGCACCGATGGCATCTGCAGGAAAATTACACTTTCGGCATTTAGTCAAAAGTGCAATTTTTGTTACGCCACTGACCAGAATATATATTAGTTGGTGGCATTCTGCATTGTGCCACCGTATTATACCATGCACAATACAATGCAGAACACCAGCAGTTATAGAGGAACACCAAATCCCAGCAATAATACATTGCGATGTATAATGTATTATTGCTGGGATTTGTAGTTCCTCTATAACTGGTCAGTGGTATTCTGCATTGCGTCGTATAATCATTATACAGCGCAATGCAGAATAACGCCAGCTACAGAAGACTACAAATCCCAGCAATAGTACACTCTAGTGTACTGTTGCTGCGATTTGTTGTATTCCTCTAAAGCTGCTGGTATTTTGCATTGTGCCGCTGTATAATGTACTATATTCCACACCACACTTTTTTTTACGTCCACCGCTCCAAGCTTGCTCCCGTGATGGACTACAATCTCAATACAAACTAGTAGTCCATCACTGGAGCCTTTTTTTTTTTTTATCCGATTAACCGATTTATCGAACTTAATAATCGGCCAACTAATCGATTTTGAAAATAATCGTTAGCTGCAGCCCTACTTCAGTTATACATAATGCAGTAGTAACTCTTTGCTTTAACTTGTAACGCTGTAGTAGGGCTGTAACAACTAATCGACATAATCGATTATAATCGATTATTGGAAAAGTTGTCAACTTTTTCAATAATCGATTAATCGGCTTCCGATCAGTTGGCCCTGCTCACAGCTCCACACGCTGTGCGCCGCACCTCCTCCCCACCTCACACTTGCCGCTGCCAGACCCGCTCGCATCCACGCTCCACACGCCGCACCTCCTCCCCGCCTCACATTTCCTGCCCATCCACAATCGGCAAGGGACGCGGGGAGATGTAGTAAGGGGTAGCTGTTGTGGGGGGATGACAGCCGCTGATAGACAGGTCCGATCTCAGAAGCAAGTTGCTGGAAGACTGCTCAGGTAAGCCTGCACTTTCCCACACATGGTGCTCTATAATGCATTGCTGGGATTTGTATTTCTCTATAGCTGATGGTACATTGTGCTGTATATTATACATAGGAATACAAATCCCAGCAATACATTATACACTATATGTATAATGTATTGCTGGGATTTGTTGTACTCCTCTATAGCTGGTGATATTCTGCATTGCGCTGTATAGAGGACTACAAGTCCCAGCAATAATACATTATACAGCGCAATGCGGAATACCACCAGCTATAGAGGACTACAACAAATCCCAGCAATAGTACATTATAAAGTGGTACAATGCTAAATACCACCAGCTATAGAGGACTACAACAAATCCCAGCAATAATACATTATAAAGTGGTACAATGCTAAATACCAGCTATAGAGGACTACAAAACCCAGCAATAGTACATTATACAGCGCAATGCAGAATGCCGCCAGCTATTATGTACCGTATTTTTCCGTCTATAAGACGCCCCCATGTATAGGACGCCCCCCACATTTCTTACCCAAAATTCAGGAATCAATATTTCCCATGCTCTTTTGCATAACTGATTACATCCAGTGAACATTTTGCAGAGTAAGACAGCCGCTTACTGGTACCGGTATTTTTTGGGTTTTCTGACATTTTTATGGGCTCAGAATGCTCAGACATTACTGCTCCATGTTGCATCTGGGCACTGGCTACACGCTCTCCGCAGCATCAGCTGACGTCTGGTACGTAAGGCTCATGATTGGAGGAAACCTGTTAGCTTGTCTCTGCAATCGGACGTTTCCCGTGAGGCTAGTTTGCAGAGGTATCGGCAGTTTCGCAAACGCTATTCTCCTCTAGGCCCCCCGTGTATAAGACTTTCCATTTTTAGGTAAATATTTTAAGAAAAAGTATAGTCTTATACATGGAAAAATACAGTACTATTGCTGGGATTTGTTGTATTCCTCTATAACTGGCGGTATTCTGCATTGCGCTGTATAATGTGCTTTTGCTGGGTTTTGTAGTCCTCTATAGCCGGTGCCATTCTGCATGCATTGCTGTATAATTTTACACTTTCCATTTCACTATATTGCACACCACACTATCTTTTTTCTTTTTTACTTCCACCGCTCCAAGCTTGCTCCTGTGATGGACTACAACCTCAATACAAACTAGTAGTCCTATCACTGGAGCCATTTTTTAAACTTTATTTTATTGTTTATCCGATTAACCGATTAATCGAACCTAATAATCGGCTAACTAATCGATTTTGAAAATAATCGTTAGGTGCAGCTCTACGCTGTAGTAAGACTGAAGAGCTGAATATTTTATCAGAGCTATATCTGAAGAGATGTCTATGCTGCAATACCAAGCCATCACGAGAGATGCCAAGCCTCCTGGAGATGAGATCTTGTTCTTGCTAGCCAATGACTTTCTGCCATGTTCTTTACAAGTCTGTTCTGCAACTTGTATTTCCTATACATGACTGTTCATCAGTTATTTAGCCAGTATAGTTGCTTACCTAGAAAAATAACTTTTCAGTGGCAATTTTTTTTTTACTTTTAGCATCTGGGTAAGTTGGGGACCCTAAATATCGCATAAAATAACACAGAAGTCCACTTTAAGCTTTTTATTTTGGGTAAGTTGCATAGTATATTAGAATCTGGGACTGCTTAGAGACGGTGATTTAGTTAAAATATCGAGTACCGATGCAGGCTTCTGTGGGAGCGGATTATCAGGAAGCTGGGCGGGTCATGATCGCCTGCGAAGCCCGTGTTCTATCAAAAGAACACCGGCTTCAGTTACCTTGTGACACTGCCAGGCAGCCTGGTTTCCTGATTTGTCAGGAAACTAGGCTGCCTAGCAAAAAGTGAAGCCAGTGTTCTGTCGAGAATGCTGACCCAGTCAAATTTGCCTACATCACCATCTGCGCTTGCGCACACCCTGGGAGTAAGGAAACAGGGATTTATTTACAAAGTATTAATTCCTAATTGTTAATTGTGACCATTGATGATATGCCACCCATGGCAGTAAATGATGGATGGCATTTTATTCACAATAAACATTGTAAGCAATTACTTTATTAGGACCGATTCAACAGAGCACCGGCTTCCTAGCCAATCGGGAAGGTGGGTCATAACATGCCTTCCGGCTTTCTGATTGGCTAGGAAGCCAGCTTCACTTATTGCTAGGCAGCCTGTTTCCCTGACCAATCGGGAAGCATGGCGGCATGCCATGATCCGCACCCCAACTTCCTGACTGGCTAGGAAGCCGACTTCATGATGTGCTGCCCGGCTTCCTGATTGGTCAGGAAGCCAGGTTGCCTAGCAATAAGTGAAGCCAGCTTCCTCGCCAATCAAACCTGGGAGGCTGGTCATAACCCAAGCCGGCTCCATGCTCCCTCGCAGTGCTGCTGGTCAGAGGGAAATCTCCCTCTGACTGGAAGTACTGCAATCGGAGGTAAATATCGGAGCATTTGGTCAAGTAAGAGTGTGAATATCGGTGCATCCCTAGTTTGCATGCATTTTGGTGCATTCCAGACTAGAAAAAGTGCATGCAGTATTTAAATCTGCAACTGAAGGCAGGGGTGTGAAGATCCCACTTTTTACTATAGGAATGTATGGGTATGCATTTTTGGACCAGACAAAAGTTCTGAACTGGAGTTGGTGTGAACAAGCCCCAAAATGTGTTCCCAACGTTCCGTGACAGACATGGTGTATTTTTATTTTTGCAGTCAAATAGAGCTGCAGCTAACGATTATTTTCAAAATCGATTAGTTAGCCGATTATTAAGTTCGATTAATCGGATAAAAATTTTTTTTTTTACAAAATGGCTCCAGTGATGGGACTACTAGTTTTATATTGAGATTGTAGTCCATCACAGGAGCAAGTTTGGAGCGGTGGAAGTAAAAAAGGAATAAAAATGTGTAGTGTGCAATATAGTGAAATGAAAAGTGTAAAATTATACAGCAATAAATGCAAGATGGCATCGGCTATAGAGGACTACAAATCCCAGCAATAGTACATTATACAGCACACGTGGATCGGGCAGCGGCGAGCGTGAGGTGGGAAGGAGGTGTGGCGCGCAGCTTCTGTGGAGCCGTGAACAGGGCCAACCAACCGGAAGACGATTAATCGATGATTGAAAAAGTTGACAACTTTTTCAATCATCGATTATAATCGATTGTCGATTAGTTGTTGCAGCCCTACAGTCAAATTGAGAAGACCACGCTGTGTGTAATGTGTTCCTGTTCACACAGTGTACCGTTTCTCTGTATAATCTCAGTGAATGGAAACTTTGTCCCCATAGAATGATTAGAGACAGACAGAGCTTTCCCTCATTGTCTTTTTCTTCCCCAGTACACTACAACACCCAGATGGTTCACATTTGTTGGGTTTGCGAAAATGCAGGTCTGTGTTGGGAGGGATATTGGGATACCATTCCAAATGATTGGCACCACAGTATGTTATCATAAAGCAGGACTTTAATTAAAAGTTTTAGAATTGCAAGTCAAAAATAGTTTTACATGTGTGCCTTTTCCGTAAGTCTTCCCAGCTGCAGGGTCTGGATTCTTTGGTGTCTTGTCAGTGCTTTTGGCTGAACAGCCCAGAAGTCATGCTTTTTACACCTAGGTACTATGTGTCAGTCAGGGAAGAGACCATCCCTGCACAGAACAGTGTAGCCTCTCCCAATACTGTTTTTTCAGTCTTATTTAAGTTAGAAAAAGTGGCTGAAAAAAGCAGAAGAGGGATGTTTGGGAGGGAATAACTGATTTGCAAGTTCTTTTACAATTTTAACTTGCTATTTCAGAGTGTTTTGGGGAACCCAGCCCCCCCGAAAATCAGCTATATTCTGAGTTTTGGGTCACAGGAGGACAAGGGATATGTTCTCCTGTGATCCTAAAGAGAACTATGGTCAAGAATGGTTGGCGCATAGTTCTAAGTTTCCTTTTCTTCTACACGCTTCCTCCACTGCCCTGGTCTGCTACCGGATAAATACCGGGACTAGGGTTTCGGATCAATGTGACTTCTGCTTCACCACCATTCAGTTGCCAAGCATTGCCAGTGGATTTGAAAATGTGAATAGCTGTTCACATTTTGGCTTTCTTTAAATAAGTCTCCAAAGCATCCTGAAAAATCTTCATAGTGGTAGAGCACAGGGATGTATTTTCAGGCTGCTTATGGCATCTCCTATACAGTTTGCCTTGTATGGGCAAAATACAGGTTCACTTTAAAAGCTAAATTAAATCCAACTTGCAGATGGGGGAAAAAAAACTTCTAAAGGTGCCCATACACTGCTCGATTCTCGTACGAGAATCGCGGGAAATCCCGCGATCGTACGAGAATCGAGCAGTGTGAACGGAGATGTGCGACCGTTTCTACTGTACGGTCGCACGTCTTCTGTCGAACCAGCATGTTCGTAAACCAGCCGGGAATCGTACGATTCTCGGCTGGTTAGAACGGTGCTCGGAAGACAAATGCCGAACGGGCCGGTGTGCGCACGCGCACACTGCCCATTCAGCATTGCGGTCATCGGAAGCCCGCCCCTCAGGGGGGCGGGCTTGCGATGATCGAGAGTGCGATCTGCCTGTCCAAGATAGGCAGATCGTACGTTCATACAAGCTCTGTTGATGGTTTGTCTTCCTTGTTTAGCTAGAATTAGAACATCAGTCCTAAGACTACTTCAAGGTGTTGTAGGGCCTTCACCACCAGCTGATCTCTCTGAAACTTATGTCATTTGATATGTGGTTTCAATGTTGTGCTAGATTGGCTACATCGGGTAACTGAATTAAATTGTAATGAAAAGAGAAGACTGATGGCATTCATTTTTGTTTTTAGGTCCTCCACCGACCAACCTTTTCCAACCTCCGCGGCGTCCTGGCTTAGGAACATTAGGAAAACCAATAAGGCTGCTGGCCAACCACTTCCAGGTGCAAATACCGAAGATTGATGTATACCATTATGATGTGGACATTAAACCTGAGAAAAGGCCCAGGAGAGTCAACAGGTGAGCAAAGTGGATCCAACAGCAGTATCTGTGTTTTTTTTTTTTTTTTTCTTGTTAAAATTGTAAAGATGCAGGAGTTGGCTAACGATTTCTTTATTGTTTTAGGGAGGTGGTTGACACGATGGTGCGACATTTCAAAATGCAGATATTTGGAGACCGCCAGCCAGGGTATGATGGAAAAAGGAACATGTACACTGCACATCCACTGCCAATTGGGAGGGACAAAGTAAGTAGTTATGCTGTTTACCACGATCATCTATTTTGCCATGCTAGTTTATGGTCGTCTTTCCCCTTTTACTGCATTAATGGGCATCAAATGTGCTGGAGCATGCTTTCCTGCATCAGTGTTTCACATGTGTGTTCCTGTTGGACAGGTTCCAGAGTGGTTTTCACATAGCTTACCCTATGGTTTTATCCAGCTGGTATGAGCAACACCCTCATAGGTTTGCACCATTTTGGGTGTGTTTTAGCTGGTTAGGCTGATCTTTTCGGGAGAGGAGGGTTTAGGAATGTGACATTCTCTCCTTCAATAACAGAATGTCTTGTATTCTTTAAACAAAGTACAAGACTTTGCGAATGGAGGATAGTGAGAAGTGGCAGGTAGTGCAATTGGCACACTGTATAGCTAGTGTTGCATCCCTCCCTCTCCTCAGAGCTCAACCTTTGTAGTAATTTACACACCCAGTGTGGTGTTTACATTATCATTCTGCCTGTAGTGCGGTTTTTAGCATGATATTAAGGATATAAACTCTCTGGCACTGAGATAAAAGCAGGTGGGCGGTCATTGCTAAGAGCCCATTCACACCAGGGTGGTTGCGGATCAGTGCAGTTACTGGTTTTGGGAGTTTTTATTTGCGTTTCAGCGCTGAAACTCAAACTCCCAAAACTGCGCTGATTGGCGCGCTGTCCATTGAAACCTTTATGGAAACCACTGATCAGCGCGGCAAAAATAGTGCAGGGAGCAGTTCGGATCGCGCAGACCTGCACGGTCACATTAAGAGTCCACATAGCAATGTATGGGATTGTTCATGCCTGCGGATCCGTGGGGTCTAACGTACTTTTAAAAATGCCCCTTAGTTGGTTGTCACTGTCACTAACCTGGAATAAGCATTGTGAGTGGTCAGAATGTCTGACCTGTGTACCTGCTCCAGGTCAGTGACATGAACTTTTGTAGCAATGGATCACACTGACAGCCGTGAATTTAGCATTTTTTCCATTTTAAGACCGTGGTAAACTCCATCCCATATATTTCTCTTTGAAAGGCATATTTGTTTAGGGAGGCCCCTAACAGGGTTTTGGTAGATCTGAAGGATATTTTGTAGATTGTACAATAAGAATATACCACGTATGGCCAAATTTAAGGCAAGTTAACCTTCCTTCTTACTTTTAGGTTGATCTTGAAGTGACTCTTCCGGGTGAAGGCAAAGACCAAACTTTCAAAGTGACCATTCAGTGGGTGTCGGTGGTTAGTCTGCAGTTGCTTTTGGAAGCCTTATCTGGACACCTCAGTGAAGTTCCTGAAGACTCTGTGCAGGCCCTTGATGTGATTACTCGCCACTTGCCATCTATGAGGTATTGGAATCAAACATCAAGCTTACAAAAGCAGCCGTTTATGTTTAGTGTAATATTGCCAAAATTTGTCTTGATGGAACTTCTTGTTTGACACCAACAAATCATTATTCATTTATTTTTTTGGCAAAGCTGAAACTTAGGTTTTTGTAAAACTATAAGCGGTCTTTCTACAGGTATACTCCAGTCGGACGTTCATTCTTCTCTCCTCCAGAGGGTTACTATCACCCACTGGGTGGAGGTCGTGAGGTTTGGTTTGGTTTCCACCAATCTGTACGTCCTGCCATGTGGAACATGATGCTAAACATTGATGGTGAGTAAAAAGGCATTTGTCCAGTGTTAAGCTTGATGGTTATTAACCTGGTTGTAGTTCTGGTTCACAATATTTATTTAAATTTTTTTCCCTCTGAATTTCATAAGTGGGAAAATGCACTGCTTAACTTTGTGTTGGCTGTAATTTCTCCTTGTGATTACTTTACACCTATTGGGCATCTTATGCATTCAGCACTAGTTTTCTCAGTGAGCCTGTTGCTGGATGTAACAAACATGCAGTAAATGCACCCTATGAAATAATACATTATCTTTTTAGTGATCACTAGTCTGTCTCGAAGCCACTATATTGCACAGCAGTGGCGAAGGGGTATTTTGTCTCGTGCTTATCTGCTTTCTAAGAATTCAGCTGTTAAACACATTTAGAGTGCCTATGTGCAGTGTGGAAAATTTTGCCCACTTGCAAAGAAATGAAAGCTCTATAATTTTATTATAGGTGTATTTTAAGTGATAGAGACAGAATATCAACCAAAAATACAGAAAAAAACACATGATACAAATGTTATAAATTGAGTTGCAGTTCACTGAGTGAAATAAGTATTTGATCCCCAAGCAAAACATGACTTTGTACTTGGTGGAGAAACCCTTGTTGGCAAGACATTTCTTGTAGTTGGTTACCATGTTTGCACACATCTCGAGGGATTTTGGGCCTCTTTTACAGATCTTCTCTAAGGCCTCGTTCACACCTGAACGTTTTGTAGCGCGTTCTATGCTCGACGAACGCTCTACAAAACGCTCAAACATCTAAATCCCATTGTATTCAATGGGTCTGGTTCACACCTTGGCGTATTTCAGCCCGTCCCTAACGCGCTACAAAACGGCCCACGCCTGAAAAGGTACATGTACTACTTTGGGCCGTTTTTGTTGCGCGTTTCCATTGGGATACAGCCAAGTAGCCCTCGGAAACGTGCGTTTGTTGCGCAATTTTTTTTACCGCGAATCGCGGTAAAAAAAACAGCGCGACAGACGCGCATATGCAATACGCCTAGGTGTGAACCAGGCCTAAATCCTTAAGGTTTCTTGGCTGTCGCTTGGCAACTCGAAGTTTCAGCTCCCTTCATACATTTTCTATAGGATTAAGGTCTGGATACTGGCTAGACCACTCCATGACCTTAATGTGCTTCTGGAGCCACTGCTTTGTTGCCTTGGCGGTATGTTTTGGGTCATTGTCATGCTGAAAGACCCATCCACAACCCATATTCAGTGTTCGGACTGAGGAAGGAGGTTCTCATCCAAGATTTTACAATACATGGCCCTGTCCATTGGCCCCTCAATGCTGCAAAGTCGGCCTGTACCTTTAGCAGAGAAAGAGCCCCTAAAAATCATTCCACCTCCATGCTTGACTATAGGGATGGTGTTCTTAGGGTCGTAGTCAGCATTTTTCTTCCTCCAAGCACGGCAAGTCGAGTTAATGCCAAAAGAGCTCAATTTTGGTCTGATCTGACCACAGCACTTTCTCCCAATTCTTGTCTGAATCATTGAGATGTTCACTTGCAAGCTTCAGATGCGCCTTCTGGAGGAGGAGCACCTTGCGGGCGCTGGAGGATCTCAATCCATGGCGGTACATTGTGTTACCAATGGTTTGTTTGGTGACTGTGGTCCCAACTGCCTTGAGATCAGTCACAAACTCCTCCCGTGTAGTTCTGGGATGATCCCTCACTTTTCTCAGGGAAGCCAGCTCTATGCTGTTTGGCCGGGAAGCTGGGACATCAAGGACGCCAGGCCACAAGTCATTGTCTGTGACCCGGTGTCCTTATTGGCTGGGAAGCTGGCTCCCTCTGACCAGAAGTTCCAGTATCAGAGCATTTGGGTGAGTAAGAGTATCGGTGCATCCCTAGTTCTTGATAAATGACATTATTATATTGAGGTTTATGTATTTGACAATTTAATGTTCATAAATTCAATGTATAATGTTTTGAATACTATGCGTGTCTGTTTTTACCTTTTCAGTTTCTGCAACTGCTTTTTACCGTGCTCAGCCCGTAATAGAGTTCATGTGTGAAGTCCTAGATGTTCAGAATATCAATGAGCAAACCAAGCCACTGACAGACTCCCAGCGTGTTAAATTCACCAAAGAAATAAGAGGTAAATTATTCTCCCCAGCTTTCATTCTGTTTGTCGATACTGCATTGTCTACAAGCTATATACCACTGCTTTTGTTTTTCAGGTTTAAAAGTAGAGGTCACACACTGCGGCCAGATGAAGAGGAAGTACAGAGTTTGTAATGTTACTCGAAGACCAGCAAGCCACCAGACGTAAGGCTCTCATTCCTTTAGCCATGAGATAAATATAGTTGAATGCTGTTGTTGAAGATCTTTAACCCTTTAAGCCTAGGGCTGTGTTAGAGTTGACTTCCTAGAGCAGTTCTCATGGTTTACACTAACCCCTCGTTCACACCTGAACGTTTTGTAGCGCGTTCTACGCTCGAAGAACGCTCTACAAAACGCTCAAAAATATAAATTGCATTGGAGTCAATGGACTCGTTCCCACCTTGCCGTATTTCCGCCCGTCCCGAACGCGCTACAAAACGGCCCACGCCTGAAAAGGTCCCGGGACTACTTTGGGCCGTTTTGTAGGGCGTTTTCCATTGGGATACTGCCAAGTAGCCTTTGTAATCGCGCGACGGCCGCGCAACTTTTTTACCGCGAATCGCGGTAAAAAAACCGCGTGACGGTCGCGCGACAGACGCGCATATTACAATACGCCTAGGTGTGAATGGGGGCTTAGGGCTGCAACTAACTATTCTTTTCCTAATATATTGATTGCAGATGATTTTATATCAAACAATCATTGCTGCCACTAGGTGGGATCGGAGGCTTTAAACAAACAGGAATGTCAGTTTAAATGTGTTGGTAGATGCAGTGGAGGTGTATATAGTTTTGTGGGTTTTGTTTTTAATCCTACAAAATGAGACTTGTGAGAAGGGTATGTTCACACAAACGGCTGCAATTGCACGTTGTTTTTTTTGTAGAACGTTTTTGAAATGTCACAAGTAATATTTCATTCATTTCTTTGGGCTCACTGCAGTGTTATGCAGTTGAACTGCATCTCACTGCAGTGCGCTTAAAAAACAAACAAACATGTAGTGTGGGTTTTTTTTTCTGGAACCTGGTGGTTTGAACCCGAGCCCATTCATACAAGGTAATTTGCAGTGTTTTGCGTTGGGCTGTGCTGGAATAAAGTCGGCATCTCCTGAACGCAGATAGTGTGAAGTGGCCCTAAATCAGATGCATTTGGTGGCATTTAACTCCATGGCAGTGCTCTAGCAGCCCTGCGCCTTATCCATTATTGCAGTGTCTTTGCTTTTTCCAACAGAGATGGGGTGAAATGTTAGATGTTTGCTTAACATCCCTTGATACATTTTAATATCCCTTGATATGTTAAAGGTATGTTTTGAAAGTTAAATGGATGACGGGCACTTTCTGGTATATTTTTTTTAAATGGAACTGAAAAATATAGTTGAATGCTGTTGTTGAAGATCTTTAACCCTTTAAGCCTAGGGCTGTGTTAGAGTTGACTTCCTAGAGCAGTTCTCATGGTTTACACTAAGGGCTGCAACTAACTATTCTTTTCCTAATATATTGATTGCAGATGATTTTATATCAAACAATCATTGCTGCCACTAGGTGGGATCGGAGGCTTTAAACAAACAGGAATGTCAGTTTAAATGTGTTGGTAGATGCAGTGGAGGTGTATATAGTTTTGTGGGTTTTGTTTTTAATCCTACAAAATGAGACTTGTGAGAAGGGTATGTTCACACAAACGGCTGCAATTGCACGTTGTTTTTTTTGTAGAACGTTTTTGAAATGTCACAAGTAATATTTCATTCATTTCTTTGGGCTCACTGCAGTGTTATGCAGTTGAACTGCATCTCACTGCAGTGCGCTTAAAAAACAAACAAACATGTAGTGTGGGTTTTTTTTTCTGGAACCTGGTGGTTTGAACCCGAGCCCATTCATACAAGGTAATTTGCAGTGTTTTGCGTTGGGCTGTGCTGGAATAAAGTCGGCATCTCCTGAACGCAGATAGTGTGAAGTGGCCCTAAATCAGATGCATTTGGTGGCATTTAACTCCATGGCAGTGCTCTAGCAGCCCTGCGCCTTATCCATTATTGCAGTGTCTTTGCTTTTTCCAACAGAGATGGGGTGAAATGTTAGATGTTTGCTTAACATCCCTTGATACATTTTAATATCCCTTGATATGTTAAAGGTATGTTTTGAAAGTTAAATGGATGACGGGCACTTTCTGGTATATTTTTTTTAAATGGAACTGAAGTTAAAAAATGGTAGTTGGTAGAGACTATTTGTCCCTAATAGATCAGGAGCAAGGGAGCACAGAGTGGTCAACGCATACTTACACATTGACACACACCTATACACACAACAGCAATATTGTATACAAGCCCAGTCACTTTGTATCACTACTTGTTGAGTTGCTTTCCTGGAACAAACATTTGCTCAGCAATCAGTCTGTGTTCTGGTTGCTATGAATAGTGTGAGTGTGTTTGTGTGTAGTTTGGTGATATTGGAGCTATATGATTTTTGGATATGGTCAAATTAAAGTCACTCCCTCTTGCAAAGCAACATCTTAATCTGTTGTCGTGTGCTTGCTCACAGTTTCCCCTTGCAGCTGGAGAATGGTCAGGCCATGGAGTGCACAGTTGCCCAGTACTTCAAACAGAAATACAGCTTGCAGCTAAAATATCCACATCTTCCTTGTTTGCAAGTTGGTCAAGAGCAGAAACATACCTATTTGCCTCTAGAGGTAAGCATATCACTACAGACCTTTTTATGCAGGCTTGGGTTGGCAGAAAATGTGCCCCTTGCCCATACTAGGTGATGTAACCGGTTATTGGACAGTATTTCCCTTCCCACTCTCTTCCACTGTTCCGATTTAATACCTTACTGGTCAAGAAACCCCAATAATTCTCTACATTGGGCAACACGTGACACTCGCCTTGCCACCCCACAATACAACATTCTTGTCTGAGCAGCCCATCACCGGATGTAAATGCTTTGAGGGATCGTGCAAAGCAAGTTTTGACTTTCATAGAAATCTCAGGCGGTGGATCAGGGTGGCAAGGGAGTGTAATTAAAATACTGACTGCCTATAGTCTCTTCTGCTTACTATGGGCAAAATCAAAACATGGTAACTTTTTAAATTGGCATTGCTTAATTCTGTAAAGTATTTAGAATGTTGACTTTAGTTAGACTCCACGACTCCAACACCCCCCCCCCCCCATTTCTGTTTTAGAAGGTTGCAAAACAAA
>NW_017306338.1:952049-953222 GCF_000935625.1 Nanorana parkeri
CCCCATTCTAGTTTGAGTAGTTGTACAACCAATGATTTCAACAATTTAAACTTGTAAAAGTTTCCACCTTCCTCCTCAGGGAGTATCCATTTATTCATTTAATATCGCCTTTATAGTATATTAGTTGCCCGTTGCAAAGCATTTTGCAAAAAAGTGAAGGTTTTTTTAAAGGAGAAAAAGAAGATATCGATCAGATTTTAGCATGAGGCTCGGGCTGTTTTTTGGTGTTGTAGATTCCTGCTTTTCTTTATTTTTTTGTTGCCGGTTATATAGGCTTTCCCATGCCCTTTCTCAAAGTGGCAGTGTCTGCGTTTATTAGACAACTTGAGCAGCTTCAGGGTTGTAAGAAGAAAATGAACGGTCCTTGCTTATTTTGAATCTGAGGGACTTATTTGTATCTCACAAAAAATAAAATTCTATTGCAGGAGATGGCTATAATGTTTCAGTCTCTGGCTCACTGCTTTTCCCAGAAATCTGCCCTATCATAGAATATTTCTTGGAGCATTCTTTACATTGTACAGCACTCCCCGGGTTGTAATTGGTTATAAGTGACATTTGCATTAGTTGGCATCCTGAAAAAGCTTTAGCTGGCTGCAGCGTGAAGGGGAATGGGGTTTTCCTTTAAAAATTAATTTTGCAATTTTTCTCTGGGGACTATGTTTAAGGTTTAAGTAGATGTTGGGATATTTGGTCGGGGATGGAGCTACTCTTTTCGGACTCTTAAGCTGTTCTGCTTCCTTTTAGTATCTATTTCTTTTTCCTCTTTTTGTCTTTTTTTTTTGTATTTATTTTTTTTCTTTATGCTCACACATGTGAGCCGTTTAGTACATAGATGCTGGACAGAAAGTCTCCTATTTGATATAGATATGGAGGAGATCATAACAAATGTTTGCTTCAGACATAGGCGGATCCCTAGGTCAGATATTCCTCTCAGACTGTTCTAATTTTTGATTTTAGTGATGGGGGATAAATTGGCAAGAATAGGTGGATAGATATGTTCTGTTGTACAGAACTACTATATATTGTGTGTATAGCCTCTAGTGATCCCCTCCTACTACTTGATTACGCTAATGTGGAAGAAACTGTAATGCAATTGTATGTTATACTGATTGTGCATCATGTGCTATTTTATTGTCTTATTGTAATTTGGAAAATTAATAAAATACTCAAGAG
>NW_017306338.1:957274-962454 GCF_000935625.1 Nanorana parkeri
ATAATTTCAACAATTTAAACTTGTAAAAGTTTCCACCTTCCTCCTCAGGGAGTATCCATTTATTCATTTAATATCGCCTTTATAGTATATTAGTTGCCCGTTGCAAAGCATTTTGCAAAAAAGTGAAGGTTTTTTTAAAGGAGAAAAAGAAGATATCGATCAGATTTTAGCATGAGGCTCGGGCTGTTTTTTGGTGTTGTAGATTCCTGCTTTTCTTTATTTTTTTGTTGCCGGTTATATAGGCTTTCCCATGCCCTTTCTCAAAGTGGCAGTGTCTGCGTTTATTAGACAACTTGAGCAGCTTCAGGGTTGTAAGAAGAAAATGAACGGTCCTTGCTTATTTTGAATCTGAGGGACTTATTTGTATCTCACAAAAAATAAAATTCTATTGCAGGAGATGGCTATAATGTTTCAGTCTCTGGCTCACTGCTTTTCCCAGAAATCTGCCCTATCATAGAATATTTCTTGGAGCATTCTTTACATTGTACAGCACTCCCCGGGTTGTAATTGGTTATAAGTGACATTTGCATTAGTTGGCATCCTGAAAAAGCTTTAGCTGGCTGCAGCGTGAAGGGGAATGGGGTTTTCCTTTAAAAATTAATTTTGCAATTTTTCTCTGGGGACTATGTTTAAGGTTTAAGTAGATGTTGGGATATTTGGTCGGGGATGGAGCTACTCTTTTCGGACTCTTAAGCTGTTCTGCTTCCTTTTAGTATCTATTTCTTTTTCCTCTTTTTGTCTTTTTTTTTTGTATTTATTTTTTTTCTTTATGCTCACACATGTGAGCCGTTTAGTACATAGATGCTGGACAGAAAGTCTCCTATTTGATATAGATATGGAGGAGATCATAACAAATGTTTGCTTCAGACATAGGCGGATCCCTAGGTCAGATATTCCTCTCAGACTGTTCTAATTTTTGATTTTAGTGATGGGGGATAAATTGGCAAGAATAGGTGGATAGATATGTTCTGTTGTACAGAACTACTATATATTGTGTGTATAGCCTCTAGTGATCCCCTCCTACTACTTGATTACGCTAATGTGGAAGAAACTGTAATGCAATTGTATGTTATACTGATTGTGCATCATGTGCTATTTTATTGTCTTATTGTAATTTGGAAAATTAATAAAATACTCAAGAGTTAAAAATTAATTTTGCTAAAAGCGTACATTGTTACAATAACATGCTTTAAGTTGTAAAGTTTAGTTTTTAAACCAACATTCCAAACGAAAATTATACTGCACAAACGTCATAGTTCTGCTTAACAAGGATGAGTATTTTATGTATCTTTTCTGTTCATGACATATGACGTGCATATTTTCAGCAGATTGCACAGTAAAAGGCAGTTAACTGTATATTGACCTATTACTAGACCTTAAAGCATAGGTTGAAGGTACTTTCACACTAATTGATCTTAAATTTCAGGTTTGTAACATTGTAGCTGGCCAGCGATGTATTAAGAAGCTGACTGACAATCAGACATCCACTATGATCAAAGCAACAGCTCGGTCTGCCCCAGACAGACAGGAGGAGATCAGCAGGCTGGTAAGTGCTTTTGGGAGTTGTTTTTTAAAAATATTTTTTACGAAGTGTAACATTTATATTAGTTTATAGTGAAATACACATGCCTGCCTAGCGTCCCTGATTAAAAGTATCCCACCATGCATGTTTACTTGAATCTAACAGCTAACATCCAATTGCTTCCTTTTGGATCAGGGGGGTCTGTGTAGGATAAATGTACTTCTATACACATTTATTGGCATTGGCTGTGCCCGTAGATCAGCCCCCCACAGCTGTCCAGTCCAGGAATTACTCTGTTATTTGGTCTGTGATCAAGCCGCTTTAGGCCCAATGTCTGAGTTTGTAGATAAACAAGTTGACACTGTTTTTGAAGCTACGGAGACTGGTAAGTCCTTATTGCGTGTGGTAATTTAACTCGTATATTTTACTAGGGTGCAGTAAGTAGAGTTGCTTCCATTTGTAGCAGATGGATTCACGTGTAGTAACATCTGTTTAGTGTAATAAACACCCCAGAAAAGTTTGTTGGGACCCTAACTCAGACCATGGCCTCAGAGCCAGTCTAGGTTTGAAATTAGAATAATCCCAAGGATAAGTTACACTGGCGTTCTTTTATCAGTGTGTTGCACAATCAAATCTGTATTGCCTTACTGCAACCAGTCTTATGAACTTGCATTTATCCATTTTCCATAGTAGGTTTAAATCTGGTTACTTGCAGGCAATGCAGTAGTTCTCTGACACAGGTTGACTGACGAGTCTCATGTGACACCTTATGGATGGACAGTTGCACGTAGTCCACTTTGGATTGTGCAATTGCCTTGAAGATAATTTTTGTTTTAAATTGTGTTGAACAAGTAATTTTAAGATGTTTTCCCTTGTAGGTAAAGAGTAACAGTATGGTTGGGGGACCAGACCCATACCTGAAGGAGTTTGGTATTGTTGTACATAATGAAATGACAGAGCTTACAGGAAGGGTGCTTCCAGCTCCTATGCTTCAGTATGGAGGACGGGTAAGTTTTTATTAATTAAATGTTTAGGCATTATCACAGGTATATTTGCATATTAATTAAATATTGTGCCAACCAGCTTTGTAGATTTTACATGATCACTTGACTGCCTCAAGAACTGCATACTGACGCATGCTTCTTTCTTGGCAGAATAAAACAGTTGCCACTCCAAACCAAGGTGTCTGGGACATGAGAGGAAAGCAGTTCTATGCTGGCATTGAAATAAAAGTCTGGGCTGTTGCCTGCTTTGCCCCACAGAAGCAATGCAGAGAAGACCTGCTAAAGTAAGTGCATCCTCCTCTCCCGAAAGGTTGGCGACCGCTGCCCTAAGTGTTTACTTTCACCAGTGGTAGGCCTTGGTGGGGTGAATTTAACTGTTAAACTCCAAAGATGCCCAAAAGGAGTCAAAGACCCATCAAATGTATAAAAATTCACACATGAAATACTGAAATGGCCAGGTCTCTTACACTTCACAAAACAGTGTCCATGGCATAGATTGGGGCTGTTTTAATCAGAGGATGCTGCTGAATACAATTTGGGGTGTTGTACAGGAGTAGCACACATCAGGTTTACAAGATACAAGTTACTAAAACCTTCTTGTATTTGTTTTTTTTAAAGAAACTTTTTTTAAAAAAAAACACATTTTACTACGAAATATTGCAGAAATTGGCAATGAAAGGATTACATAAGTGTCAAAATACCTTTTTTTAGGTATATACCCTGTGATGTCTACTTTACATAAATACCGTATTTTGCGTACTATAAGACGCTCCGGACGATAGGACGCATGGCTTCTGTGACAGAAATTCTATGACAGAAATTCTGTCACAGAAGCTGCAGTTAGTGACTGCTGAGACAGGTGGCGCTGTCTCAGTAATCACACAGAGCAGACGAACGACATTCTTCGTCTGCTCAATGGGCTCTATGGTGAGCTCCTATGGGGACCGTGATGGGTCAGGGTCCCCCAGAGGAACGGGGGACCCAGAAAACCACGGCGGGGGGCGGACACGATCGCCGATGCCACCGCTGCTCGATTTAATACAAGGGATCTAATTAGATCACTTGTATTAAACGAACAGCGGCTCCCACTGTACATTCAGCTCTGCTTGTCAGGAGCAGGGCTGAATGTATAAAAAGAAACTACTCGCCCGGCGCCCGAAACTGCATGTCCCGGGCGTCGGGCGATAGGCATTCGCTCCATAAGACGCAGGCACATTTCCCCCCTCCTTTTGGGGGAAAAAAAAGTGCGTCTTATGGAGCGAAAAATACAGTATATACTTTTGTGTTGTCACTTTGCTTTTCTGTGATTGCTTTTAAAAATGGGAGACAAATGTACCACATTCTAAAATTTGTATTTCACGCCTTCTATGTTGTGACCTATAACTCCCAAAATAGACGTGTACCCTATAAATCTGGACCAGTATAAGAATTTATTTTGAATTACTTTCTTTTAGCGACACTAATTATGTACACCTTATTGCCGAAACTGTGAAAAGTTTTTATTTTAGTTTTTCCAATTGTTTTTTTAAAGAATAAAAAAAGAATTAATATATACATAGGTCCCATCAACTTAAAGCCCATTTTGTCCTTGAAAAAAATTGTATATAATGTGTAGGTGCAATGAGTGAGGAAGATAGAAAGATAAACAAATGACAAAAATTGCTCTGGTCCGCAGAAGCGTGAATTTTCTCAAGTGGTCCCCTAGGGGGTTAAACCATATCGAATGCATTTTTAACACATCATACGTATTTCACTTATTAACAATGTTATACCCGTCCTTGGCTTCTCCGTTATGTTTATATTTTGTTTCCCTCCCCACCTCCTTCTCTACCCTTTGCATTACAGTGCAGTCCTGCCTTAGAATCTGTAGCTGACAATGTGTCCTAATTCATAAAAATAAAACCTGAGCTCTTCACATTTTAAAACATTTCAGCCAACTCCAGCTACTGCTTTCTCTGGTATTTTACTGAGCACTGTAGGAAGGTTGCAGGTCCTGGGTTTGTGTTATTTCTTTCTTAATCTTTCTCGCATGTGACTGCAAAATGTAAATATGTAGAGACTTCATATAGTTCACAATCTAATTTAACATATACTTTAACAAAGTCTAACTCTTGCCTGTAATATCTGAGTTTTCCTGATTTGCCATGTTGTTTTTAATGAGTTTACTCATTCTGTCTCCCAAAACAGAAGTTTCACAGACCAGCTAAGAAAGATTTCAAAGGATGCTGGGATGCCCATCCAGGGTCAACCATGTTTCTGTAAATATGCTCAAGGAGCGGACAGTGTGGAGCCAATGTTTAAGCATTTAAAACTAACTTATGTGGGTTTACAGCTCATTGTGGTTATTCTTCCTGGAAAGACTCCTGTATATGGTAAGTTTACAGAGTCTTGTCATACTATATCTGGTCCTAGGCTAGGCTCAAATTTTTTTTCTTTAATGTAGTTTTCACCACGTAACAAGTTTAATCATCCAAGGCTTAAGTTTTGTTATTTAAATTCTAAAACGGTATACGCAGACAGATTGCAGCGCTTCTGCCCGGGATGGAATAATTGTTCTGCACTCTAACATAGAGGGGCCATTTATTAGAAAAAACTAATTGAAACTGAGGCGAAAAGGACAATTATAAAATGCTGCACATGCACAGCAAATATGG
>NW_017306338.1:962506-981572 GCF_000935625.1 Nanorana parkeri
ATTGGTTCATATGCTTTTACATGAAGAGTTGTGGAATGTCATTGTACCGGACTAAGGAAGCTACATTGTCCAGTTCCAGCAGCATAATTCCTGAAAGTTTCTAATTTGGCACGTGTAGTGTTTTGTGCCGTGTCCCCCCCCGTGGTGAATTTGATCTTTCAGCATGCATCAGAATGTGCAGTTAAACATGCGCAGCTACTGCCAAACTGGTCGGATACAACAGGTTGCATTTTTAAATAACCATCTATTTATTTCCTCCTAGCTGAAGTAAAAAGAGTGGGGGACACACTCCTTGGAATGGCAACCCAGTGTGTGCAAGTGAAAAATGTGGTGAAGACTTCTCCTCAGACACTCTCCAATTTATGTCTGAAGATCAATGCTAAGCTGGGAGGCATCAACAATGTGCTAGTTCCCCATCAAAGGTAAGACTGCTGTACTGGTGTCATGCAGTACAAAAAACTATTAATGGCTAAGGACCGTGCTTCACTGTTTTACAGCCAAGGGGCCAATCAGTACGTGAGCCAGAGCTTTCCACTGAATGTGTAACAGACATATCAAGTGTCCTGACACTTATGCACATGATTTTTCCATGTTGGTGACTCATAAATGTTCAAGAATGAGGATGATACTAAAGCACCTGCATCTATTAAAACAAGTTGGCACTGACTGATCCGCAACAGGGCCGGACTCTGCCACTACCATAACGTAGGGCTCTTATGTCACTGCTTGGCCAGTGCACTACCTTCTGACGTTTGTTCCGGGCAAAACGGTGGGTGCTGCAATATTGAGTTTACAGATTAGAGGTAGACTGGCCCATCAAGAGCCAAGCTGCCACCAGTCCTTCCAGTGTCACAAGTCCTTGCACATTGCCAGAGCATATAGAGCATCAGAATAATGCAGTGCTGAAATAGTTACCAAGAATTTTGGTACCCCCTGCAGGAGGGTGGTTCTTTTAAAAGTGCCAGGCTTTTACAAATAACTTAGTCTTTCAAAGCTAGTGCATTTTTATTTTTACTTGCTGATCTTAACCCCTTCATGACTGAGGCCTTTTTTTAATTTTTTTTGTACCCATGTTATATTCCACATTTTAGGCCTGAAAATGACTTAAAACCCCCCAACATTATATATTTTCTGAATGCTAAGCCCCTATAGAATAAAATGGTGGTAGTTGCAAATTTTTATGTTGCGCAATATTAGCGCAACTCCTTATTAAACCCCAATATTTAGTGAAAAATTTAATTAAATGCCCCAAAACACAACAAATTACAAATGTTATGAATGAAATATAAAAGATGAGGTTACAACGAGTAAAACGATACCAAACATGCCCAGGTTACAAATTGCGTGCATCCGTAAAACGGCGAAAAACCCCAGTACCCCAAAAAGTCCATAGACGCTTTAAAAGCCCCCACAGGTCATCAATTTAGAGATACCCCAAAATACTGGCCCTAGAATTATTGCTCTCACTCCGGCGTGTGCCCAACATGTGTAGCGCGTTCGTCGTTTTCATACGTTGGCGCACCCGACGTGTGTTTACGTGGCGACGCGCGGGGGCCGGGGACTTTAAAACATTTTTTTTTATTATTAGAGTTATTTTATTTAAATTTAATTTAAAAAACTTTTATTTTTTTTACTTTGACTGCTATCACATGTGGGGGCTTACAAGCCCCCCATGTGATAGCAGATGGTGGTGACAGGTACTCTTTAAGGTGATGCTGGGGGTCAAGTGGATTGCACAGACTTAACTTTCATTTTTCTTTTCTAGTTTTCCATTTTTTTTTTTTCCTATTGGTTGTTATGCAATCTTGGTGTCGGTTGGGAATTCCCTCTTTGTCTATGTTGGGCCTGTTTCACATTGTGCACTGTGCTGTTTGAAAGATGCCAGTTCAACTTGGCCGCACAAGGCAGTTTATTCAAAATGCAGCATTTATCCTTATTTCACAGTACAACACAATGCAGCATGGGAGACCGGTTTTGAAAATTCAGCATAACTTAATTGGTGTGAAAAGGCCCTTGGTTAGCCCCTTGGCCCTGTGATACAGGAACGGGTTAACCTGTAGACAATTAAAACTAAACCTAAAAACTTTTCTTAAATAGCAAAGTCTGTCATTGCCGACTTTGCAAATGAAAGTTAACTGGGTTGTGTATATACACTCCTGTGTTTCTTTTCAATTGGACTTGACGCAGGTATGCTGATCAGCAGAGGTGGAGATTATTCAGAAACAATCATTTAGTCTGTGACTGAAATATTGAAATGGGTGCCAGCATGACAGCCAGGCAATCCACATTTTACAGAGTCGGCCAGCTTCCTTATTTGTCTTATGACAGGTTTCATTTTAGATTTAGCACAAAGGAAATTAATCCATTTGTTTCATCTACGTGAGGTCATGCACTGTCTACCGCAGACCTTAAAGAATCATGATTGCAGCTTAAACTTAACCCATAATGGGGTTTCAGGCCAAATAGTGTTTTCTATAATATCATTCAAATATGTGAAGTGGCGCTGTCACCCAACACAGTAAACAAATATGTGCAAAAACCAAATCTTGTAGTGAACAATCACTACAAGAAGTCTAGAAGTGAAATCACCTTTTGACTTGTACAAACAGTTGATATGAATATTGCATAAAAAAAAAATATATATATTTAACAGTATTCTTTACAATTTGTTTTTTTACACATTTGTTTACTGTGTTGGTTTACAGCGCCGCTTCACATATTTGAATGATCATGCAGGCTCATGCAGCCAATTTAAGTGAGCAGCTGTGAGGAGGAACGGCCAGTTTTTTTTTAGAGTAATCGAGCACAGAAGTCTCGATTGAAAATAGTGCTTGCTATAAGTTTAATGTCTAGAAATGGCTAACTGAATTTGAATATTTTCTATCATAGGTTTGATCTAAAACATTTCTGTATTATCTTTCCGTTCTAGGCCTTCTGTTTTCCAGCAGCCAGTGATATTTCTGGGGGCAGATGTAACCCATCCCCCTGCTGGTGATGGCAAAAAACCTTCTATTGCTGCTGTTGTGGGCAGTATGGATGGCCATCCCAGTCGTTACTGTGCCACAGTGCGTGTGCAGACCTCTCGCCAGGAGACCACCCAGGAGCTGTTATACAGCCAGGAAGTCATTCAGGATCTTAGCAACATGGTCCGGGAGCTTCTCATCCAGTTCTACAAGTCCACTCGCTTCAAGCCCACCCGTATAATCTACTACAGAGGTGGTGTATCTGAGGGCCAGATGAAACAGGTGAGTTAACTATTTCACATACCTTATTTCCAGCTCATTCAGACCCAAAGTTAAATGTTTTGGAGTTAACATCTTCCTACAGTGAAACTTTCACTTTGACCCAGATATTAAAAAATAAATCCCCAGTAAGGTCTACATTTGTCAACATCCAGGCTGTATGTGGCTTTGCTTGCCATTCCCTTTATGTATAATTGCATGCCTACTGTCAAATATTATGGAACTAGCAGCATTTGGGCTTTTTCCATTATAAAGAAGCTCTTTGGCCAACTGTAATACAAAAGAACAGGCACAACACCAATCCCCACGGGTAATAGTTTGCACCTGTCCTTAACAGTATCTGGTCTAGGTAAAAATATATATTTTTGAGTTTCATAGCCAAAATATATTTTCCGTATTGTGAATAGAAGTACTTTTATTTGTCTGTAGGTTGCCTGGCCAGAACTTATGGCTATTCGGAAAGCCTGCATCAGTCTGGAAGAAGATTACAGACCTGGAATTACCTACATTGTTGTACAAAAGAGACATCACACTAGACTTTTTTGTTCTGACAAAACAGAGAGGGTATGTTGAGTTTTTTGGTTTCTGTAGTTTAATTTGTTGACCTGTTGGCTGTGTTTCATACTATAAAGTTGTAGCCTTGCAGTTATTGGAATGACTATAGCCAGACTGCTGTATGATGTAGCTCGTAGAATTCTGCTAAAGTAATAAGCGGCATGAGGCAGCAAATGGTAACATGCTCACAAGGTTACATGATCATCTTCTGGCAATCCATGCAGCTTTTGTAAATCTGAGAACAAGGTCAAGCAGTAAACTAAAACACAAGCCAAACCATGTTGGCTAACGCAGAACTTGCACAAGCTGTCAACACTGAACAAAATGCTGTTGTTTAATAGATGCTTCACTGCATTTTTTCATCTGATGCTTTTTTTTATTTTTAGGTGGGAAAAAGTGGCAATGTGCCTGCTGGCACTACGGTAGACAGCACTATTACACATCCATCTGAATTTGACTTCTATCTCTGTAGTCATGCTGGGATTCAGGTAGTGTATTTTTAATGTATACTTACGCAGTTTAGGTTTCTCCAGAAGTCTTTAGTCTTTTTATAATGGCAGTTTGTGTAATATTTTCTATCTAGGGAACCAGTCGCCCGTCTCATTACCAGGTCTTGTGGGATGATAACTGCTTTACAGCTGATGAGCTCCAGTTGTTAACCTACCAGCTGTGCCACACCTATGTCAGATGTACTCGTTCAGTCTCCATCCCTGCTCCTGCTTATTATGCTAGGCTGGTGGCATTCAGAGCAAGATACCATCTTGTGGATAAAGACCACGACAGGTGAGAATGTAGCGATCTGCAATAGTGATACTTGACGTATAGCTAGCTACTACTGGGCAAGTAATTGGGCCGAACAAGCTACTTTTCTTGATTTTGTCCATTAAGGGATACAGCTTGATAATTAAACAGTCTAGGGTTATCAGGGGTGTGGACATTTTTTTAAAGAAACTTCTTGTCCAAGGACTAAAGTTGGGGCCCAATCTACTTGTCCTGAATACATTTTTGGTTAAAAAAAAGGCACATAATTTCAATTTACAAGCTCGCACAACAACCTGCGAAATGCACTTCAAAATGCAAGCCCTATTTTTTGCGTTTGCAGTGGAACGGAACGCTGGCAAAGTTTTGCCACGCGTTCGATCGCACTGCGGGGGGGGGGGGGGGCCTGGAAGCGGTGCCATTGAATACAATGCACCGCCACACCCCCCTCCTACCCCAAAACGCAAGGGCGTTTCTCAGCGATCGCGGTGCGTTTTAGCAGCTATGCAGCTAGGAATGCACACTCTTCCGGTGTGAACAAGGCCTAAGACAATTATAGTGCTTATGTTCATTTTTTTTTTAAAGTGGCTTATCAAAATGTAGCTGCTTCCTCAGGCTTGTTCAAGGGAATCGCTCATCTGCCTACATCTCAACACCTTTTTTTTTTTGTCAGTCTGCTGTCTCCCATTCTCCCCCTCTTTGCCAACAGAGGAATATTGGGTACTTGAGTTCATTCTCTGGTCTTTCCAAATAGCCCAGTTTGTTTTGTTCACCACCCAAAGGGTCATGCATTGCACCAGACGACACTTGAAAAAATGAATACATGCTGACATTAACTTCGTTTTTATCTTTTCTTTCCCAGCGCTGAAGGAAGCCATGTTTCTGGACAGAGCAATGGTCGTGATCCGCAGGCTCTGGCCAAAGCCGTTCAGATCCATCACGACACACAGCACACAATGTACTTTGCCTGACAGAGCAGCAGAACGCCATACCAATCTCCATTTTCCTCAGAGCTCTGAAATGTATGGTTTAATCCAAACTCCTGTTTTTGTCAGGGAATAGCGCTCTTGGCTTCCTACCAGCACACTTTGGACTTTTTGCACTGAATTTCTTCAGTCTTATCCTAATTGAAGAAAGTAATTACTTTGTTTTTGTTTTTACATTTTTTTTTTTTTTTTTTTTTAATTTAAGTATATCAAAAACTTCAACTGTCTTCTGATGCGTTGGACTGAACCTTTACCTCAAACCTTTCAAGATATCTGAAGATTTTGCTCCAAATGGTCACTTTTATTTTTCGTTTTAAAAGCCAGCATTTCTCCATCTTTGGGTATAACAAAAGTTGTCATACTTGTCTTAACTTCACGCTGCTTTGTGAGTATATACATATATGGTAAAGTATAACTGTGTGGGGCCATAAACTTACTAAATGAGGTTTAGTCTTTACTGTAAAATACCTTTTTAAAGTGATTTTGTTTTTTTACAGATATTGCTGTCTGTCAGGTTCTCTTTACCATTGCAGCTTGTACTTTAGATTGTGCAGGCTGCAAAACAATTGCACTATATTGCAGATTAATTAAATTAGTTTTTTTTTCTGTATTAACATGAATGTGTAATATGAATAAGATTTTAATATAAGGGCCATGTGGCAAACACTGCCATTGGTTTTTAAGAAGCAGATTGCCATTATTTTTTCGCTGCCCTCCCCATGAGTTCTCCACTTCCCAAAACCGTATGTAAGTATTTGCCAGCACATGAAAATGCCCGTGTTATGCTGCTGTGATTTGATATAAAACCTTTTTACTTGTAGTAAGGGTGGGGTTTGCGATAATCTTTAGGCAATAAAACCTTTCCATTGACTCGCACAGCATTTCTATGTAATAGCATTGTATGTCAACATCCCACTTTCTGTCTTTAAAATGATTGGTGCAGCTAAAAGGATTCTTTGAAATCCCCTTTAAATTCATGTTAGGTCTTGTGTATCTGAAAGGAAAGCATGTTGCCTATTGAGACCCAAACAAAATGTCAGCTGTTCTTGTATAAAGGAACCTGGACGATGTTGGCAACATAAGCATTTATTTCAGTTTTTTTTTTTTTTTATATACACATGTCTCTCCCATGCACTAGTTACAAATGGTCTTTTGTTCTTCACTGCCAGCAGGGCAGGCCCTGCTATTGACCCTTAAGCCCTTTTAAATGTATAAACGTATGTATCTAAAGTATCTAAGTCAGTGGAATCTTCACAGTTTATACCAGCATTTTCACTTTGTGATGGACCTCTGAGCTTGCTACGTATGAACTTTTCATATGACTAAAAGTCTCATCAGGCCCTTTTGACATGCTTTGCTGCCTGAAAACTGCTGCATAATTTCCTTTTTTTTATTTCCGATACTTGTCCAGTAAGCAGAGCTAGTGCTGTATTGACTGATGTGACAAAGCCAGACAGCTAATCCACATTCTTATTTCTCTGTAAATACCTCAAAGCATTTACTGCTTCAATCTGCTCTGTCCCCTCACTCCACCTTTTTCTGCAGCATGGCTACAGGTCTGACCAGCACATGCAATTTTGTTGTTTTTCCCTTTTTTTTTTTCTCTTTTTTTTTGACACACAGAAACCAGATATACCTCACTGGGATAGTGGAAGTTTGTCTTTTGTGGGGGGAATATTAATGCTGCTTTGAGCTTTGCTGCTTGGTAACCCCTTCAGTGCCAGGTGATGTCATTCTGCTTTCCATTTTCAATTTTTTTCCACCATGCTTAAAAGCAGTGTACATTTGTGAAAAGCACTCAGTGCGTGTCTCTCATTCACAAGATATGTTTGTAATTAGCTTTGCTTCATCATTTACTGCAATTTTTCATTACCTGCTTCGCTTGTAGTGGGATTTAAACCAACTTGAATTCAACAAGTCCCTTGGGATTGGAGGGGTTGTGAACTTTCTCCTTGATAGCTGAGGTGACTTTACAGTGTTCATATATACAGCAATTTTTTTTTTCACCTGTGCATCAGGCAACACATCGTATCTGTGCCATGAGTCTTGCAGATGTCACTGCAATGTCAAGTTGCCTGCTTAAAACTGGGGAGGGTGGGTCTGTTGCACGCTTTCTGTACAAATGTGTAAAACTGAGCCGGGACACATTCAAAATGTTAAAATGCAGACGTGTGAAAGTGGGTTGTTATTTGTTGACCTACAAACGCAGTCCTTTGCTTTTTATTTATTATTTTTCTGCATAGTTTTATGTAGGAAAAAGCAATGGGTAGGGTGGGATAGTACTATGTAGGGTTTATGTGTTTGTACATTTACAGGTTGTGTTGCAGCAATACTATTGTGATCTGTTTTGGACTTTTAACTAACGGTATTATTTAGGTGCCGAATGGAGCACATTTTGGCTGTGTTCAGAAAATAATTAGGAATTGTTTGTGGATAGAGGTTTATTAAAAATGGTAATTTCACAGTCTAAATAAAAGAATTGAGAAGTGAAGCCCTGCATACAAGTTTTTATTGCCAAGCCGTTTTTTTTTTTTTTTAATGGAAGCAAAGACCACCGGTGACTTCCAGATATTGACTTCCAGATATTGCACTTAGTTATGAACTGCTGTCTATAAACTGCCACAAGACAGTTTAATTTCGGCTTGCATGTGCACAAACTGTGACCTTCAAGGTATCGTATATACATTTGTGGGGACCTCTGTACTGTTGCTTGTTTTTGAAAAAACAGCATGTACAATGACCTTGCATCTTTTGAAATGATGCCATAGAAAAGTACATGGAAATTGCAGAACATAGCAAAGGCAAATGTTTTTTTAACAGAAATAATGGAATGCATTAAACAAGCACTTGTGTTTATGCGTGTTGCAACCTGTTTGGGATAGTGGGATTTGCAGCGCATGAACCTTGCGTTTTTAAGCAGTTTTTGATGTAGCAGAGAGGAATAGGACTCAAAAAAAAAAGTGCTTACGACAATCATTTACATTTAGGTCACATAGTTTGTGATGTGTCAAAAATGAATTGTTGTCAGTGTCTGACCTTTTTTAAACTTGCTGATAATTCTCCAGTAAGTTTGGTCTTAAGAACAAGATGTCCTTGCCATTTGTGGTACATGTATGTGGTGGTAAATTAAAGTGCAACTCTCCTTTTACTGACATGTAGAAGAATTCCACTTTTGCCCTGGTTTGCAATATTTGCAAGAGCCACACTTTTAGGAAAACCTTAGTGAGACATTTGTAGCCTGCCTGACCTCTCTGAAGTATCTAGCTGAATGGTTGTCTGTGTGGTTTTAGGACTTTGTGCCACTGACCATCTTAAGCACAGAATTTGTAACTTGACTAGCAGCATACTTTGGTCTGGATCACTAATGCAAAGTATTGACGTTTATAGGGTCAGCCTGACAACTAAATGTACATCACGAAGTAACAACCCCCACGTTTACTTCAACACAAGGATTCCTTTAAAAGTGGCAACGTTACCAAACAAATTACCCCCTTTTCCCCCTTTTTAAAGTGTAGGTCATCTCCTCTTACTACATATGTTTTGAGGTTGGGTATGCGATGTGCAGGGCTGTATAGGTTTAAAGGTGACACTTGCTTTCCTCGAGGGCATTTACAAACTTTTTTTGGGCTAATTTTATGATCTGTGAGACATTTGAGCGGTTATTGTAATATCATAATTTTTTTCTTAATTTTTATTCTACTAAAGAGTAAGAAAGATACTTTACCATGTTACTAATTTCTATAGTGTTTTATGTGTAGAAATGGGATTTCTTGTACAGGAGTTTGCGTTTGACTTTTGATGTACATTTTTGTTTCTATACTGTTGCTAGACTTGTAATGTTCAAATTGTGTTTTATGAAATTCTGAATGGATGTCTATAGCAATACGAGGTAAAATGAGGTTTTTTTTCTTAAAAGCTATTTAAGAGCAGTTTAGCAGCCCATGTTGCTAGATTGAAATGCTGGCTGTATTTGTTTTTTTTTTTTTAAACCTTGCAGGGATATCATTTGTTTTTAATGTGTTTAAATGAAAATATATGGCAAAATGCCAAATAAAGGGTCTCTGTGTGTGTGTTTTACTCTTGCATTGTTTTTAACACTTTCATTTCCAAACAAGGCAACACCTGGAAATCCAACTCTAGATTTCTCTATTTTAACATAAAGACAAAGGAAACAAAGTAATTGTCAGAATTTATCTAGGACATTAAAATGCAGACCCAATGGTAGGCCATATTCAATGTATTTCTGGAGACTGCATTGTTAAAATTTGTAGTTGAAAATAGTTTTTTCTAATATCACTGTTCCAAACCAGAGCCGTTTATACTATATTGGTAAAAAAGTATTGGGACACCCCTCCAAATCATTGGATTAAGGTGTTCCAATCTCCTCCATGACCACAGGTGTATAAAAGCAAACACCTAGGCATGCAGACTGCTTCTACAAACATTTGTGAAAGAATGGGCCACTCGAGCTCAGAGAATCCAAGCGTTGTACTGTGATAGGTTGCCACCTGTGAAATTTCCTTGCTACTAAATATTCCATGGTCAACTGTTAAGGTGCCCATACACCTTACAATTATCTGCAGATTTTCTGTGTTCAGATGGAAAAGGTGCAACAGATTGGCCCAGGTGTAGATTACTCCATCCACACAGTTAAGTGTAGATGGAGGAATCTGTTGCACCTTTTCCATCTGACCATAAAAAAATCTGCAGATAATTGTAAGGTGTATGGCCAGCTTTAGTGGGATTATAACAGTGGAAGCAACTGGAACAGCAGCAACTCAGCCACGAAGTGGTAGGTCACGTACAATAAAAAGTGGTGGGGTCAGTGTACACTGAAACGCACAGTGCGCAGAAGTCATTAACTGTCTGGAGAGTCAATAGCTACAGACCTCCAAACTTCGTGTGGCCTTTAGATTGGCACAACAGTGTGTAGAGAGCGTCGTGGAATGGGTTTCCATGGCCGAGCAGCTGCATCCAAGCCTTACATCACCAAGTGCAATACATCACCAAGTGTCAGATGCAGTGGTGTAAAGCACACAGATGGACGTGTCTGGGTTTGGCGGTTGCCAGGAGAACGGTACTTGCCTGACTGCATTGTGCCAAGTGTAAAGTTTTTGGTGGAGGGGGGATTATGGTGTGGGTTGTTTTTCAGGGGTTGGGCTTGGCCCCTTAGTTCCAGTGAAGGGAACTCTTAAGGCATCAGCATACCAAGACATTTTGGCTCTTTCCTGTTCCAACATGATTGCCCACTCGTGCACAAAGCAAGGTCCATAAAGATGTGGAGGAACTTGACTGGCCTGCACAGAGTCATGAGCTCAACCCGATAGAACTCCTTTGGGATGAATTAGAGCGGAGACTGCAAGCCAGGCCTTCTCGTCCAACATCAGTACCTGACCTTACAAATGCGCTTCTGGAAGAATGGTCAAACATTCCCATAGACACATTCCTAAACCTTGTGGACGCCTTCCCAGATGAGTTGAAGCTGTTCTAGCGGCAAAGGGTGGGCCAACTCAATATTGAACCCTACGGACTAAGACTGGCATGCCATTAAAGTTCATGTGCATGTAAAGGCAGGTGTCCCAATACTTTTGGCGTCATAGTAGATTTTATGAACTAATTTCTGTTGATTGTTGACAATGCAACTTATGCTCGTCAACATTCTAGGGCTTCTTTACACAATGTCGATTTGAGCTGTGTTTATTCTCCACACCACCACAATGGTTCTTTATATGCCCTGTTCACATCATACACATGCAGTGGTGTGCATTGAAAAATGCAACTTTAATATGTACTAAGAATGTTGGCAATGTTTATAACAATCAGACTTGTGTGATCTGTAGACTCTAGCAGCAAGTTGGAATACCTAATCGATGGAGGAGTGTAATAAATGTGAACCAGAAATATGAGGGATGTTGCTGATTTTAGGTACCCATAAATCATACCCATATCCCTTTCCTTAATGTACTAAAGGTCTTGCTTCACAGCTCAGTTTATTGGCAGGTATTTCAGTGTACACAGGAACTTAACTGCCTTCATTTGGTCACGTGACTGTCTGAGCCAGGGAGAATGATTACCGGATACATTCAAGTGTTTTTGTTAACATGTAGCATGCATCTTACAATGCTTGTTTTTCTTTTCTCGATCAGGAAGGGTGTAGATGCAGTTTACAAAGACTGTAATTTTGATTAGTTGCAAACTTCAGCCCAATAATGGGTAAGGTCCAAATCTCTCCGAGGCTTAACTCTGTCACCATTTTGGAACGTTCCCTCATTTCCTTTTTGGAACATGGAGTGAAGTGTGTACACTGCATGGCACATGTGCCCTACAGTGAACACTGAAAACAAAGAAATCCATGGGGGAGAAAACATTTTTTTTTTGGTAGAAGATGCTTATCATGCAGGCTTTCTTCTGAATGTCTCCTTCCAAAAGCACTACCTACAATCCTTTTTTATATATATTTCTTTGACTTTTTATTTCTGCTTTTAATGTACATACTATATTCAAAATTAAGAAAAAAGTAGGTGGTCTAGTTTAGGCTCTGTATTTTCAGCCATCATAGTCAAAAGGAAACAATATTTGCAATTTCCTTCACAATCATGTTTTACTAACAATGTTTGTGCAACTCAAGATATGTATTCCATCTTTTTTTTCCCCCCATACAGTTTTGGTAATCCCACTGTAGCCACCTATTTTCACAGACAAGGGCTTGTTCACACCAAATGCAGACCAGATCTGCATGAGTTTCTGCACACGCAGTGCAGTGGGTTGTGCTGTGTTTTTGGCCTGTGTTTTTAAGCGTGCCGGGCCGTTTTTGGTAAAACAAAAAACATATTTGTTTAAAATGGGCTTTCAGTGTGTTCCAGGGTGTTTGCATGTAGTTTTTATGCATTTGCATGCGTTTCAGAGCAGGTAAAATAGGGCTTGCTGCAGTTTTTTTTTTTACATGCTCTGGAACTGAACACTGCAGTGTGAACTAGAGCCCAAAATACCATTGGAATACATTGGATGCAGTTTTGATCCGGTCTGTACCTGCCCTGCTCCTGGAACGTGCTTTGGTGTGAACAAGGCTTAATACATTCATTAAGCATCTAATGGTAGGGCTCAGAGCTTTTTCTTATGTAGTAATATTACTATTTGGCATTTCTACTGGGTTCTGGCAGCAGAAGGTGTTTGTTCTCCATACTTTCCATTTATTTGCAGGAAAGCAGAAGCTGAAATGTGAAGTTGCATTGTGTGGTTTATTATGCATTGTATGCATAATAAAGAGATCACAGCAGTGTGCTATATTCCTGATTGCTGTTTTATACCTTGCTGAAGATATTTACCTCCCTTCCTGTTGAAGTGCCTGCAATGGAAGCTATGATAAATGTCACTAGAGTTGTCATAGATTGTCATCAGGGTTGTCTTGCAGTCATAACTGTTTTCCATGCAATCAAAAATGTAAAAAAAAAAAAGTAAAACTCAGTTTCTTTAGTGAGAACTCTGTGGCACTTCATGGGCTACATTCATTGGCCTGTATTTTATGAATGCTTGTTCTGGTGTGGGGTAACAGTGTGATGTCTAGAGGAGATCCGTATCTACTCTGTGAATAGCAGTTATAAGTGCATTTGATCCTTATTGGGACACTTGTTTTCGCTCACTGTTAACTAGAAGGGTGGAGAGTATTAGCAATAAAGCATCTGCAACGTGGCACCCTCTTCTGCCAAGCCAAAAGCTCTGTTTGGAGTTGCCCTTAAACTGCTATCCTGAATGCCAATCTCAAAATGGTAGAGTGTTTTAGTATTAGTGTGCTGCCAAAACTTTTTTTTTAGCTTTGGAGAGAGCTACAGAGGGTTAGTTGCCTTGTCAGTATATGTTTTATACTGCTTAGATTCAGATGCTGGAAGATCTGAAATGTTTAAAGCTTTACAAAGGCATCTAAGGAATTGCAAAACTTGCATCCTTAAAGTGGCAGTACGCTGCTCAAAAAAGAAGGGGCCCATGCACACTGTCAGCTATAGTGTGCTATTATGCACAACATATTTGCACTTTGACAGACTATCCTACAGAAGTGCTCCCTTCCAGCCCCCAGTGTGTCTGACTCCTGCCGGTCTGGGACTGCACTGAGCTGCACATGCATGGCAGAAACCTCTATGATAGATGAGACTTTATCTCCTCTGTCACTTGGCCCCCCACTTTAATAGAACTTTTAGTTTGGTGATAGAGTAAGGCCCCTTTCACATGGGCTGAGCAGGATAGGATCTGTGCACATATCCTCTTCTGATCAGAGCAGTACAGAGTGCATGTGTCTACTGTGACATCTGTGTTTGTACAGTTTTTCTTCCTCCATCTTATGAAGAAGGATAAAAAAAATAAAAATACAATTACCTGACCCCATGTCTGTCTATGGGGAATCAGATGTAAATGGGGCATGTGTCCGTTTATATATCTGATTACGCCCTGGTCCAGCGAAATGGAATTCTGTTCTGTTTTACCAGACCCGGCCACAGGAGGAGGTAGGGGTAACCAGGTGTATTCGGATACCAGTAATCTGCCTAAACAACTGCATGCTCCTTAGGCAAAAGACGTGCGACCGTACAGTAAAAACGGTTGCACGTCTTCCATACACTTTGCGATTATCGTGGGATGTCCCGCGATTATCGTGCGATAAGGTGCCCATACACTGTGCGATTAAGGAAGGGTTATAACTGCTGTCAGTTTTTAGTTTGTTTACTAATCTCCTCCTTTGACCCAAAGTTGGCAGATAGTGAGCTACTGCCTGTTATCTGCAGAGCTGTGTTGCAGCCTGGAAGTATCCCAACAATGTTGTTGGGATCCTCCCTGCTGCCTGATTGACAACTAGTTTTGCCTCTCTAGAGCCAGCTGTGCCTGGCCCCTTCCCTCCCTCCAATGAGCGCTGGAGGAACAGAGAGGGGGCAATCCATATGAGAACTCTGCAGGGGAGACCATGACATGAGTGATCAGAGGTTTATGGTTTGTTCAGCTCTCGATCTATAGAGATGGCATGTGACAAATGCAGTGTCACAGGCTGACTCTTAAAGGAGAACTATGGCATAAGTGATTTACACACTCCTCATACTTAAAGCCGACGTGTGACATGGAAATTGTTACATGTTGACGCTATAGATCGGGAAGTGAGTGAACACTGCTCTCGCTTGCTTCAGGATCATCTCCCTGCAGCGAGTGGTGATTGTCAGTACCTGCATGGAACTCCCGTCACCCTGAAGAGAACTATAGGATAAAAATGTTAACCCATAGTTCTCTTGGTTTAAGAGTACGTTTTACTCTTTCAATACTTCTTTAAACTCCAAACTTTGCACAGTTGTCATCAGAACAGAGGTGATCCCTGCTGTGGTGCTACCTTTCTGCCAGAGGAACTGCCGTTTACTTTCCATTAGGTCTACATGATAGAAAATGCGTGAAATGTCTCTAATCAAAGTATAAACTGGAAAAACGGTCTGGCTATGCATGCAAAATGGTCTATGCTCGACATAGTGGCTATGTATGGAGCATGTCATTTGCACATGCCAATGGTTAACAAGATAGTTCTAACAACTGCTTAGGCCAGCTGGGTAAGCATGCCTAACGGCATTTTCTATTAAAGCTATCTTCTGTAATTCGCCGGGAAAAATCCGTTAAAACTGCACTTGATGGCAAGTAGGTATCGATGCCACGGTTAGGACGCTCGAATTCAAACGCGCATATGCCATTTGTACGCACATACTGTTATTTCAATAAAGTTTGTTGCAGGAAAAAAAAACGACGCTTTGCTATTGGCTGCGCGGCTCAAGTCCCGGCACGCATGCGCGGGCATGCTGGAGGCTTAGGAACACAGGCAGCAGCTGCAGCCAGGCGACCAGGCTAGTTTGTATACCGGGGCAGAAAACAGGCTGGGTGCATGGGATGGAAGCTGGACCTTCTACACCAGGTAAGCAATGCTCGGGGGCTCCTCCAGTTTGCAGGAGAAAGGGAAGAGGTGCTGAACCTGGGGAGGAGGAGGGAAAAGAGGTACTGTCTCTTCCAGACTGCAGCTAATGGTGATGGAGAGACCCCCTAAAGAAATGCAAATTGGGAAATGCGTTTGATGCCAAAGGGGAGGGAGGGAGGGAATGCTTATTTTTAAACAAGGTTGTAGGGAAGGATGTGAGTGGTCCATGGTATCATTCAGGAGGGAGGACACAGGAACCTGTTCTTAGTGCAGCTGGGAAAACTTCTAAGAACTGTCTTGTGGAGAAAACTTCACTGGAGGGGAACCACTACATGTTCGACTGCATAGCAGGCGACACTTTGCTGAATCGTCCTTCTCAGCCGTCTAACAATTGTTCTAAAGGACTACGATGCACTTTGATAACGTTCTGGTGTGCATTTAAAGGACCATTGTTGCAAAGCTGGATGTGGTTAACACTTTGTACTGTGGATATAATTTTTTTATATTTTTTTACATTTCTGTAGTTATGGCATGTGTCTAAAAAAATGTTTTTTTTTCTTTATGCAATAAAAATCCTAAATAAAGGTGACTGGTCTAGGTGCTCGTGGCTTGTTATAGTTTGTCCCAACCCCTGTAACTTTCACTTTTGCATGTAAATGTGCAGAAAACCAGAAATATGCATGTGGAAAAAAAGGAATTTATATACTGAATGCTATAAGTATTAAAGTGACACTAAACTTAAGAGTTAAATCTTAAAAATGCATTCAAGTACCCTAACTATTGACAAAAATGTATTTTATTTGTACATTGCTCACATGTAGATCCTCAATTCATCTCTGAATTGGTGCTGCCACTTTTCTTCCTTCTGGAGGGTGGCTACTTTTGTTCCCCATAGTTGGATTATAATCTCAATACAAATGAGTAAACTAAACATGAGATTGTAGTCCATCATTGGGGTGAGCTCTGAGAGGTGGCTACTTCACAACATACGCAGGGACCATGGGACAAAAGTAGCCACCCTCCAGAAGGAAGGACAGTGTCAGCATGAATTCAGAGATGATTTGATGATCTACAGCTGAGTGATACACAAATAACATACATTTTGGTTAATAGTTAAGAATGCATTCAAGTACCTTAAGATTTTATGTCTGATTTTAGTGTCCTTTTTAAAGTAGACATAATCACTGAAATCTACTACAAGCTTTAACATGTAATTTTAAAAGTTGTTGGTTTCAGTCTTTTTAAATATTCAGCTTTCATAAAGCTAGTGGACCAGCCATAAAGATTCTTGTTCAGGTACTTGCTGTTATGGTGCCTCGTAACTGTGCTCCTGTGCTGTCATAGTGGATGGAGGCTATAAGTGCCCGTGCTGTCAGTTTGTGAACGCATGGTCCACCATTGTCATTTTTTAGGAAGCTAGTAAAGAGCAATTATCTCTAGCTGATGCTGGAGCAAGTACATGTAGATAGAAAGCGGCTGCAAAGAGACTGCAAGAAATCAGCAGTACTGAAGTGCAACAAAAAAAAGGTGACAATGGGGTCTTCTAAAAAAAAAAAGAGCAGCTGTTGTTAAAGTGTTTAAATACTGGACTGTCAGCCGAAAATCTGGGTCTGAACGTGCGAATTGTGGCCGTCAGCGACTAGTCAATGTTAGGGCAGAACGGAGAGTGGCAAGACTGGTACAAGACAACAGAAGTGCAACAGTGCTGTGTCAGATTCCTTGCATCACCTTTCAACATCTCGTGGAGTCACGAGGTGGCCCAACTAAGTACTAATGGGGTGGTCATAATAATCTGGCCACTCAGTGTATATTGCTGTAGTAAATGAAATGTCATCCAGTTAGAGTTAAGAACACCTACATTTTGTACAGATGCATTAAAAAAAAATAAAAAATAGTGCAATTCTTTGTTTAAAAACTTACTTGTTGCTCCAGGATGCAAATTAATGAATGGAGGAAAAAGGCAGTAGAAGAGGGGGCTGGTCATATAACTGGCCTCTCCTCCATTTACAGTGTTCACTTTCAAGATCATGCAGAGAAAACTCTTTAGGACACTGCAAGCGCCACATACTGGGTTACATTTTATGAATGACAAAAAAAAAAAAAAAAAAATGCTTTGCAATGTGGAATAAACACTGCGAAGTCCAACAACGAATAAATAGCAATTTTTGTCCTCTTTAAATGGTCTCCCTTGTCGCTGTGTGGAGGTTTCTACCTCAGTAGAAGAGCAACGCTTATTGTTCAGGAGGAATTTAAGGCAAACTGTAAATTTATCAGGGTACTGTGTAGGAACAATTGATATTTGTAGATGTTCCCTATGATGCAGCAGTGCTCTTGGTTGGGATCTCGGTTACAATGACTGTTCCTTGTTGGAATCTCATGGTTACAGTCAGCTCTTAGGCCTTGTTCACACCAAGCGCGTTAATGGAACAGAGCAGTTACAGACCGGAGCAAAACTGCGTCCAATGTATTCCAATAGTATTTTTAGCTCCAGTTCACATCGCAGCCTTCCGTTCCAGAGCAGGTAAAAAAAAACTGCAGCAGGCCCTATTTTACCTGCTCTGGAATGCATGCAAACGTATCAAAAATGCATGCGAACGCACTAAAAGCCCATTTTAACCAAAAATAATTATTTTTTTTAATCCAAAAATGGCCCAGAACGCATAAAAAATGCGGCACAACCTACTGCACTGCGTGTGCAGAAACTCATGCAGATCTGCTCTGCATTTGGTGTGAACAAGGCCTTAGTTGGGATGTCTGTCTCATCTAGCATAACGCTTCTGCATTTGTACACAGAGATGTAAATGAAATGTTCCCTAGGATTTAAAGCAATGTGTCAGGAAAAGTCACTGCAAGCCCTTACAAATAACAGCTCAAATTCAAATATTCTCAGCTTCATGAATATGCTTCTACAAATTGTCGTCCTTTATACAATTATCATGACCATCTTAGTACAATGTTTTTGTTTATCAAAAAAGGTTATATGGAAGTTCCATTGGGAAATCAAATAAATAGCAAAAGTAATCTAAAATTTTCTACAGAAATTCCAGCGTTCATAAACATAAATAAAACAGGCTGATTGATGGCTTAGCAATAGTCTTTCCCACCAGCATTCACTAAACAGGTGTATTGTCTCTTGGCAGCAATCCCCATTGTGCTTTTGTCAGAAATAAATTTTTTTGAATTGGTCGTCATCTGGAAGTTCTCACAAACTGTGCCGTGAATTCATTTGTGAAAGGATGTCCTGCATTCACATTCATGCACATTTCATTTGTGACCAAGACCAAAAAATATGGAATGACTTCCAATTGAGACTCTTGTAAGGAAAATTGGCTCGAAGGCCTGGTTCACACCTGGGCGTTTTGCAGCGCGTTCCTACACGCTGTAAAACGCTCAACATGTGAAAACCAATGATTGCCTATGGGCATGGTTCCCACCTGGGCATTTTACAGCGCGTAGGAACGTGCTGCAAAACGCCCTACGCCCAAAGAAGTACAGGAGCTTCTTTGGGGCGTTTTGCCGCGCATTGCCATTGGTATTCCCGAGTGTGGATCGGGGTTAACAAAGCGGTAACCCCGAGCCACACTCGGGAATACAGC
>NW_017306338.1:982353-991733 GCF_000935625.1 Nanorana parkeri
ACAGGAGCTTCTTTGGGGCGTTTTGCCGCGCATTGCCAATGGTATTCCCGAGTGTGGATCGGGGTTAACAAAGCGGTAACCCCGAGCCACACTCGGGAATACAGCGTACAGGTCTTACCTTGTCCGCGATCCCCGCTGTGTCTTCAGGGGCTGCCGACTTCCGGGTTCCGTTCCTCGCGAGCGGCCGTGTCGCAGGGGGGCGGAGCCGGCGTGCAGTTTAAAAGTGAAACAAAAATTATTTTTTTTTAAATAGAAAATAAAGGGAAAAAAAATAAAATAATACTGCGAGTAAAACGCCTGTTTCACTGAACGAAAAAATGCAAAAAAAAAACCAACATTAACCTCTTGCCGTCCGCCCGTAGTAAAAAAACGGACGGACGGCACTGCTGCATCTGCGGGTTGCCGTCTCCAGACGGCAATTTTTTTCTGCTCGCGTGCGCCCCCTAGCGGGCACGCACGGGCAGAAAAGACCCGATCAATGCACACACCCGTTACCGGGTGTTTCACATATAGGCGATCAGCGGGTCCATAGCCCGCCGATCGCCTATATGTGCTCGTTCGCGGCTCGTTTTTTTTTTCCCCCCCTGACCCCTCACCTTGATTCCCGGGATCCAAGATGGGGCAGCAGATCCCCGGCTCCGAGGGCGTCAGGAGGAGGAGGACGGGAGATCAGCTCCTTGCTGATCCCCGTCCAGCTCAGGTGTGAACCCAGCCTTAGAGACCGTTATTCTCACATCGGAGAGATTTCCCCTCCCTTCCTGTTGTGTGCATGAAACAGGAAGTAAAGAAATCTCACCGATCGGGTAATGATGGCAACAATAACTGACAGGGGTTTAAACCATTCCCTACTTTATCTAAAACAAAAAAGCTTTTAAATTGTAAAATAATATTAAACTCTCAAACACTTTTTCCATAACTAATCCAGATCAAATAAATATATATTGCCCAGCAAAGTATTTTAAATTTTTACCCATTTTCTTTACAGTCATCATGTTTCCAAATAGCTGGCTCCAACTGTCTTCCCTGAACCTACTGTCCACAAGGGACAGAGCAAGCTCCAGCAACTGTTCATCTACTAGCTTGGAGAAGGGAGGAGCATGGGGAATGTGCGTGAGTTGCAGTGTCTCTGTGTTTGTGAACACACACACACTTTACTAGCACATACAAGGGTGGCTCTATAGGACCTTGCAAGGGAAAGGAGCCACCCTAAAACAGGATCTGAGGGCCAGCACTCTGGGGACCAGCCGATTCTGCAGGAACAACTTTTAAACATCAAGAAGCAGTACCCATTGTAAGTGATTTAATCAGCATTGGAAATAGCTTAAAGGGTAAACCCACTTTCTCCCCAAGTTTGAGAAAATGGAATTACCCACACAAATCTTGCACTTCGTCATACCTCCAGCTGATGACCGCCATCACCTATATACACCATACATCGCACTGCAGCCCGGCTCTCAGCACCTAGAATTTTAAAGATTTGGGTAGAAGATTTGTATGGGAAATTTCATTGTCTCACATTTGGTAGAAAGTGGAATTACCCTTTAAAAAAAGTGACTTCAATATCACTTGCTCTGTCTTGCATAGGGAAAGGGAAATTTAAGCAAGTTATTTAGAATAAGGATGCCAGTCACTACCGACCCCCTCCCCCATTGTTTTTTCTTGAACATGGCTGGACAAATCCCAAGAGCCAGGTAGCCAGTGTCCTGAAAAATAATAGCGGGAACATATCTTTTGAAGATTGCTCTAGTTCCTGTCATTGAGTTGACTGCTAAAACAATCCTGCTGGCTCCTGGTTTGGACAGACTGGCTCCTGAATTCGGTATTAAGTCGTCCACCCCTGCTCTAGGATTTAATGAAGGGATTTGCCTGAACATATCTGGTATTCCATCATGCACAGTGTGTTGACACAGAACACTATTGCCAAGCCTTTGCAGTGATGTTGGGTTCAGGCCAAATGCCTCTTTATTGCTTGGTAAAAGAAGCAGAATTATGCTTGGAGCTTAATGTGAAGAGTCTGGGAAACTTGTTTTGTTTGATAAAGCAACCTACGCTCTACTGATTGCTGGTGATGTTACTGCAGAACTGGTTTACTGGCATGAAAACTGTGTTACTACTATTATACATAGTGCCAAAATATTGTAATCAGAGATATTTTACCTTCATATAGGTGGACATTCCATGTAAATGCACATGGTATTTTTTCAGGCTGTTTGCAAACATTTCCCTTCTGCTTTCATCAATTTAATGTGATTACAATTTCAATATATGTTTTTGCTCCCGCTGCAGTTTGTAGTTTCACAATTCAAATGACAAATTCCTCACAAAAAATGTTCACGTATGATTTATGGCAAGGCTGGACAAATCCCAGGAGCCAGGTAGTCAATGCTCCTTTTAAAATTACAACTGGTGACTAACTTTTGAGGTTTTCTCTAGTTGTCAATGGAGCCGACTCCTAAAAATATCCTGCTGGCTCCTGGATTGGACAAACTTTGTCTCCTGATTTCCATATTAATTTGTCTACCCCTACTTTATCTGCTCCTTTCGAGACCTCCAGCTCTCTCGTCACCTCCTTGCATGCTTGCCTCCTGGACTTCTCTAGAGTGTCTCCCATCCTCTGGAACTCTTTACCCCGATCTGTCCACTTATCTCCGGCTCTGTCCACCTTTTGGCCTTGTTCACACCAAGCGGGTTCCAGGTGCAGAGCAGTTACAGACCGGATCAAAACAGCCTGTGCAGAAACTCATGCAGATCTGGTCTGCATTTGGTGTGAACAAGCCCTTAGGTGATCCTTGAACACTCATCTCTTCAGGGATGCCTATCCCACCTCAACATAACTGGTCTTTTACTTCTTCCATTAACTCACCCCACATAATTAATACCTTTTTTTTTTTTTTTTTATCGCATGCCTCTCTTACTAGATTTTAAACGAGTAGGGCCCTCCTAACCCTCCTGTATTGAAACTGTACTGCCTCCCTCTATTTTGTAAAGTCCTGTGCAAACTGTTGGCGCTGTATAAATCCTGTTTTAATAATAACAATTTGTCTTGCACAATGCGCATGTGTGTGACATTCACCAGATCAGGCAATTTTCTTTACTAGCAGGAGCCACCGCTAAGCGCACTCTACTGCATTTTTTAGATCTGCAAGTCTGTTACATTGCAGTCAGGGATATGTCTCATTGGAACTGCAGTGGTTTGTTTTTATCATTCATGGCACACTTCAAAGCTTTTAAAGTATTGCTCATTTGGAGCTCATTTCTAAACGCATGCGGAAGCATGTAATGCTTTGCTATGGCTAATTGCGCGCCTAGATGTTTATCATTTAACACTACTTTAACTCAAATAGAGAAAGTCGTGTACCCTCTCTGGCTGTGCTGTCTGGGAGAGGTGTGTGTGTGAGAGCCGTTGAACAGAATTACAAATTCTTTGGCAGATAAGACAATTCACATAAGTTGTTTATCTATTTAGCCGCTTGCTTGGAGTTAAGTTTTAAAACTAATCTTCCAGCAAACTGCTAAATACAAAGTTCAATGCATAGATGTGAACTGTTTTAGCTGTGACTTTGCAGCATCCTTTGTCACCTATGTGTTGATTGGGCGATGAATCCGCATTATCACATTGTAGATTTGTTGTTTAATAAGCAGGAAGGTGACACAGGAAGTTGGAATGCTAAACCAGGAAATAATTTTAGAAGAGATGATCCACTCCTAGCACCCAGCACCTGACTCCATTAGGGCTGCAACCAACTAATTGATGATGAGAATAGTTGTAAACTTTTATCATTATCGATTAGTTGGTTGGATCCCCTAGCTCTCTCCTCCATGCTGGAAGGAGGGCACAGCAAGCAGTGGGCTGGTGCAATAGCCAGCCTGCTATTGCACCAGCCCACTGCTTGCTGTATTTACATTTTTATATAGTCCAAATAAGAGAGTTCTAAAATCAATTGTTTATATGAAACCAGCACGTACAGGAACTACAGGCCAGCAGAATATCCTGGCATGAACTAGGATCAAAGTTCCGGCTTATTTTCTATTTCCACCCAGGCACATATCACAGTTGCAATCAGCACTATGACTGTGGATGGCAAAACTTAGAGTTGGCTTACTTTATATGAGGCCACATCATCCAGTATGGTCAGCCTATTCAGTACACTGACTGCCCAACATCATTCTGGTACTTATAAGAAATGAATGCCCTGCGCCAGGTCCAGGCTGAAATCAGTCATGCATCATATTACATGGTCTGGGGGTGAGATGCATAAGCTCATGTTGACGTGTTTCGTCCAATCACAGAACTGCATTAGGAAGTTAAATTGTATCCACCAGGTATGCCTCTTAAAACACTTACCTGCTTTTTGTACTGCCCATCTTTCAGTCTTAAAGTGACAATACCATGATGGTAGACATATAGGCATAAAATGTTTAGAGCAGCTAAAAGCATTAACAATTCCTTATATCATATATCATGTTTAATTATCACTTTGATCGCCTCCAGTTAGAAAGTATTCCGCATATCAAAGTGGTCGATAATCTTATAGGTCGACTTTTTCCAAAAGATAGCACATTTCTAAAGGGGAAAGCGCCCAATGAAGCAGAAGGAAAACTGCATAAATCCTTTCAAGTCGAAACTAGCTATATTACTCTTTCTACTTTGTATATTGTCAACCCTTCCAATACATTTAGAGATGTTCAATAAGCCAAGCTAGTTTTTTTTATTCTTCTCAATTTTGGGACTATCCTTTAACGTAAGGATGCGCTGATGCCATTTTTTCCAGACCGAGTAGCAGTACCGATACTTTTCCTCAAGTACTTGCCAATATCAATTACCAATTATACTTTTTTTGTGTGTCATGTGACAGATTTTATAAAACAATAGACTAATGATTTTAGGACAGTGGTGGAGCACCAGGACTCGGTCGCAGCTGCAAATTCTGCGCCCCTGGTAGTTTTGCCACTGACTCCAAGCTGTAGACGGACTGCTAATCTTAGCAATACATTATATAGCATTGCAGAATAGCACCAGCTATAGAGTACAAATCTCAGCAATACATTTTACGGCAATGCTAAATAATACCATCAGCTATAGAGGACTACAAATCCCAGCAATACGTTATACAGCAATGCAGAATAAAAATACCCATACGGATAATATCCATGCGACCTTAATCCTAATATTCATAGTGGGAAGACAGTACTATATATACCATAAATATATCTTGCAAAGATAAATAGAATAAAAGCTGGCATCCTGGCAATAATTTAATTTAATCTAATCAGTCGAAATCCTAATACATAGTATAAATAGCATATTTATACTACGTATTAGGATTTCGACTGATTAGACTCTTTACAAGGGATCACTGGTGATAACTGGTGGCATGGGGAAACATAATTCCAGCCGTAGGCTTGCTGCATGTTGTAGTTTTTACATCTATTACTAACCCTCCTCGATCCTAAGGTGCAGGAATTTTGTTTTAATTTATATTCATTTTACATGCAAGTTAGATTTTACTATCATTTTAATTTAATAATGTCATGAAATAAATAATTTCCTCAGGTTTCCTCTATCACTTCACCAGCAAATTCTCAATATAACAAATCCATATAATCATTTGTCCTTTGAGGTATATACATCTGTTTCTTCCCACCATCCGATAAGGAGAAATGTTTTAAAGTCCATTTCCACCTTTGCAGAGCTATTTTTTAAAAACATATGCCAGCAATGTACTCAGTGCACATAAAGCAGGCATATGCAGTTGCTGTATATGAACACATAAACTTACATTTTCTGTTTTATCTTTCCTCTTCATATCCTCATGAAAATGGCCACCTCTGTGCCCTGCAAGCAATCTGTATATATTACAACTGGATACCCCTCGTTCATGAGTATTTCATAGTGGCTTCCCACCCCTTTCCCCAGGACAGTGTATTGTGTGTAAAGGCAGAGCTGGTTTTTAGTGATCTTGTTACACAGAATCACAGGGTAGGGGGCAGCCTGCTTTACAATCTGACCCCTGTGGAGAACATTTTGAATTTGTAGGATTCAGGCCTAATAAAAACTTAATTGAAAAAATGAAGAAAGCGTGCAATGTGAGTCATAAAAATGTGCACACACATACTGTACATCATTACTGCACCTCTACATTACCACAGTAACTGCTAATCACTTACAAAGGTGGAAATGGACTTTAAGTTTGTAAAGGTTTTTGAAGTATTTGTAGTGTTTTGCTGGATGCTTTGGGGGTCATTTCCCAGCTGTCTTGTTATATTTACACCTAGCCAGCATTATATTGTTTCTTAAATGCCTTCAAGGCAACAAGCAATAACTTTCCTTACATGGGTGGGTGGCAGACTCCCACACCCTCTGAAAATAAATCTGCAGTGGATCACTTTTCACAGGGTGGTAGAGCAGCAGCTGCCTGGTGTTCAGGAGGCGATATTGCTGCCTCCTGAATGTCGTTATTTTTGTTGGGGGGACGACGACCCAAAGGGGGGATTTTTCATTGAACTATCGTGCCACAACCATTTTTGGCATGTGGTTGCAGCACAGTCCCACTCGCCTCTATGGTAATGCTGTATAATTTTTGCTATGCCCTGAAGCAAAGCATTGCTAGTGCGGCAATGTATACAGCACTGTCCAACTGCTTTGCAGCTGGGGAGCAGCAAAACTGCGAATCGACTGCTTCATTTTAACGCCCCTCAGCCCTATTCCTAAACAAGGCCTTGCAATGATGACATTTTCTCAAGTTTTCTCATGTGCTTGCAAGAAGAGCTATAACTGCTTATCTCATATTTAAGTGAAGTGCAAATTCCCTCTTTCTCCTCCTGTCCAAAAGTCAGCAACAGTGAGAAGAGGTCCCCTCATTTACAAGCTCAGCCACTGGGGTTCTAAAAATACCAGGTCATTGCAGTGCTGATTTTATGAGGTGACTCTGCCTGCTGCACTACATCTCTGCCTAGAATAATAACACCTTGTCTTCTGCATGTAGTTTGGATTACACAATCCCCTTCTCAAACTGCTACAAATGTTACATTGAATGTAATAAATTAATGTAATTACATTGAAAGGCAGGTAGGAATCTAAAACAAACTCCTTTCTCCTGAAGGATGAGGCCAGTGCAAAGCTTGTAAATCAGTTTAACAAACTAGCCACATGTATATATTTGTGTATACTTAAATACAATATATACAATATATACATAGTAATATTTTTTTATTACTTTTACTATAACAATGGGAGAAAGAAGGTACAATGTACAAAGATTGGGTATTAGGTATGCACTGATCCTGGTATCGGTATCAGTGCCGATACTGAGCATTTTCACAAGTACTCGCCCCGATACTAAACACAGATACTGGCGCTTTACATTTTTTTACAAAAGCTGGAGATCTAAATATGCGCCCCAGTTAACAGGAAGGCTGCCGAGTGTATCAATTTCTTTCATCATGTATAGACAATATAAAAGTCTTTTTTATGTGTATGTGAATCATCTTTGTATTCTAGTTTGGACATGTAGGTGTCCTTTTGCCACTATCTGTGGAGAGTATTTATCTATCAGAAGTCATACATAATTCAACACTGTATTAAATCTACTATTCATTGCTGATGTAAAGAGAGGAAGATGCAGAAGCAAAGCAATACCAATACACACATTGCCCTCTTTATTCTTTTTTTTTTAATCTCCATTACCTTTCTGTTTCCATCACTTCTTCTGTAGATCATCTGTAAAATAAAGCTGGACATGCACTGTAATATTTTCTTCATTCAACCCACAGGCTGAACAAAGAAAATATAACGGATTCCTCCATCCACGCTTAAGGGGGTTGATGGAGGAATCTCTCGATGTTTGCATTGCATTGTGACGGTGGCCACAAGCCATTGTTAAACTACCCAGACAAAGCCGGCAGCTCATTGGCTGTTCAAGAAATCCTGGCCGAAAGGGTGCTGACAGCGGCACCCACTGTGTGAATGACATATACATTTTGGCCGGTTCTTGATGAACCAGCCGACATTCACACAGTGGGTGCTGCAGTCAGCACCCTTTGGCCGGCATTCCTCGAACAGCCAATGAGCTCCCGGCTTTGTCTGGGTATTTTTTCTACCTAGCGGCAGACACTACAATATGCAACCCTTTCAGGCGTCTAAGTCCCCATTCACACCTAGGTGTTGCGGGAATGCCCATTGTGATGACGCATGTTCCCACATATTTACGGGTGATTTTTTCCTGCATTTCGCGTGCATCTCCATTAACCGCCATTGGGTCACTAGCTATTACTTTTTCACAAAATGTTTTCTTTAAGAAAGCTGCTTGACCTAGTCTCTTTATGCAGCTTAGCCTCAACAAAAGCTTTGGAAGGCATTCCCAGACCTTGCTGGACTGAATGATTGTAGGGTCTGCCTGGAATGTGACCTTTAGACAATGCTTATGCCACTTTCCAGACTTTCGTGAATTGTGCTTGATAGCTGCAGAGTGCTTTCAAGGGGCAGAGCCATGGCACGGCCTCTAGTGCGATGCAGTCTCTGAAGACTTTAAGGCCTGGTTTACACCTAGGCGGCATTGGTTTTGCACATATGTACGCGTGTGTTTAGCGTGCAGTTATTTGCGCATTTTGCACACGCGTGAAAACGTGTGTACAGGAAAGACACAAGTTTTGACTGGTAGCTTGAAAACCATTGCAGGCAATGGAGGAATGCGCATAAAAACGCACACGAAAATATTTAACATGCTTGTGCTGAGCGGTTTCTGGCGTTTCCATTGAAGTCTATGGGGGAAATACGAGTTGAAACTGCCAAAAGTAGCTCATGTACCTTTTTCTGCATTTGGCACTTTCCTGCTGGGGTTTTTCTGCGCATTGAAAGTCATGGGATTTTTTGTGTTGGGCATTTAAAAGCGCTTTTCCTACTGTACAAAAATGCCTAGGTGTGAACCAGCCCTAAGAGTAGGCCATGTAGGCTGAGCATTTGTAGCTACTATATTCATTAGAATCATTTTTTAGGACCACTATTATTCCCTTTTTTTTTTAAATTGGTCTCCACAGAAAAGGTTGAAACACTGATGAATTGAGTGCTACATTACTAAGTGAAGCATTACATGCAAACACTCTGTTCCCGCCCTTTAGTGTGAGGTAGTAGCTTCCTGCCATTGCTCCAAACCACAAAAGACTGCTCCTTTTAACCCTTTCGCTGCCAAGGACGTATGGCATACGGACCTACAAAAGTGCTTCCAGCTGGCCAGGTCAGTATGCCATACGGACCTGGCATTTACAGTTCTACTATAAGCTGATGGTCGCTTTAGCGACCATCAGCTTATAGTATAACTGTTCAGCAGACTGTCCCCTTTAAATTAATAGCTGTCATCAGCGGCTCACAAGCCGCTGATGAC
>NW_017306338.1:992082-997896 GCF_000935625.1 Nanorana parkeri
AAAAATAATAATAATAAAAAAAAGCACAACCCCTCCCTCCCCCCACATAACACACACATATTGTGGTGCACACCATGCACATGCGCTGCAGTGCGTTGTTAGAACGCATCGCAGTGCATGATCTTTTTTATTAGTTTTTTTTCTTTAAAAAAAACCATGAAATTAACTGTGGCAGCGCATGGCAAAGCTTTGTGACTCATTGCCATGCGTTGTGATACCTTGTGTTGCAATTAAATATACACCTGTATCATTTTATCACAACACAAACACCAAAACAATTTTTTACATAAGTCGATTATTTACAGTTTTGCATACCTTCATTTTTTTACCTTTTCGCAAAAAGGCGCAATTACAAATTTGCTAATATTTGTTATTTATTAACTCAATACAGTTTTATCTTTTAGATTTAGTCAAAAAATATTTTTTTTTGTGCACGGATACTGATTTTGGTGTGTTTTAACAATTGAATTGTGTATTTTTATCGGTTTAATATTAATTTGAGAAACATTTGCGCAATTATCGCAGGGCCTACAAATTTAGTATCACCATCTTTTTATTCTACCGGGCCTGCGCTTTCAGAAAATATATGGTTTGGGGGGTCTTTTACAAACGCTAGCAACGCAGCAGTTGAAAATCAAATCAATAGGAAAAAATTGCAGAAAATTCAAAAATGGCTTGGCCAGCTGATTTGAAAAATTTTCCGGAGGGCTTGGCAGTGAAAGGGTTAATGCTTTCAGCTGCTAATAGTGACCTTGTCACCTCCGGCCTTTTTAACCTCTCTGGATGGTTCAAGGTTTTACCTTGTATTACAGCTAAGTTGAGCCCATCTGTGGTGCAACATGTTGGACCGCAAACACAAGAGTGCTCCTCCTGCTGTGTGGCCTTCAGAGGACATTAGCATACCTCAAAGCCTTCCCCTGCAGAATCATTATCTGCTTGTAATCTTAGCTGCCTCTGTGCCTTCAGTTGCAAAAGCTCCATCTGATGAAGAGGCTCGTAAATCAATGGCAGCATGAGATGCAGACAGCTATCATAGCTCCCAGGTTAGAGACCATTTAGGCTCTTATTAATGTAATGGGTGCCAACCTAAAGATGGAGGAACAGCCTGGGATTTCCATCTGTGCTACTACCAGTCTAGGACCCCCTCAGACGCACTAAGACTACTCTGCCTTTTCCTATGCATACACTTTTCCCAGATGTCTTGCACACTGACTGGGAAACTCCTGATTCACTCCCGAATGTTTTGCATGAGGCCTTTGACAAAAAGTTGGTGGCTCCCACAGTTGACTTAGTGGTGTCAGACATGTAAAAAAAAAAGTTTTTAATGATCATGCCCTTCGGCGGACAATGTTTCTTTGGAGCTGCCTTGGAAATGCCTAATTAAAGATGTCACTGGGGGTAAGATTATTCATCTACCCCAGCAGAAGAAGCCTGGGCCTCAGGCTGGGGAAAAAAACCACCCTCTTACCTCCAAGACCAAGAAGACTCTCTTTTGCTACCTCCAGGCTTTAGCCTCTAAGGAAAAACCTAAGTAGGGAGCTTAGTTTCACCACAAGCCATGCCCCCCCAAATTTCCCAAAACTGCAAAAAGGCCTCCTTGGCATAAAGGCCCCCCCAACTTTGGAAATTGGGGGTCCCCTTCATGCCAAAGAGGCATTTTTTCAAGGTTCTAGTCCCTGTGCTTGCAATGTTATGCCCTTAGGGCATCCCTATTGTGCAGGATCTGAACAACCTCTAGTTGAAGGAACAGCTGACAAAGGTCCTTACCAGCAATGTGGTGCAGACAGTTTAGACCCTGAAAAGGTTTGGTTGAATCCTGAACCTTCAGGAGTCTGTGTTAACACTGACTCATTACTTTGAATATTTGTGTCAAATCCTGATCACAGCTCAAGCCGGAGTTTGCCTTCCACCAGAAAAACACCAGACTCGCTGCTCCCAGATTAGGACTCTGGTCCAAGAGTCGACTAACTATTCATTTGCATGAGAGTCCTGGAGGTCTCTTTAGAGGCAGTCTCATTTTCCCAATTTCACTTCAGGCCCCTGCAGCTTAACATCCTTCATAGGACAGATCAGTTCAGTCTGTGGTCAAACTGATTCACCTGACACCAAAGAACAGTTTGTGTTTTGGCTTGGTGACTCTGGAATCCAGCTCTGGAGTTGCGGAAATCTTTCCTTACAATATCTTGGAAGATCATCACAATGGATGCCAGCCTGGTAGGCTGGGGAGAGGAGTCCTAGACACTTGTTGGTACAGGGGATTTGGATGCCAGAGGAATACTGGCTCCCGATCATTATTCTGGAGCTTTGAGCAATTTAGTTGTCCATACAAAGTAGAGACAACTGAAAGGTCTTTGGATAAAGATTGAACAATGCTATGGAAGTAAATCAATCACAAGGAAGGGACAAGAAGTCTTGCCTTTGAAAGAGAAGAAAGGATCCTGTCCTGGGCAGAACTTCACATTCCAGGATTGGACAATTGAGAGGCAGACTAACTCAGCTGGCAGCACCTCAACCTGCAGAATAGTTTTTAAACTCGTAAGTGTTCCAGAACCTATGTCAAAGGTGACTCTCCTGGCAAGTAAAACAACAAACTGAGCAGGGTTTCTCCGGGTACAGAGATAATCTGGAGGTAGCAGTAGTTGTTTTGGTGGCTCAGTAGAATCGGCACAACCTGATCTATGCGTCCCCTAAAACGCCACCCTGTCTGCTGCACACGTTTTCCTGTATGCTCTGCAGGATCCAGATGGAGGACATTCTAATGATACTCATCATTCTTAACTGGCCCAGACAGATGAGGTACTCCATAGCCTCCTGGGAGATGTTCTGTGGGCTCTTCCAGATTGACCACATCTTCTGTCCCTAGAACCGTTTTACCATCCTTCTTTATGATCGCTGGCTTTAAGGGTATGGTTGTTGAAGCTTAGGTCTTGAGGGACAGAGACCTCTCTGATTTTCCCCTGATGTTAAAAGAAGATCTTTCATTACACATGGAGGACATACTTTGCATGGTACAAGGAAATACATTTCTATCTCAGGGAATACTCCATGAGCCAAATCCTGAATCTTTTATAATCAGGTTTGGATCAGCATTTGGCCCTGAGCACTATCCAAGATCAGATTTTATCACGTGAACTCTATTTCCAAAGATGGCTAGCCACCCATTCTTTGGTTAAGACATTTGTACAGGTTGTTTCTCCTGTAGTTCCCCCTGTTCTCCCACCTATGACTCCATGGGATATAAATTTGTTTCTCTTGGCTCTTCAAAAGCTGCTTTGAACCTATTAGAGATATTTGCCCTTTCTATTCTCAATCACAAGGTTGCGTTTCTTGTTGACATTACCTCTGCAAGGTATGTACAGTATCTGAAATGGCAGCTTTGTCCTGTCTCTGGTTTTGAACAAGGGCATTAAGGCCTAGAGCCTCCTTCCTTCCCAGGTTGGTTTCGGCCTTTCACCTCAGCCTGGCCAAGTACATTAGGAGACAATTTCTCTACATTGTTTGGATGTAGTTTGTGATGTGTGAGTTTACCTCACAGCCACTGCTTCCATTAGAAAACTGACTCCCTCTTATCATCCCTGAGGGTCCCCCCAAAGGGGACCCAGCTTCTCATTCCACCTTTTCTAGGTGTCTCAGACATTTCATCCAAGTTTATGGTCTTAAGAATCGGGTTTCTTCCTTTCCTGTCAAGGCAGAATTTACAAAATTTGTGATTTGTTTCTTGGGCTTTTCAGCATCAGGCAACCATTTCCCAGATTTGTAAGGTCTTCTGTTCACACATCCTATGTGTTGTTTTATAAGTTTTACCAGGTGGATGTTCAGCCCTCCTCGGACGCTAGCTTTGGGTGTAAGGTCCTTCCGGCAGCTCTTTATGATGCAGGCAGTCCCCAGTTGTTGTTTTTTGTTATTATAAGTAAGTGTGCTAGATTTTTGTTTGATGTGTTGCCCAACCCCTTATTAGTCGGACTGCTTTTTGATGTTCTGTGTCCCTTAATGAACGAGAAAGAAAATCCTTTTCTTGAAAGTTAATTGAGGGACAAAAGTCCCATTCCTCTGTGTTTCTGGTTTACTCTGGAACTGCTTGTTACAAAACTAAGGCATGATAGGAGTGGTAGGGGTTATACCAGGCTGGTCCCTTTTTTATTTTTGTATCCTGGTGTCCAAATCCTCCTGTAGGTGGCAAGATAACCCAGTTCTCAGTTTCTGAGGCCTGGTTCACACCTGGGCGTTTTACAGCGCGTTCCTACGCGCTGTAAAACGCTCAACATGTTAAAACCAATGATTGCCTATGGGCATGGTTCCCTCCTGGGCGTTTTGCAGCGCGTAGGAACGCGCTGTAAAACGCCCTACGCCCAAAGTACAGAAGCTTCTTTGGGGCGTTTTGCCGTGCATTTCCATTGGTATTCCCGAGTGTAGATCGGGGTTAACAAAGCGGTAACCCCGAGCCACACTCGGGAATACAGCGTGCAGGTCTTACCTTGTCCGCGATCCCCGCTATGTTCTCTAGCGGCTGCCGACTCCCGAGTTCCGTCCCTTGCGAGTGGCTGCGTCACAGGGGGGCGGAGCCAGCGTGAAGTTTAAAAGTGAAACAACAACAAAAAAATAAAAATAAAGGAAAAATACCCAAAAAATCATACCGCCAGTGAAACGCGCGTTTCACTGAACGGAAAAACGCGCTAAAAAACGAGCTGAAAGAATACGCTCAGGTGTGAACCCAGCCTGAATCATGTGTCCCTCAATAAACTTCCAAGAATAGGTTTTTGCAGTGGGTACAAATGTGCTTGAAATATGCATTAATGAAACCTACCATCTACAGTTTTGATTATTTCAAAAGAAGTTGGTGGTGGTATGTTGTAAATATCCACGCTTTTATTTTTGCAATCTGAAGCTGGATGAGTGATGTTGCCTGTAATTTGCTGTTGCATTCTTTTTTAAGATATATTAAAACCTTTTACTATTTTCAAACATTCCCATGCATATGAACTATTCTATAGGTGGAGGGGAAAAGATTTATGGAAGGAGGAAGATGTTCCCTGTAGCTATTGGTCGGATTCATGTAATGCACATTTTATCTGTGACTACACGCTTCAAGCTAAGTTTAAAGTGAAGTTTGACAGGTGTATGGCTTGTTGAATAAGACAAAGAACAAAGTGTGGTAAGCATCCCGAGTTCATCTTTTAACACATTGAAGGGAATTTATCAAAGCTGGAGCAGACAAAATACTGAGCAGCTGTGCATGGCAACCAATCAGCCTCTCTTTCATTTTCAAATCTTAACGGAATAAACTGAAGAGCGAAGCTGATTGGTTTCCATGGTCAACTGCTCCAGTTTTGATAAATTTCCCTCATTGTCTTGAATAAGCTGAAGTCTGATTGCTAGTGATTACTGCACTTTGGACATTATTGCTGCTAGTAACTCATGAATAGTGCTCCTGCATAAAGTACTTTGATTTTGACTTGTTGAATAAGGCAAAGAACAAAGTGTGGTAAGCATCCGTAGTTCATACATATTTATTTTTGTTGCCTGTAATACTAAGTATAGATTTGTGGCAGCATACACTATACGCTATTGGTCGGATTCATTTAATGCACAATTCCTTCCACATTTGTGTGCCACGTAGTAACATTTTGCCTATTTCCCTGTGCTGGATATAACAAAAAGTTGGGTTAAAAAAAGCAATGCTGTAGTCAACAGACGAATTGCATTCACAATGTGATATGTGACTTGTACGCACAGCAGTACATCTGACCCAACAGATCTATGGAGGTTGAAGTCTTTGTAGCCATTGGTGATTTATTTGCCTGGCTCCCTTTTAGT
>NW_017306338.1:997936-1002465 GCF_000935625.1 Nanorana parkeri
AGCCTGTGCTTTTGTGGTTTCTGCAAGTCTTAACCAATGGTGTTGGCACACATTTAACGATAGATAAAATGCACTCACAGCTGAAAATAACACAGGATAAACATGTGTCTTAATCAGTAGTCTGATTTTTTTCCTTTTTGTTTTCCACATGACAAATCTGATCTCTAAGATCCAAAATGCTCACCTCTTGGTTGTAGCTTTGGCGTTGCTCTTCTGTATGGAGATGATCACTTTAATAACCCCCTGGCCTCTCCTTTGATTGCTGTTTAATAAAATTGTGTCATTTATTTTCTAGCCATACTTCAACCAGATTGCTGCCCTAAACAGCTCTCTGTTTGACAACCCCCTCCCTCCTCTTCCCAGCTGTCCCATAGCCCCCATTTCAAGGCTAATCAAACTGTTAATCGAAAAGCTGCTCAGGTGCAAAATTAGAGTGTTTTCACACAGTATATCGACTGTAATCCTGCTTGGCAGTCATGAGGTTAAACTTCTACGTTAAAGGGTAAAACCCTACTTAACTCGACATCTTTATTGTCGTGCAACAAAAAACAATGACCCATCATGCTAATTTGCATGACAAAGGGAAGCTTGTGAGGCCTTGTCGTTTCAAGAAGAGCAGAAATAAAAGGTGGCCATCTTTTTGCAATGGCCAATCATTTCTCTCCAGGCAGCACACCCCCATTCTGCTTCATAACTCTCTTGCACACATTCTCTCTCTTTCATAGAAAGTCAGTTCTTTGCTCTCATCTCCTTTCATTACTCATTGAACACTATGTGCCCCCTCAGCTGTCACTGCTACATTTGCTATCCCTCTACTGATCTTTTCATCTATTGTTAGACGGCAGGTTGCCATTTTTTTTTCTCGCACTTCCAATGTTTCACCAGCTGTGTTATATGATATTTACAGCTGAGCAGAAAATCGAAGTTATATTTCCATAAATGCTGCTTGTAGGCACACAGTCGTGTGTTACTGCCTCGGCAGAAGCATGCATCTTTGGGTAAGTGTCTCTTTTGCCAGGGTGCAATGAGTCTTAAAGCTGTGATAACACTAATAATAGAGTATGCAGATGCCATTTGTTTCAGGCTCTTTCAGTGTTGTAGTGAGCCTGTCACTCAAAAGATTGTTACAATTTGCTCACAGTTTTAATAGTATCCTGAGCACATGCTTGAACTGTAGGGGGAGTTTAAATTTACAGAGAACTCTTGCCTTACAAAAGTTTTATTTTTGGATATCAACACAAGTTGGATGTATGTTTCAAATAACTAAATTTGAATAAGAGAAGGTTGCAGATTGATAGCAGACTTTAGCATTATTTCAGCAAGCTTAAAGCAGTGCTAAAATCATCTAAAAGTTTATTTAAAGTGACATCCCGCACACCAATTAAGATTTTTGTTCAGTACACTTAGACTGGAGCTGAAGGTGCTTTAAAAGTAAGGTAAAGTGATTTTGTACATATTTTAATTACTAAGGTCAAGACTTATGTTGGGCACACACCTTACAACCATCGCAAGACTTTTGTCTTGCGATGGTTGTAAGGTAATTAAAAAAACATACAATCTGCCTATCTTGGACAGTCAGATCGTACTTGCGATGACCTCAGCGGGGCGGGCTTCCGATGACTGCAATGCCGGACGGGCAGTGTGCGCTTGCGCACACCGGCCTGTCCGGCTTTTATCTTACGAACATGCTACACACCCGCCGAAAATCGTACGATTCTCGGCGGGTTTTCGAACATGTTCTTAAGATAAAAGTCGTGCGGCCTTACAGTAGTAGAGGTCGCACGGCTTCCACACACCTTACGATAATCGTACGATCGCTGGATTTTCCGCGATTATCGTACGATTATAGCAAGGTGTGTGGGCACTTTAAGAATATCACATTTTTTAAAAAAACAAACAATTTTCGTTCATTGAGGGACACAAAATTCAGTGACATTTGGTTTATACTGACCCCTACAGGAGGTTGTCCTAAGAGGATGGATGACTTTTCTCTGCTGAGGAAGGTATAACTGTTTTACTAGCCATTTCTTCTATTTTGTTCAAGTCTTAACTGAAGAAAAAATAATCTTAATCTACGAGCCTTGCAGTATGAAGACCTAGAAATCCTTTCAGTTTAAAATTGTTCCTGAGGTTTCGCAGGCAAGCGCAATAACTTAGGCTTAGAAAGATCATTTTGTCTTTTCACCACACGATGCGTGCCAACTTTAAAGATGGAAGTTCAACCAGTAACTTCTACTAGTGCTACCGTCAAGGGTAGGCTAAAGGAGCCTAGGACCTCTAAAATTTTCCTATGCACATGCGGTTTTCAGCAGTTATATACGCTGACTGGAAAACTCCAGATAAACTGTGTACGCCCCCAGTAGTAATATTACTACTTATCTACCTTGGCAAAAGAAGCCTAGGCCTCAAGCTGAGAAAAAATATCTCTCTTTTGAGGCAAAAAAAAAAAAGAGTTCCTTTTGTTACCCCAAGCCTTCAGCCTTTAAGGCAAAACCTAGGCCAGGAGCCCAGTTTCACTGCAAACCCTGGGCCCCTAAATCCACCAACCCTCGGACAAGTTATCTTCAACCTTAAGGGGCAACCTCGCTTTCCAAAGTATAGGTACTTCAGTTAGCTTTTGCGTACATTTGGACAGGCAGCATCTCAGATGCCTGGGTACGGGAGGTGGTTTTTAACAGACTACAAACTAGAGTTCCTCTCCCAACCCCTTGCTCACTTAATGTCTTCCAACCTACTGGTATCAATACTCAGATTAGCAGAGCTCTATGCAGCCCTTGTGACTTTTCTAGAACAGGGGGTTATCACCCCAGCACTTTTTTCAAAAAGGTTTTCAGGGATAATATTCCAACATTTTCACTGTTCCAGAACCAAAAAGAGATGTATGCCCCATATTGGATCTCAAGTCCCTGATGTGTATATTTTAGTCCTGATAATTCCATATTGAATTGATCTGATCACTAATAACCTTCCATCATCATGTAGACATTATGGCCCCTGCAGGCATCAGAGACTTGAATGTCCCTTTTTTTCCAGCACATCAGCAATTTATTATTTGTTGTTCAACCTTAATTTTATTAACATATCAGCATAACAAAGCAGTATACATTAAAAAGACCGGGCATAAAGAGTTGACCCTAATGTGGGAGGTAGCATAATCAAGTAGTGGTTCAAATGTAACATAACAAGCAAGCAAAAACAAGAAACAGTGTAGCATCCAGGAACAGCTGGAACCATGTCACACTAACACCTTGGTGGTCTAGCTGGTGAGGTTAATCATGCCAATGTGTAAAGTCTAATTTTAATATTTATTACGCAGAGCGTTATACTTTGCACATTCACATCAGTCTCTGCCCTCAAGGAGCTTACAACCTCAAGGAGCTTACAACCTAAGGTTCCTATCTCGCATGCATACATACGGGGGCCAATTTAGACAAGAGCCCATTACCTAACAGCATGTCTTTGGAGTGTGGGAGGAAAGTACCCAGGGGAAACCCACGCAAGCACAGAGAAAACATGCAAACTCCTTGTAGATAGTGACCTGGCCAGGATTCGAACCAGAAACCCCCCAGTGCTACAAGGCAGAATCGCTAACCACTACGCAACTGTGCTGCCCCAAAATGTAGCAGAGCAGGAGTTGTTGAGGACAAATCATTAGTACCATGTCATATGATGAGGACCACGAGAACTGGTTATGGCCAGTTTCATATGCAAATTTCATAACACATTAAAGAGTAAAGGGGACAAACAAGGACAAGAGACAATACAGTAAGTGAATAGGATTAAGAAAGGATGGAGAAGAGAGGATGGAAGAGAGAACAACAAGACAGTGATAGATATGAGAAGGTAGCTGAATGGAGAGAGAAACAAGAGAGAAAAGGGAAAGATGCTGAGTAGAGAAAGGGAAATATATGGGATCAAAGAGAGGGGAAGCAGACCATTGTCCACCCATGGCCACATAGTGCAACACCCTGGGCCCTTATCTAGAAATCAGCAAACGCACCAGATATGTCATGTGTCCTATAGGTTCTGAGAATCTCCAACATAGATCAGAGAGAGAAGGGTAGTAATGGTGGAGTATCTCTTGGCACTTATACCAACGTGTCAAAATTTGGAGGTTCTTCTCCTGAGATTTGCTGGCTGAAATTACAAAGGACTTGTCCCAATCCTGCTCATCTATAGGCGTATTGAGTTCCTTTTTCCAGGCCGCGGTATAAGGAGGAAGGCGTGTGTGAGTTGAGGACAATGCGAGTTGGAGGGGACGTCTGAAGAAGCAGAGACTCAAATGCTGTAGGGTGTGCTCGTCCATTATCTTGTTGGGTCAAGGAGTTCAGAAGGGATTGAAGTTGCCAGTCTGAAAGCCAGTGGCCTCCACTGAACTGAAAACTGGGGGACAGCATCGACCCCAACAGGTAATGGGCCGTTGTCCAGATCAGGGCCAAGCGCTTATGAGAGAGTTTAGACTATTTCCCAAAGATAGTTGTGTGCATTGCAGGGGGGGGGGGGGGGGTTTGGTGGTAAACAAAGGGGGC
>NW_017306338.1:1003836-1052197 GCF_000935625.1 Nanorana parkeri
GGGGTGCTTGGTTGTCAAACAAAGGGGTCAAACGGCCTATATAAGAGGAGGCCTGCAGGATAGGAATGGTGTGGTCCCATAATGAAAGGGAGGATGGGCAGGACAGAGACTGTCCTTTAAAAGGTCAGGTCAATCCAGGAAAGGGAGAGCAGATCTATAGCACATTCTCTGATCTGATCCCCGTTCTCCATCCTAAAGTAATTTGCTGTGGTCCCGGGTCCCCCAGAAGAGCAGGGGACCCTGAAAACCACAGCAGCTGGGGTGCACACGGACAAACAGGCTGCTACAAGTGATCTGGGTGGCTGTACAGCTGCCCAGATCACTTGTACAAAATGAGTGGCGGCTCCCCTGCTCTACATAGCAGGGCTAAATGTAGAGAAAAAACAGACCTGCCCGGTGTGCTCCTGCCAACAGCATAAAATGATACCACCCACACAGCAAAAGTTTTATCTTTTTTTTTCCCTCTAACTTTTTCTAACTTTTTATTGTATAGCGAATAGCCAGTATTTCTTTTTTAAATTTTTTTCTGGTCTTTTGTAGTTTTTACTTCTGTACATATTTCTTTGCGCAGCCCACAGATATTAAATTAAAAATTTGATAACTGGTCTTCTGTGTAATAAGCTAAGAATTCATAACTCCTAGAGATATTGTTGCATTTTATTACCAATGCCTGTATGCTCAGCTGTAAATTTGCTGCTAATCGGTGTGAAGTTGCAATGGTTTGCTATGTCCTCGTGTTATCTGTAATTGTAGCAGTTGACTGACAGGAGATAATGTGGCCAATCTGATTGCATGCAAATTAAAATTAGTGAAGAGACTTGAGTGGGTGTTTGTACTAACTCTAAAAGTAATCTTGCCTGGTTTAGCTAACTTGTAATTGCCAGTGAGAGCAGTGTGTGTGGTCTACAAAAGATTGTGTGCCAGTCTGCTGGAGAGAACAGTGTACTGACTGAAGGTGTCAGGAGCAAGGTCTCTCACAAGCCTGCAAGATCTGAGAAGTGGCAGCTTGGATAATAGTGTGTGCACATTGTTTTCAGTTTAGAGCTGCAGCTAACGATTATTTTCAAAATCGATTAGTTAGCCGATTATTAAGTTCGATTAATCGGTTAATCGGATAAAACATAAAATACATTCTAAAAAATGGCTCCAGTGATGGACTACTAGTTTGTATTGAGTGTAGTCCATCACAGGAGCAAGCTTGGAGCGGTGGAAGTAAAAAAGAAAACAAAAGTGTGGTGTGCAATATAGTGAAATGGAAAGTGTAAAATTATACAGCAATCAATGCAGAATGACATCGGCTATAGAGGACTACAAAACCCAGCAATAGTACATTGTACAGCACAATGCAGAATACCACCAGCTATAAGTTGCTTCCGGTGTCTGGATTGGGGAACTTTGGGCTCTCGCTATAATTCACCAGCGTTTTGGTCAATTTCTTGGGATGTGCGATGGATGCCAATGGGACAAAGGAAACTGGCCGGTGCAGTTTCCTATGTCCCATTACCCTCAGGACCTCAATCCATGATAAGCTGAAATACAATTGTGCGCGCCGGAGAACACTGCTACTTTGATGTTTTGATGAACAAAAGTGGGCCAGAAACCACAAAGTGCAGGTTGCTGAGTGGATTGTGTCCTTGTAAAATTCTCCTTTTGAAGCTGAATCTCACAATTGGTGGAGGATGCTGGCCAAACAGGAATTCCATCTATTTGGAGTCTTTTGATCCCTGCTGAGAAGTAATTTTTGTTTCTGATGAAATGTGTATGCATTTTATTACAAGTGCCACTGAAAGACAAGTGCACCGTGTGTGGCAAGTGTGTACATGTGATGTTTAAAAAGACAGCAAACCTAAGGGGTAGTTCACACCAGATGCAGTCCGTTCCATTTTTGAGCTGCATCAAATACGCATCACAATGTTTTCCTACAGGTTTTCTAGTGCTCTGTTCACACCAGAGAAGTCCGTTTTGATTCAGCCAGAAAAAATACTTCTTGCCCTATTTTAGCACAATCAGTTCGCAACGGAAGGCATGCAAACACACTGGAATGCACCTGAAATCCCATTTTAAGCAAAAAAAACATAAGCCCCCCAAAAACAACAAAAAGCGCATCAATCGTGGTAAAATTCTGGTGTGTACTAGCCCTAAACTTGAGCACTGTGAAAATGTGTAAGCAGAAAAATAAAAGTTCATTATTTAGCTGAATCTGTGCATATTAACGTGGACTTATGAGTGTACATCAGCAAATATATTTTTTTTAAAGACATTGCTTGAATGAGAGAGATTCTGTGGTCGGAGGGGATTTCACCTGAGTGAGCCCCACATGTGTCCAAACATAATTTGCCAGTTTGGGAGTCTGCTGTGGCTTTGTGTAAACATCATTTGGCAGCAATGACCCCAGCTTACATTGAGTGGCAGACCAGCTTTTAGTGCGATGGACGAGCCAATGGCTCTCCAGAAGCAGGCCCATAGCAACATTGATGCAATTACACAGGCCAACTTTATGCAAAAGATGTTGCCAACTGATTATTCAGAAATCTTCTAAATGCCTTTGAGAGGATTGCTGTTGAAGGATGGCCCAATGAAAGCTGGTCATAATTGCTACTGCCCTTGACTCTACACTGTGTAAATGAGGCCTTAAATGAAAGCTGTTGTGAGAGAAATATGTAGGCTGCTATACTAAATTCTGATGAAAATGCTAGTTGCCTGGCTGGCATACTAATGCTATGGGTTCAACATTCTGACTTATTGACTGGGTACAAAGATCAGGAACTTTGTTCCCAGACATTTCTCTGACTTTCATTTGCTGCATGTTTGTTCCAGACACAGCAAGACAACCCATTCTGTTTCATGATATGTATATGCTGCATATATTTTGTACAATCTATGCACAGTTCTTTGTAAATCTCCCTTCTGTCATAAAGCGGCGGTGAAACGTGTTCTCTAGTATTTTTATATTTTAGTATATAAACAGGTTTAATATGTAACACTTTCTCTCGTATAGCATGTACAATATGTAGTTTAGTATAATTTCTTATCTCTATAAAAGAGGTTATTACACTATTGTCCTGTCCATCCCTGATTTGTGGGTATGTGGCTTCAGATTTTCAGCTTTTATTATTGTCCAGATATGCCCCCACCTCAGGAATTTGATGTATAAACTCTTGGGGGTATGAAGGGGAGAGGGTGTGCTGTGTGGTTTTTTTTTCTTTTAGTTCAGCCCTGAAATCCATGGGAAAATACAGATGGAGCTGAATACCCGCGGACATCTGCACAAGTGACATCTTACAAAGACAACTATTGTAGTAGATGTGCGGTCATCAATATGGGCAGCATTCTTTTTTTGTTTATCTTATTGTCTATGTTAAATAAAAATAGGGGATTTCATTTTTCAGAACTAACAGGGTTATTCACAATAGGGTGAAGAGTTTGGAGAAGGCAGGAGAAGTGAACAATCTAGTACAATAAAGCTGATTTGGAAAAATTCTCCGATTCAGCTCACTTTCCAGGTCAGCTATGTTGTCCTAGATTGTTCACTTCTCCTGTCTTCTCCAAACTCTTCACCCTTTTGTGAATAGACCTGAACACTAGGCAGCAAACAGCTAAGCTGTCTAACCTCACATTAACAGATCACAAACACAGAAAAGGAGTTTAGAAAATACTACATCCCTGTTTTTTTGGGGTTCACCCTTATGATGTGGTATTACCACAGAGGGCACCAAAAATTTAATTAGTTTGAGTGTAGTTGGACAGATCCCTTGGTGTCCTTCTTTTGACTTAGGCTGGCATCACACCTATGCATTGCAGTAACGCATGTTAATACGTGTTGTATGGTGCATTACAGTGCTAAAGCACTAAACCCATGCACCCTTAATGCATCTGTGTCGCAGCATACCACAAAACACGGTAACTCATTATAATGCATTGTGGTGCTCTGCAACGGAGAAAAGAGTGCAAGTCCAATTGCGGTGTTGATCCATGAATACATGATGTTTTATGAATGGATGAGGTGGAGATCAAGTGACTCAACAGAATAAACTATCAACAGAATTTTAAATCCCAGTGCTGCTCTGGGGCAATGAGAGCCCGGCAGCAATAAAGAGAGGATTTTGCAGTGAGCAGCAACCATCGGAGTATAGTATACTTATCTCCAGAGTTACTTTTATGACTATTGTTACTATTATTTTTTCTTGGAGTTTAGCTTTAAGGGCTTGTTTTACTTTTTTTTTTTAATTGTTTGTTAAAATATATAAACATTTAAGTGATGATAGAATTGGCCATAGCTGTTTTATTGTTTGTATTACTTTGTGTTTCTTGAGTTTCTAAGTTTGGTGGTAGTAATGGTATAGGATTCCTCCCAAGTGTACTGATTTTGGAGGAATACTAGTGATTTGTGGTCCCTGAAGAAGTTCTAGGAGTAAAAATGAGGGTTCCTGTGGGAAAAAGTCCTGTCCTGATTTATATATCACAGTGTTTGGCGATATGAGGTTGGTGGGGTTCTCACTGCAGTAGTTTGCATCTTCTTTGGAAATATGAAGATTTCCAACAGAAGACTTCAGCTTATTTTTTTGGCAAGTTTATTATCCTCTTTTTGCTACCTTTGCCGTTCATGGCACATCAGAGTAGGGCTGCAACAACTAATCGACATAATCGATTATTGAAAAAGTTCTCAACTTTTTCAATAATCGATTAATTGGCTTCCGATCAGTTGGCCCTGTTCACGCTCCACACACGCTGCGCGCCGCACCTCCTCCCCACCTCACTCGCCGCTGCCAGACCCGCCCGCATCCACGCTCTTCACGCCGCACCTCCTCCCCGCCTCACACTCACCGCCCGCCCACATCCACGATCGGCACAGGGACGCTTTCCCACACATGGTGCTCTATAATGTATTGCTGGGATTTGTATTAGATTATAATTGTTTAGCCAGTGTTACACACCACGCAGGAATTGTACTGCATATACATATAAAAAAACGGTATTTCTGTATTAGTGTAAAATCACACCTGTTTAATTGATACAAATATCTTTGAGTTAGGTACATTTGCTTTGTTAATTCTAATGGCTACTAAACATTGTGAAGGAAAATAGTGAAACATTAATATCTTGAGAGAGTCTCCAAGGTACACTGCTATTGCTTGAAAGGGTCTGCTTTCTTCTTCACTGATCCCTGGAAGCTGTGGCATATGGAGAAATCTTATACATAAAGGAAATAGACACATCTAATTTTATATTAAAGAAGAACTATGAGGCGAGTGAAAATCACTCAACCTCATAGTTCTAGCCGACCTGTGACAATGAAACTGTCACACGCCGGCTCAATAGCTCGGGAAGTGAGCTAACACATACCGTCGCTCGCTTACTTTCCCCCTCCCCTGTCCGATCCTCCAGTGCTGACTGGCGGAACGGACGGGGGAGGGGGCAGGTACAGCTGGCTCTGCCTCTAGACAGGCAGAGCCAGCTGTCACTCACTTAGCTGGGTGGATCCTGACAGTATTGTCGGGATCCGTCCCGGCTGCGGCGACTCAGTATACCGCAAGCTGTAGCTCGCGATATACTAAGCTTTAAGTGACGGAGGACACTAGTTTGTGTCCTCCGGTAACCCTTAAGAGGACTATGGGGAAAAGTACTGATCCCATAGTTCTCCTTTAACAATCACCTCTCTGGCTGCATTCTACATGATGTGTTTTCTCAGTTGCTATATAGAGATAAAGACTCCAATGTGTTCTGCAGCATAGTAATGCTAAACATTGTCAATTTGTAATTTTCCTTTCTTTCTCCACATGCCAGCCCAAACTGGGTATGTTCCACCTTTACAGCAAGTGTTCCAAGCCCCACGCCGACCTGGCATTGGCACAGTCGGGAAGCCAATAAAACTTCTTGCCAATTATTTTGAAGTGGACATTCCCAAGATTGACGTCTACCACTATGAGGTCGATATCAAGCCTGATAAATGCCCCCGGCGTGTCAACAGGTAATTCACAGCTACTCTGTTTAGTACACTTTACACCAGTAACTGAAGTAAAGCCTAAAATCACACAACATTATTTTAACACCAATAACCCTTTGAATAAAGAAAAAAAAAAAAAAAGATATAAAGACTCTTTATATAACTAATTAATAAAACAAAGCCATTATTAGGAAGCACGAATTTCAAACTCCGACATAAAAATGAGCCAGCGCTCCTCGCAAAAAATAATTACCATTACTCAAGCATTACATCTGATATGTCATTGAGTTTTAAAGACTCAAAGACCCACTTTATGAAGGTGACAACTTGATGGCTTGATAAAAGGGGCTTCTGTGTTCCTGAAACGTTGAACACAAAAAGTATATGAGGTGACCTATTATGGCAGTTGTACGTTTATGCTGTAGTATTTAAATTTTTAACTTCTGTACCCATTATCCTATTTTACACTGGGGTTTTGTAAATTCCTGTATGATTTCCATTCTTTCACATTTTACATCTGTGAAACTTTTATTTTCTTTACACTGTCTTATTTGTCATCCTGTAGGGAAGTTGTGGAATACATGGTCCAACACTTCAAGCCCCAGATCTTTGGTGACCGAAAACCAGTTTATGATGGAAAGAAGAACATTTATACAGTTTCTGCACTGCCCATTGGTCATGAAAGGGTAAAATACATTTAGAGGCTCATGGGGGCTGTTGGTGTGGTATTTAGGGCTTGTTCACACCACAATGAGCGTCGTAAGGCACGTTGTGCAAAACATTTCTCCAGTTAGGCACATTTCTGTCGGCAAAAACGTTTTTGCTGCATAGATTTGTAAATAGTATGTGAAGACACACAGTCCCACCAGGGCACCTCTGCAAAGTGTAGTCTATAACTAGAAACTATCTTAGCTCTCACATATGCAACATATCTCAGTGTATAAATTGAGGAGGCTTACCTGGAGGCAGCCTTTTTCTTCTTAAAGGTACAGCAAAACACCAGAAGCCTAGCATTGCTCAAGTCAGCTGAAGACCCCTAGTGTGTGTACTTATCAAATCCCACAAAGCAACAATATCAGCCACTCAGATTTGTAGAATACCAGGAAAAAAGAGGAATGGTGCACATGGGTAAGGCGTATTGCATTACAAAGCAGTACAAAAAATGTTGTGTTTGTAAATACATGTGAAGACGTTATGGTGCTGAATAAAGAGAACTTAAAAAATTTGTGGTAACACCTGGCAACACACATTTATTGTTAATAGCACCATATTGCCCATACAGTACATAGTATGCTGCTGTGAGTCACAACAGACAAACTAGCTTGCTGTGTGTGTATTGTGCTATGTTTTGACAAGAGCAGGACTATTTTTTTGGTGTGTGCCTTATGTATCTTTATGCACAAAAACATATTTTCTTCTTTTAAGGTGCGTTGACAGCGTATTCAACACAAATGGGCTACCTAACACAATGTGCCTTAATGTATGTTGATGTGTGAGTGTGGTGTAAATGGGCCTTAGTGAATGACGCTAAGCTGTCTCTTATACAGAAACGTGGAAAAAATTTGGTTTAAAGGGCAATAATAGTCAACTGTTTATGAACTTTAAACTTTGTGGGTGTTCATACCATGTATCTTATAACTTATACTTATTGCCCCAGTCCATACTTTCACTGCAGTACTCCTCCAATACTTCTATATTAGAGATCAAAACAATCCCAAGTGTTCCTTTATTCTCTGAGGCAAACCGCGAGAGATGGAGCAGGCATTAAAAAATCAGCTGATTGCCTATGCTCTATTTTATTCAAATGCTGGATGCCCCTGAGCTCTCAAATACAACCTCTCCCCCTTTCCTCCTTCTACCCCCACCCGCCACCATCCTCTCTGTTTTCTTTTCTCCTCTCCTTTCCCCACTTTTTTCCTTTCCCTGTTCCCCTTAACTTCTCACTAAATTTTATTTTCTACCCTCATTTCCTGCCCCTCAATCTATTGCTTTCTCCAACTGACAATTCCTTTGTATATATTCGTACAACGTGCTGATGCCTTCTTTTGGTGGCTTCTTTCTCCCAACATGCAATTTAGTAATGCATTAGTACTGGCCTGAGCCCCCAACCCACTGAATGAAGATACCTCCTTTCCTATATCCTTTGTACCATTGCCCCACCCCATCCCCAGTATTTGTTTTTTGTACTATGATTCCACAGTTTGATGTACTTTCCAGCTTCTGCCTCACTTAATTGCTCTGACTAATTTTTATTCTAAAATTTTAACAAACATTTGTGAAAGAAAACTTAAACACTGCATTGTGGTACTTTTGTAGTGGCTGAGAAGAGCACAACATTAACATGTCACCTCACCCTTTTTCTTTCAAAACATTGAATGGTGTTCTCAGTCTCAACTCATCCACAGGTTGATTTTGAGGTGACAATCCCAGGAGAGGGAAAGGACAGGATCTTTAAAGTGTCTATAAAATGGATGGCAGTGGTAAGCTGGAGGATGCTCCATGAAGCTCTGGGAAGTGGACAAGTTCAGCTTCCTCTGGAATCTGTTCAAGCCCTGGATGTAGCAATGAGGCACCTGGCCTCAATGAGGTGAGAAAATGTATCTATTGTTTCTAAATTGTCGCTAGAGAGAAATATGTCCTAGAGCAAACCAGTTCCTAGTGCATATTGAATGACATTATTTGTTCTACAGGTATACCCCAGTAGGACGGTCCTTCTTTTCACCTCCGGAGGGTTATTATCACCCGCTAGGAGGTGGACGTGAGGTTTGGTTTGGGTTTCATCAGTCAGTACGCCCAGCAATGTGGAACATGATGCTGAACATAGATGGTAAGTATAAAAATAGTTCTCACTGCACTGTTTAATAAAGATGCAAAAGCCCAAAGCTATATATAGGCAACAGAACAACATATGTTCCTCATTTTATGTCGTATAAGTTAGTGGAACCAAATAACACTGAAATATACTTTTAAAAAGTTGTCTTGTCTTTTCAGGTGCATTTTAAATAGAAATTAAGTGGAAATAGTTTTAATCAAACTGCATTAATTGAGGACATGTGAATATGTATTCACCACACTTTTGTATAGTTTAATATGTGCTTTTAATCACTTTAATACTAGCCTGTATATACCCATTCATTACTTGGCTGTCTTCAGTTCTCAGTGCTGTGATAGTTTGACTGAGAATTACTCTGCCATGCAGCACTGTACACGAATGATTTTTATTTCATTTGGTGAGACACGGAGTGGTGAGTGGTTAAAGCGAATTGCATTATCTTCTAGCTCTTTTCTCTATGTCTGAGTAGTCTTCATTTCTGTGTTTTTTCAGTATCAGCTACCGCCTTCTACAAGGCCCAGCCAGTAATAGAGTTCATGTGTGAGGTGCTGGATATTCGGAACATAGATGAACAACCTAAACCTCTCACAGACTCACAGAGGGTGCGCTTTACTAAGGAGATCAAAGGTAAGTTGCTTTTGAATGGTGGAGCTAATTGGGGGGGAAAATAGTAACTGTCTTATACAAACTAGTTACATTTTATTCTGCAGTTTTGGAAAATATCCATAAGCTTGGGTTGAAAAAAACAATTATTGCATTGAGTTGAAAGGTTTGTAGTATTCTCTCAGTGGGTTTATGATCCTTCCTCAGTCTTGAGTGACATTATGTATGATGTTGGGGTGAATATGGACAGGCATTGTGGTGGTTTCAATCGATCTGCGCGGCAGTTTCAATTGCTTGGTCACTCAGAATTGACAAAGGATGTAAACTGTATGTGACAGATTACTGTTTAATTACTTGTTATTTATGTGCTGATGGAAACCTTTCAAAGCTGCCACGTGCATGGCTACCAGTAGTTTACCTAAAACTGATATTTCAGCTTTGGACAGATGTGACATGCTTAAATCATCCACATGTGTCCTGTATCTTTGGAGTGTTTTAGAAGCAAGTCCTCTATGTGGGTGAGATATAAGGTCTGAACCAGATACACCAGCTAACGGGTCTTTCTAGTTTCCCCAAGAGATAGATAGACCATTGGTGTCCTATCAAAACGGAAATACCGGTATCACTTTTGATTGAACTACATCCTAACAAATACCATCTGAAAGTTACTATAAGAAAGAGGGACTTTTTTTTCAGCTTCTCTGTACATATCAACATGGATTTGGGAATACATATTGGTTAATGCAAACCTATCAGAACAGCTATTCCTAAACAGGTGAATGCAGACCAGATACCCCAAGTTGCTGATTGATTTGACTGACTTGAATTTCCATTGCTGCTGGTCATTTTGGGAATCTCTGAAATTCTATTGAGAATGCAATATGACACTTTCTGATTTATTATTATTATTATTATACAGGATTTATATAGAGCGCCAACAGTTTGCGTAGCGCTTTACAATATAAGGAAGACATTACAATCACAATACAATTCAAGACAAGATGGTAAGGATGGCCCTTACAATCTAAAAGTGAGGGGCAAGTGATACATGAGGAGGTAGCTGTGTGGGGATGATTGTTTGAGAAAGTGATTGTTCAGTGGTTAGGTTGAGGCGGGATAGGCTTCCCTGAAGAGATGAGTCTTAAGGGATTGCCTAAAGGCAGTAAGTGTGGGAGATAGACAGACAGGTTGGGGTAGAGTCACCAATGCACTGGGAGCACTTCTTAGCCTTAATTCTTCACAAAGCTGAAATTAGGATTCAGGCACTGCATAGGTATAATAGCCTCCATTCTGCTTATATTTGATTGTAAAAAAAAAAAAGGCTTTAAAGGATAACTGTACTTACAGTATACAGAAATATGAATATAGGTAATGGAAGTCCTTGCTTTCTAAATAAATACTCGATTAGCACCCGCATCTTTACTAATACAGTTCAATGCTAGTGTTTTCAGCCATTGCTAATATGCGCACTGTGTGTGCAAGTGGACCTAAGCCTGGAGAAGCGGGCGGAAGCTGCCTTGGGCTAGCTCAAAGAATAAGCTTGTCAGTGTGAGACACTTGAAACTCACTCCAGCTTGAAACAACCTGTAGCCACATGCCAGTAGCTGTACAGAAGGCACCTGAGAGTTACAACAAGGCAAAATAAATAAATAATGCCTATTTTTTACATCTCATTTCCCCATGTTTTATCCTTTTAAATATGCTGCAAGTACAGAAAAATAACTGTTGACGTGTCACAAATGTAGTATGCAGCTACCTTCCTCCTTTTGGCTCTGAATTTCAAAGCACGTGCTTTAAGCCCTGCCTACTTAATTTCAGAGACCGCTACTCATCGTCCCCTGCCCCCTTCCTCATATCCATACCCCTCCTTGTACCCAAGCAAGAGCAAAGCTCAGGAAGTTATCCACTAATTACATTTCTGGCAGGATCAACAGATGTTTTTTGCACTTATCAAACAGATATAACAAAAACTTTCATTGGTGTATTTAGCAGACCAGAAGGAAGGAAATAACAAAAGTTCACTGTTAGGGTTTTCATACACTTTAACGTTGTGTTTTTTTAACGTAGTTTTTCTGTAAGGAAAGGTTTACTTTAGGTTTTATCAGCACCAACCATAAAGTTAAAATTTGCATGCTGCAGGGGGATCCTGTAGCTCCCTACAGCAAGGATTTGTAACTAAGTCAGGCCAACCAGCACCATGCAGTGCCTGGTTTGCATTTATGTGCTTCTATCTGTGACAGATGTACTGTAAAGATTTTTGAAGGTATTGATGTAGTGTGAAATCTGGGTAACTTGTCGTCTGATGGGCAGGTTTGAAAGTGGAAGTCACCCACTGTGGGCAGATGAAAAGAAAGTACAGAGTTTGTAATGTTACTCGCAGGCCGGCCAGCCACCAGACGTAAGTAATAATAAAGGCCAATTATTGTGCTAAGTGTGAGGAAAGAGAAAACTTAGTAGTATATTGTCTTATGTGTCTTAGGTTCCCACTGCAGCTGGAGAGTGGCCAGACTGTAGAGTGTACAGTAGCCCAATATTTCAAGCAGAAGTATAACTTACAACTAAAATATCCTCACCTTCCATGCCTGCAGGTGGGACAGGAGCAGAAGCACACTTATCTACCTCTGGAGGTGAGACCTTGATTCTTGCATCATACACATCTCTAAGGTCTTGTCCACTACATTTTTCTGCACATCACCGTACTATTGTTTCCTGCGTTCCCTGTTCACACTATACATGTGCGGTGGTGTGCACAAGCCCTAAAACATTATATGTGGACCAAACCACTTCATTGAGATCTGTATCTGTTGCTTACCTGCAAAAAGGTTGTATATCCGCACAAAGGTAATTCTCCGTAAAAAAAAGCTCTTCCACTTTATTGCATAAGAATGGCAGAACAAAATAGTAAAGCTCCTGTTTCACATAGCAACGTTCCGGGCCATGTCTAGCCATTTGTCTAGCAAGGAGCAAACTAGACAGAGAATTACAAAAAAATCTTATTTCTACTTTAAGAGACACAGGAGGGTAAATCTGGTATATAGGTTTATGCTGCTGCCTTCAGTAGATTGGACACTGGCAAAGAAAAGCTGTAAGTGCAAGCTAGTATAACCTCTCCTTCTTTCAGTGTCATAGGAGAAAGGATGTCTTCTCTCTGCTCTGACAGAAGCAAACCATTTCTTACTTTTATCAAGATATTTTTTCTTCTAGCAAGATTTTTCAGTTGCCACTGGGGCTCGTTTGCCAATTTTCCAAATCGGCTAATAATCAGCGTAGCCTTGGAGGCCATACCCAAACCCTGCTGTGTGGAAGAATTTAATGTGACTTATACGCGCTGGGCTCTGCTGAGGCGCTCTTCTAATGTGTAATGTGTGAGTTAACTGCAGGGTGCTTTACAGGTCCAGGGCCACGGTGCACCTGCCTGGTAGAGCCCTGTCCTTGAAGACTGGAGGAGTATGCCCACCAGAGGGGCAAAGATTGTCTGGAAGATTTATGCCTCAAAAGGTTCTGAACTGGTGCTTTTCAGTTCCTGGTTGTCTTGATAATTAGCCATCACCCTAACCCTAAGGTTGACACCCACCCACCCCCTATTTTTTTTTTTTTTTTTTTTTTTTTTTTTTTAACATAAAGCCTGGTGTGTGAACTCTGCCTTATCTTAAGGGGCACTGATGCTTTAACACTGTGGTCATGGCTTTTTTGTAGGGCTGTGAAAGTTTCTACTGTGTCACAAGCACAGAGTGTACTATTGGTCTGTGCTTATTCTCCTATGGGGCAAGGCCAGTACTGTGCAGTTTTAAGGCTTGACATATTTGGTATGTTTACACGACTCGCCCCATCTTTTATATTACCCAAAAATTGTGTTTGTGTGTATCAAAATTCATTTCAGTGTATATTTTCTTGGAAATAGTTTTATTAAACAGTTGCACAACTATATTTCAACTGTCACCATTTTATTGTACAGGCCTCTGCTTTCAGAAAATATATAATCATGTGGGTTTTTGTCTAGCAAAAACGTTAGATTTTTTTTAATTATTTCGGTTTATTGGATTTTTCAGGTAATATACAAAAAACATGTGGTAGACCCGGAAGTCTGGGAGGGCCCAGACTTCTGGGTCAGTAGAGGTATAAAGTTACTACGGTAGAGGTCTGAGAGTTTACGTGTCAAGTGGATGCCCAAGTATCGTATGGAATGGGGGCGCCATTGGAAGGAAAAGTGGGGGAGGAGGGCCCGAACGTCCTCTTCCGCCACGTTCAGGTTAAGGATTTCAGATTTACTCATGTTAAATTTGAAGTTTGAGAGAGAGCCATATTGGTCTAATGAGGCTAATATTTGTGGGAGAGATATACGCGGGTTACGGACATAGAACAGGACATCATCCGCGTACGCTGCTAATTTGAATTCGCCCGCTGGGGTTGGGATACCCTGGATGTTGGGGTTCTGTCTTATGGTGGCTAGCAGGGGCTCTAAGGAGATGGCGAACAATAGGGGGGATAGGGGACACCCCTGTCGAGTACCGTTGTGGAGGGTGAATGATGGGGATAGGGAGCCGTTGATACGAATTCGTGCCGTGGGATTGGCGTAGAGTGCCGATATCCACTCCAGCATCCGGACCCCCAGACCAAGGTGGGACAGGGTGGCGAGGAGAAAATCCCATGCCACCCTGTCAAATGCCTTCTCTGCATCGGTGGAAAGGAGTAGAGTGGGACATTTCAGACTTTTAGCCACGTGCATCAGGCTAATGGATTTGAGAGCATTATCCCGGGCTTCTCTACCCGGAATAAAGCCCACCTGGTCCGGGTGTATCCACGATGGAAGGAGAGGATAAAGCCTATTCGCCAATATCTTAGCGTATAGTTTTGTATCCACGTTTAGTAAGGAGATGGGCCGGTAGCTGGCACAGCTCGAGGGATCCTTTTCAGGTTTGGCTATAACCGTGATGTGGGCCGATAGGGACTCTGGGCGCATGGGGGCATTTTTGGAGACAGCGTTGGTATAGGAGCAAAAGTGAGGGGCTAAGATGTCTTGGAAGCGTCTATAGTAAAGTAGGGTGAACCCGTCAGGGCCCGGGCTTTTACCCAGTGGAGTGCTTTTGATGACCGACTTAAATTCTAGTTCTGTGATGTCAGCGTCAAGCTGCGAAAGAGAGGAATCAGGCACCCTGGGCAGGGAGGCTCGCTGAAGGTACAGATTGATTCTCTCCAATCTAGACTCAGTGGTCATAGGATCATCTGAATCGTTCACTTGGTAGAGGTCCTGGTAATAATTGCGGAAAACTTCCGCAATGGCCGTGGTGGCATGTGCCATGGATCCCAGCGACTCCTTTAGCACGTTTAGTGGGGGACGCACTGTAGTACCAGAGCGGATAGTGGCGGGCTTTAATCAATGTCGGAGAGATGTAGGAGAGGTGCGTCTCCTGAAGGAAGACTACGTCAGCTTTGCTTCTTTCAATCTCCGTCAGGATCTGTTAGCGTTTACGTGGAGAGTTCAGGCCCCGTACATTATACTTGATTATTTTTAAAGCCGCCATTGATATATTCCGTAGGGGGTCTCCGCAGAAGACCTTGAGGACCAGAGCAAGTTCACAACAAATAGGGTACATACATAAGGGAGGTAGACAAAGGCAGGGAGGACACAGAAGGGAACAAGACCATACATGGGCAGAATCCTCTGCTTTACACTAAGTGCCGCAAATACGGCAGCAGATGCCTTTTCGCGGGGCCAAGGGCTCCCCGGGAAGGCATGGCCTAGTGGGGGTGGAGGGCCTCGTACGGCAGGGCCTGCAGTCCACATATAAAATTGCAGTGGGACTTCTTATACGTGCGTCCGAAGCCTCCCCCCACTCCCCGAGTGCATACAAATTACATGTGATATACTTGGCTGGAACTTTTAGCAAACAGTTGTGAAGAAGAGAACCATAACATAACGATCCAACTCAGATCAAACAAGTGACAAAAAGAATGAAGGACAACTTCGCCCGGTGCCCCCGACAGGTGGCAGGAGAGGGCACCTCAGTGGAGCTCTAAGCGAGCAACAATGTGTGGTAAAACAGCAAGAGGGCGGTGAAAAGAAAATCAATCTCCCGGGGCAGAGTGGGATGAAGGCCTGTGCCGGGAGCCCCTCTGGGATTTCGGAGCAGCTTGTTGCCAGTGGGATGAGGGGGAGAAACGCCATTCTGGTGGTCGGTCGGCCCAATCAGGCAATTCCGGCATGGAGATCTCCAGCTTGGTGCAAAAATCTGCCAGCTCCTCAGGGAAGCGCAGTATCGCTGATTTACCCTCCCGGGTAGCTATAAGGCAGGCGGGGAACCCCCATCGGTATGGGATATGGGCATCCTTCAGCAACTTCAAGAGGGGTCTGAGATGACGCCTGCGAGCAAGGGTCTCCGGAGAGAGGTCAGGGAAGAGTTGAATCTTCGCCCCATCGAAGTCCACTTCAGAGGAGGATTTTAGGTGTGTGAAGATCAGGGCCTTATCCGCGTAGTAGTGGAGCCGCACTATGACGTCGCGGGGTAGTTCACCCGCCAGTGCTCTGGGCCGCAAGGCCCTGTGCGCCCGATCAAACAGGAGAGTAGAGGTAGGGGGACGACCCAGTATGGAATTGAGGATGCCCCTGACCGTGTCCGCGAGGTCCGCGTCACCTGTGGCTTCAGGCAGACCTCGTTTCTGTTCTCCTGGTCTTCGATGTTGTACAGCGCTTGGCGGGTGTGGAGCCAGGATAGCTTACCCTGATCCTGGAGCTCTCTGATCGCTTTTGCGTGATCATCTAGGCGGTCTTCCGAGAGGGTTGGCGAGAGGGTTGGAGGCGCGTGCAGGGCCCCGCGATCATCCGGCGGGGATTCCGCCGCCCATAGGCGCTTGAGTGAGCCCGCATTCGGTCTCTTGGCTGAGGCCGACTTTTGGCCTCTTTTCCCCCCCATGAGGATAGCAAGGGAGTCCGGCGAAGTGTCCTTGTGTCACGAGCAACTCGGGGATGGAGCGGGAGCTTCAGTTAAACACGTCCAGCCGCCGCCATAGGTAAGCCACGCCCCCAAAACGTTAGATTTTAACGTTATTGATAAATTGCTCCACATGCAAAGCGATTAATGTATAATTAGGAAAATAGGATTTTTGACTTACTGTAAAAACCTTTTTTTTACATTAAGGGACACCGGTCCTTCTGTATTGTTCTTATGATCCACTCCTAATACTCCTTACTACTAAACTGAGGCACGATTTGAAGTGGCTCTACTAGGCTGTCCTTACAGCATTTGTTTGCTAGTGTCCATACTCCATAAGGCAGCAGCAAAACCCTAGGTACCAGAATTGTTATGCGGTGTCCCTTAAAGTACTTCAAGAAAAAGATTTTACCGGAAGTCAAAAATCCTTTTCTATTATTATTCTAGGTCTGTAACATTGTACCTGGTCAACGATGTATTAAGAAGCTCACTGACAATCAGACATCCACTATGATCAAAGCAACAGCTCGGTCTGCCCCAGACAGACAGGAGGAGATCAGCAGGCTGGTGAGTGACATTTTTTTTTTCTTTCTTGTGTGTGTTTCTAAAAGTAATCTCTGCTGTGGTGCTGCTACTGTTTATTGTGATCATTTATTTATTTATCTAATATAAACATATTTAAAAGAGCTTTTTAGCAGTCATACAGATACATACATACATACATACACTCTGAACTGAACTCATGATCCAGGGCCTATATTGCCACAATACTAACACTAATTCACCATACTGCATCCTAACTGATGCACTGTCTGATTCTAGTATTTACATTGCTGACATGTGCACTGCCAGGTTGTGCCTGTAAGCTATCTCATGCTGCAGGACTTGGGCAAATCTTGCCCACTTGTCTGCAGCTTTGAACAACTTGCAGGCACATGCTAGAAGTAGCATGTATGGCTGAAGTAGGCAACCTGCCTGCTTTTCATTAACATGAATGCTGTTTTTTTCTATAAGGTTTTATTTTAGTTGTGGTCATCATAAGTTACTAAGAGATGGAATACAAGTTTTTGACTTGAATCATGGACAAATATTGGAATTAACCCACAAATTAAGTAGTAACCAATGTTTAAGAAGTTTGCCTCAGAATCTGAGAATACCTCATTGCTCGTTTTTTATACTTTTAGCTTTTAAGACTGATGTGGTTCATGTGAAATGTTTTGAAGTCTTGTAATGTAAGCATGAATTGATGACTGATGAGCTTAGTTTATATCGGGGCTCGAAATTTCAAGTCCTGAGCTACTAGCCAGGCCTTAGAAGTTACTCGCCACAAGTTGCCCCACCTACCCCTACCCTGCCCCGGCCTTAACTCCGCCAGGTCAGTGGTGTGACGCAGAGTACAGAGATCAGTAACAACACACAGTACAGAAGTCAGTGGTGCAATGCCGAATACAGAGGCCAGCGGTGTGATGCACAGTACAGAAATCAGTAACACAGAGTGCAGAGGCCAGCGGTGTGACGCACAGTACAGACATCAGCAGTACAGAGGTCAGTAATGTAACGCATAGTTCAGAGGTCAGCAGTACAGAGGTCAGTGTGGCGTACAGTACAGAGGTCAGTGTGATGCACAGTACAGAGGTCAGCAGTGAAAGGAAGAAAGAAAAGGGACTTACAGTGCACTTAGCTGATGGTATTCAGGTGCCCTCTTCTTTCTCCTGGTGATGGTGGGGCCGTATAGAAATCCTGAATGTAGGGAGATAAAACTTTCTTTCCCCGCGCTCCATACATTTCTGGCTGGGTGTCTCACTGTCTCTGCAATCTTCCTCCCAGCCTATGGCAGCTGAGGTGGATGGAGGAAGCTACAGAAGACAGACGCAGGGAAGACAGCGGAACTGAATGTCATCGAGGTGCGCCGCCGGCGGGACCAGGGATGGGGCACTAACGCAGCAGCGGTAGTGTTCCATCCCTGGTCCCGCTGGCGGCGCACCCCCTCGATAACATTCCACTCGCCCCCACGCAATTTTCACTCTCCAATTGCGAGGGGGCGAGTGGAAATTTTGAGGCCTGGTTTATATGACATAATCCAAATTCTATAAAAAAATATACCATTAGTGAAGTACACCAGGATAATATCTTGAGACTTATAAAAAGATGTATAAAATATTTAGTAGGGACATGCAGGACAGCGACAGTAGCCTGTAAACTAAGTGGGTCAGGGTTATTGCTTTGGTGACACAAGGTAGTCTGGATTTTTGCTTATTGATATTGTATTATATTACTAATACACATCCCAGCAGATAATAACAGTTCCCCTCTGACTTAAGGCAAACTAAACATGACAACTCGTAGTGTACATCATGTATATTATGCATATTATATTGTTTGTTTTGTGTCTGTGTAATATGTCTTCTTCTATGTCACCAGATGAAAAATGCAAGTTATAATCTGGACCCATATATCCAGGAATTTGGTATCAAAGTTAAAGATGACATGACAGAAGTCACAGGAAGGGTCCTTCCTGCACCTATTTTACAATATGGAGGGCGAGTAAGTTTGATAAATGTTACCTGAATCTTCCTTATAAAATAAGTACAATGGTATGTATAGGGCATAGTATGATATGGTTAATTGCTTAGTTGCACTGTGGTCTTGAGATTCACTGCATTCCCATTCTAATTAAATCTCTTTTGAGATTATATGCTATTATATTGCTCTCTTGCAATACACCCTTTTAAGAACACTCCACTTTCAGAATCAAAAACAAATCTTCTAAATGATTTAGGGGACACAACCCACCTGCCTAGTACTTATGTTATTGCATTGGGCCACCCCATAGTAACAGATTAACTTCTTTTTAGAATTCTATCATATTATTACTGAGTTTATTGAATTATTTCAGAATAACTGAATTATTTGCGACTATTTAACAGCTAAATTATTCAATAACTTACCAGTCTCTGTGAAGCTTTCAGAAGTGAAAGTATTATAATAATGGTTTCCAATTCTAACTACAAATTGACATACATAAATTACTTATTGTTTGTTCTTTGTGAAGAGGTGTGTTACAGGAAGACTTTGAATTCTGAAAACCCATTGTCCCAGATGGTTGCATTTATTTATCTGTACTTTAATGTAGAGACCAGAACCTGCAGTTTATTGTAAGTACTGTAAGGCTTTGGATGGCAGGATTGTGGACAGTGTAAATGTGACCAGGGGTGTATCTACTGCAAGGCAAACTAGGCATTTGCCTAGGGTGGCCCTTTCCAGGGGGGTGCCAAAAAATGGGTTAGGTAAGAGAAAAAAAAATTATATTATAAATTACTGCCAGTACTCCTGGACCTGGTGCTTCTTTGACTGGGGGACCAACATGTCCACCTATGCCACCTACTCCAACATCAATAGCGGCTGCAGCTCCTTCCTCTTCTTGGTCAACATGCTGTGCAATGTATTGGTGTGTGTGACTTTCATCCGGATGCACTGGCAGATCATGCGCCGGACCTCCCTGGGAAACCGGCACCCAAATCTCTGACTTCAGGCAATGGAGAAGCTTCTGCAGAGACCCCAGAGCTGAGATCCAGATGGCCATCGTGCTCATCTGCACCTCCATGGTGGTGAGTCCGGGGAAGTGCAGCCTATAAGCTCCGTGCAGCCCAGCGGCCAAAGCAGAAGATGGGTAACTACAGAATTAGAGGGCCCAGCATATTAAGGCAGAAGATCGGTGTTGCACCTGCAAAACTAGAGACTAGCACAGCATGGCAGGGCAGGAGAGAATGGTTATTGTAGCTGCAGAACTAGGGAGCCCATCAAGCCAGGAATGGAGAAGGTGGCTATTGCAAAGGTAGAACTAGAGTGTCACGCTACGTTGATAGCGCAACCTGTCAGAAGCAAAATGACTTAAACAGGAAGGGGTGGGACTAATTTAAATTTGGGATGGGGGGGGGTGCTCGGGTTTAGTCTTACCTAGGGCAGCACAAAACCAAAATGCACCACTGAATGTGACATCTAGGATTCTCAACATACATAGTGAGGGGCTCCCGGGTTTTTGGCTGATGTGGAGCAAGTCTTTTTTTTTTTTTTTTCAGAATCCTAATACAGTAAGTCTTGTTCTGTGTCCTGGAGCCCAAACCTTAAATAAGACTTTGTTAATATGACTAAATTGTGACTTGCATCAGATCAGATTACTGCTTAGTCATGCATACACAAATACAGCTAAATCCTAAAGGTTCAGAAACTGCTGATGCATTCGCTATATGTCCAAAAGTTTGTGGACACCTGACCATCACATCTATGCTAAAAGTATATAGACACTTCCCCCAAAAAAGTTTCAGGTATTTCTAGTAAGGGGTAGTGTTAATGAGTATACAATTACATTTTACAATTTTAGACAATTATGCGCTTTCATCCTTGTGGCAAAAGTTTTGAGGGTGACCCTCTTTTGTTCCAGTGTGTGACTCTATGCACAAAGCCAGGTTCATAAAGACATAGTTTGACATGAAACTCGAGTGACCTGCACAGGGCCCTGACCTCAACTCTTTTAAACACCTTGGTGATCATTTGGAATGGCAATTGTGAGCCAGGTCTTCTTGTCCAACATCAGTACCTAATATTACAAATATTCTTTTGGCTGGATGGGTATACATTCACACAAACTACAATATCTTGTGTTGAAGATTGTAGGCTGTTACGGCTGCAAGGGGTGGGGGAAAAAAGACTTGATTTTTGAATGTGATGTCCAGCAAACTTAGATATGCTGGCTGTGATGGTTAAGTATCCACTCACTTTTGGCCATATAATGTAAGTTTTTCACAGGAATTCAGATACTGTCAGGTTAAACTCCTGCCTACAGTTGTTTTGGACACTGGCAAACTGAAAAATTGGAAACCAGCCCCTGTATAAACCCTTCTCTACCCAGCATGCCTCACTTTTTGCTAATATGCTAGAAGGTTCGTTATATCTTATCTTCAGCTGCTAAAAAAAAGTGTAACTATTTTTTGCTAGCCCTTTTCTCCCGGTTTTTTATGTCTGGTTCAGATTTGGGAGTTAGTCCTTCATGTGGTTTTGAGTTGCAGACATTTCCCAGTTCCTTCCTTTGGGCCTGTCAGTAGTTCCCCAACACTTAGCTGGACTGCTTTTGAACATCCTGGCTGAATCTGCTTTCCTGTGCCCCTCTGAAGACAAGAAAGAATATATCATTTTTGTACCTACTATGAAATCTTTTGCTTGGAGTCCACTTAGGGACCCAGGTTCTACCCTACGTGGACTTGCTTACAATTTTTCTGTTTGCCAGTGTCCAAACCTTTTGTAGGGAGCAGTATAACCGAACTCTACTTGAGTTCCTGTGTCCCTCAGTGGACTCCAAGAAATAGATTTTACGGTAGGTACAACATTTTTTCTGCATATTATCCATCTGTGTTACTAATTATGTTTTATCTAGAATTTCTTGATTGGTTAAGCTGTGGTTCTTTGAATATACAGTATGCTTGATGCGATTTGCAGTACAGATGTGACCCTTTTTCACAATGAGCCATATCAATTCGAGCTAGGGTAGTATATGAATACACAATATTTTTTTTTCTTTTCCTAGAATAGAGCTATTGCAACTCCAAACCAAGGAGTGTGGGACATGAGGGGAAAGCAGTTCTACAATGGCATTGAGATCAAAGTTTGGGCCATTGCTTGCTTTGCTCCGCAGAAGCAATGCCGGGAAGAAGTGCTAAAGTGAGTGTAAATATGATGCAGTAGCTAGAAACGTTTGCTGAAAATGATGTGTTAAAGTACTTGGATCTAATTGAATTTCAGCATGCTGCTTTAAATCAAGCTATTCCTTTCCATAGCAAAGCAGCTAATGTGCAGCCAAGTCCTCTGCACTACAACATACTGATGAGACAATGCTTGTACAGGAATCTCATATTGTATCATGGAAGTTGAGCTTTCTTCTCTTCTTGTTTAGACCTGCTTACCTATGAAACACTGAGGAAGAGGAGAGGGCATTTACAGAGGCTAATATTTAAATCCACATATATGTGGATGGTATACATCAATCCTTTTATCTTTTTTTTTAAACATATTCTTTTATTAAAGCTATTAAATTACATGTTAAAAAGAGTGCTGGATCTGCTGTCTGTGTCTACGTGCGATTATGCGTGAACAGCTGCAGCTGGTGGCAGCTGCCATTGTATTGTACATCTTTTTAGCCCATGAGCAGTGCAGCACAGCTGACTGGATCATTTTGCTTCTTCTCCATCAATCCTGATCTTTGCCTTGCAGGGATTGCAAAAGGCAGATGCCATATAAATTTCAGGTACCTATACTGCCTGCAGTTTAAAAAATACATTTAATGATTTATTAATGAATATAGAGATGCAACCTTTCAACTTTTATATCTGCCTGGAGTTTTGCTTTTATTACAACCCAATTCTGTCTCAGGACTGCACCTCAGATGGACCTAATAGGTAATCATCATCTGTGTTAAAACATCAACTAGTCAGGAGCAGGACCTGAAGGGAACCCAATGCAAATGTTTAACCAATGAGGACTGTTCACCATTCTTACATTGTCATCCCTTGGGTGTAATATGTAAAATTAAAAAGTAAACAAAAACTAACATTATAATAAGCCAGTAACGGTCAGTTTTGTTTTCATTTAAATTTCCCAGGAATTTTACAGACCAGCTGAGGAAGATCTCTAAAGATGCAGGGATGCCCATCCAGGGTCAGCCATGTTTCTGTAAATACGCGCAGGGCGCGGACAGTGTTGAGCCAATGTTCAGACACCTCAAAAACACTTACTCTGGGCTCCAGCTCATTATTGTAATACTGCCAGGAAAAACACCAGTATATGGTAAGAGAACTGAAAAAGTTGGTTAAAATACAGTATATGTTTCTTAACTCAACCCTTGATATCTCTTCCCAATCTCTGAAAGGCCCTTGAAGATTTTGCATCGCTATCGCCTTTCAAGATGAACCTTGCAAAATCTTTTGCTCTTAATATCTCTCTCCCAGATGACACGGTACATTTTTGGAAATCCTACTTGTATCTGTATCTGATCTTTTTTCCTTTTTCAATAAAAACTAACCTGTGGGGAAAAAAATACAGTATATCTGCCTATGTGGAAATTTATCAAAACTGGAGCAGACAGAATCTGGTGCCATACTGCCCATAGTAACAGTTTAATCGATGCAAGGTACAGCGCTAAAAGCCTCTCGGTGATACACCCAAAGATATAGGGTTATAGTGTTAAATAACATAGTACAATAAAGTGTCAAACATAATCTTCACTAAGAATTATATGTAAATGAATCAAAACGCTGTGTAAATAAAGGTGCATAACATGTGACAACTCGTACATGCAAACATCCACACTGCAAACTATAAATCTCAATCATAAAAGGCACTGATTAACCCATAAGGCTTACCGCCTGAGTATAGCAGCTTCTAACTAGTCGGGTTATTCTGTTTGGTCCTTTTGTTTCATTTGCGCAGGTTTTGTCTATTACATAGTAACAGTTTGTTCAGTTAAGCTTTGAAGATGAAAGATGGAAGCTAATTGGTTGCCATGGGCAACTTCTTCAGGTTTCGCCTGCTGCATTTTTGATAAATTCCCCTCCTAGTGTTTTCTTCATGCCTTCAATCTGCCGGACTGTATGTGAGAAAATATTTTACTTGGTTTAAAAGCGAGGGTTTAATGACATAGAATGGGCTGCCTATTGCAGCAATGTGTTTCTTTCCCTTCCAGATAATAGCAGGACTTGACTTTTAACAACACTCACTCTCTTTTGTCACAGTTCTTCATTATACAGGGTGTAATTCATCATGCTTGGTCGGTATTTACTGGACCAATACTGGCTAAATCCTATGTGATTTATAGAAGTGGTGTGCCAGATTGGATAATCCCTTGTTGTTTTTGGGGTTAAGTCAACAAATGTAACAAGTGCAGAAAAGTGATGGGAGTCTGGTGCAATGGTTATGGAGCACTTCCACCATTCTAATACATTTTTGTATGAACTGTTCTGAAAAAATATTGTTTAGTAGAAAGAAGTTCAAGCTAGGAGTAGAAATTGACTTTTTTTTTTTTAAGGTCAGCGATATCACTAAAGAGGAACCGATAGGTCAGCTTAGAAAGGGGTTCTTTGTTGTAAGGCTGCTGAGACTGGTGATGGACGGCATTACCTGTAGATCGAATGCCTTTCTTACTATAATTAATATATAAAATTATAAAATATTTTTTTACTAGAATGAATGAATCAGTTGCTATTAATAGAGCAAGAAGAAAATATTGCCATTGTTGGTTTCCTTACTGTGTGTTTTTCTTGTTTTCTTCTGGGTCAGTAGAGCTAAATCAGAATAAATTGAACTTAATTGCCTTTTTCCCTCTTTATCCTTACTATGTAAAGCATGAGCATACAGTATTTCTCTGTTTCAAAAAGGATAAAAGATTTGCACGTGCCTGACCTTTTGTGGAAGAAGAGATAATACGTTATAGGGATGTTGTTGTTTTTTTAACCCCTTCGTGACTGACGACGTACAGTGTACGTCGCCAGCATCGGGGCTGTTTAAACAGACTCCCGGCGACTTTTGCCGGCGGGACTCTGTTTAAACTTGTAGAGCCGACTGTCATTTCAATTAAAATTAAATAAAATCAATCTAATAATAATAAAAAAAAATGTTTAAAGGCCCCCGCGAGCACGCGCGTCGCCACGTAAACACGCGTCGGGTGCGCCTACATATGAAAACGACGAACGCGCTACACATGTTGGGTATCGCCGCACACGCCGGAGTGAGAGCAATAATTCTAGGGCCAGTATTTTGGGGTATCTCTAAATTGATGACCTGTGGGGGCTTTTAAAGCGTTTTCTATTGACTTTTTGGGGTACTGCAGTTTTTCGCCGTTTCACGGACGCACGCAATTTGTAACCTATGCATGTTGGGTATTGTTTTACTCGTTGTAACCTCATCTTTTATATGTCATTTAAAAAATTGGTATTTTGTTGTGTTTTGGGGCATTAAATTACATTTTTCACTAAATGTTGGGGTTTAATAAGGAGTTGCGCTAATATTGCGCAACATAAAAATTTGCAACTACCACCATTTTATTCTATAGGGTCTTGGCATTCAGAAAATATATAATGTTGGGGGGTTTTAAATCATTTTCAGGCCTAAAATGTGGAATATAACATGGGTGCAAAAAATGAAAAAAGGGCCTCAGTCATGAAGGGGTTAATATACTCTTTAATTAGAGGTGTACATCCTTATCAAAATTACACATTCATGATTTATACAATGTATGCATTTTTCTTTGTTTTTCCACAAAAAAAGACAAAACAAAAAATGACAAAGGAAAAGCAGTGGAAAAAAAAAGTACAGTATCAGCATTAAATGTTTATTAATTCAATTCCAGCGGAAGTGAAACGTGTTGGAGACACCTTGCTTGGCATGGCCACACAGTGTGTCCAAGTGAAAAATGTGGTAAAGACTTCCCCACAGACTCTCAGCAACCTGTGTCTGAAAATCAACGTCAAACTAGGTGGGATCAACAACATCTTAGTGCCTCATCAACGGTAAGTTTTTTTTCCTAGCTTCAGATCAAAAATTAACATAGCAAATCAATATAACAAGATGTTAATGTACTGTAGAAGGTCTGCAAGCGGTTAAATTACATGGATGGTCTTTGTTTTGTCTGATACAAAGTTATTTTGATTCCCTTGTTCAGATAGTAGAGTATGTATTGAAATTGATTTGAACTTCTAATGGCATCAAAACACATGTAAATGCAGGTAAACACAAGACACATTTATTTGCTGAAATCTCATTGGCTACTTCAGTAGACTGTTTCAATGGACAAAGGACAGATGCATCTAAAAGCACATCATTTGAAGCATGGGTGAATGAAACCTTAAGTGAACATTATAGCCTTATGGGCACTGCACACTAAGCTTGTGTGCATACTGCTTGTGGGCAGTAAGTGATGTTTGTGTATGTTATATACAGGCGGTCTAAAATATCTTTTACCAGTTATTATAGTGTCCCCTTTTCTCCTCTTTTTTTTGTTTTCTTCCTATGTCTCTTCTTTGTTTTGATAGTCTGGTATTTTCAATGTTAGACGGTATTTTCAATGTTAGACAGTAAACGCATTCTTGACTAGATCTCATAACATACATGCAAAGCCACATATAGACATACATTCACTAATTCTGACATTTGAGAGTGCTAGCAGCTAAAAAGCTGCTGTAAAGTTGTGTTTGTGATATTCCTTTCGGACTTCAGTGATAATTGCTCCCCTTAGAGCAAGTAGCTAGTACACTTCAAACAGTGCTTAACTGTGGGGTGCTTGTATTAATATCTATGCATTTACATCTGGTGCCTTAAAAAAATTGTAGTGGCTCATAGACCTCACTCCTTGGTTGCTGAGTTCTATGAATTTACCAAGCTATGGCACAGAAAATATTGACAAGTGTACCTAACCTTTTCTTAATCACAGCTCTGCAGTCTTCCAGCAGCCAGTCATCTTTCTTGGAGCAGATGTCACACATCCGCCTGCAGGTGATGGCAAGAAGCCTTCCATTACTGCGGTGAGAAAAGCTCTTAGAAGTTAAAGTTAGTACATATTATCATAAACATATTGACTTTATATCATCATTTAGTTATAAGCTGGCCTTAGACTGTAGACAGTTTGTTGTTTTAAAATGTGATCAACTTTAGTGTTTAGCTGTTAGCCTCAAACAGTTACACAACCCCACAGATGTGATGAATTCCTGCATATTTAAGAGATTTTATTGGTTGCACAAGACTGTTACTAATATTTTGTAATCCGTACAAAAAAAAATCACCAGTTACATAGTTAGATTGAAAAAAAAGATGTTTAATGACTTTGCTAACTACAAAGTCAACCAGAGTCTGGCTAGCTTTACAGAACCTTTACTTTGTGAGTATTATGTAGAGTACTCCCAGATGGATAGTTTTGAGGAGAGTGCACCTAGCTTAGTAAACTCCGCTTTTGTAAAAAATAAATACCTTTTTTCCTTATCAATACATTTTATTCAGATTTCCAAAATAACACATACGGTACATTGTAGAAGTTCATTTGTGAAAAAATACATATATCAGCAATTCAAAGCAGCTCCAAGCAGGGGGGAATGAATACACTAATAAAATGGCTCCCCTGGCTGCAGCCACGGCCCTTATGAGGTATGGGCTGAACTATGTCACACAATAAAATATTACTGCACAAGTAGTCCTCTTGCACTTGATCCAGTGCTTAACACATGTAGAAATATAAACGATAAAATGACAGATAGAAAAGAGGGGGAAAGGGCTGGGGAAACCAGGTAAAGAAGCATCCATGTAACACAGGAGGGTGGCCGGTGTTTCACATGAAGACATCTTTTGAAATACTGTTCTTCTTTGGCACTGATAAACTTTTGAATGAACATAGGTTGTAGGCAGCATGGATGCTCATCCAAGCAGATACTGTGCCACAGTGAGAGTACAGCGCCCTCGGCAAGAAATTATTGAGGACCTGTCCTATATGGTGCGGGAGCTTCTCATCCAGTTCTATAAATCTACTCGCTTCAAACCAACCCGGATCATATTCTATCGCGATGGTGTTCCAGAAGGACAACTTCCACAGGTAAATATATAGTTAGTCATGGTGTTTCTGATTTTTTGGTCACTAGGCAGCTTGAAGTCACAAGTCTGTGTGTCCTCCTCTCTCAGATATTGCACTATGAGCTGCTGGCTATTCGAGATGCCTGTATTAAACTAGAGAAAGACTACCAGCCAGGTATCACCTACGTAGTAGTGCAGAAACGGCACCACACGCGCCTGTTTTGTGCAGACCGCAGTGAACGGGTAAGTCATACCTTGCATATATATTGCTAGTGCCATGTTAACTATGGTTCTTTTGCTAAAGTACAATAATCTGGCCAAGATGGTGCCGATACAGGTATTGAAAGCAACCCATTTTATAAGCAGCACTTTTATCATTCAGGTTTGCAGGTTTAATCTTCATTAATATTTAACCCTTTCATGACCGGGAACCATTGAAACCTAGCTACCCAGACCAAATTTAGCAGCATCAGTATGCATTGCGTAATGTAACTAGAACTTAATAATTTGCCTTCCTAAATAATTTTGTAAGGATAAAATAGGGATTTTATTTAGAACACTGTTTTCTATTAAAAGCTAAAAATGGACATAATGTTCAAAAAAAGAACATTTTACATTTACTTTTGTAATCTATTTTTTAAACAACTGTATTACACTGTAATTGCTACAGCCTACTCCCTTCAACTGTCACTTTGCCACTCTCTGTGTGAGGCACAGTGACAGCTGAGACAACGCTTTTGTAAACAAACCCATGCGATCATATGATTAGTTGCCATGGTGATAACATGATCAGGAACCAATCGGTTGCAGACTTCTAGTTCCACAATAGTACGTCGTTTAAAGTTCTCTTTTGAGGAACCTCAAAGTAGATGGAAAGGCTACGCATACCAAATGGCACCTCTAGTATTGCTTTTTAAGTTTCTTGAAGCTATATATAATATATAAAATATTTGTGTTAATTTTTTTAGCTGTGGCTATATGACTGCTAACTAGGGATCCACCGATACTATCAGTGCCGATACCAATACGATATCGGTGCCGATACTCGTACTCGCCCAAATGCTCCGATACCAGAACTTTTGGTCAGAGTGAGATCTCCATCTGACCGGCAGTGCCAAGGGAGCATGGAGCCGTCTTCCTTTCCAATCAGGAAGCTAGATGGTGGGTTATGACTCGCCTCCTGGCTAGGAAGTCGGCTTCACTTGTTGCTAGGCAGCCTGGCTTTGTAACCAATCAGGGAGGCGGATCATGACGTCCCGCACGGGTTCCTGATTGGTTAGGAAGCCACTCTGCTTAGCAGCAAGTTGAGCCGGCTTTCTAGCCAATCAGGGAGGCGGCTCCACTTCAATAACTTTAGCTGGGAGAAGGACAGCTGCCTACTGAGGCAGCTTACTGTAAACACAGCAGGCAGTGGCTGGGAGCAATAGCCAGCCTGCTGTTGCCTATTGCAATTACCAATAGCAGGCTGGCTATTGCACCCACCCGTTGCCTCCTGTCAATCAGCAGAGGAGGGAACTGAAGGAGAAAGTTCTCCTTCAGGTCCTCCACTGCTGATTAACAGCACAGGTAATCCCACGTTTGTAGAAAACTTTTGCAGTTCTAAGAGTAGCTTCAAGGCCCATAGTCTGTCTAGTCTCTTCTTAGCCAGATTCAGGTAAACTTTAATGAAAGCCCAATTGAAATCAGTGTTTCTGATTCTCTTGGTTCCCTCACCACTTCCTCTTTCTCAGCATAATAATGGAACCTGCATATGACGTCTCGCTGAGTTTCCTTGTACAGATTGTGAGGTGTTTTATATAAAAGCCTTTATAATTCCCATGGTTAAATTTGAAAATGATTCAGAAGCTTTTTGGAAGGGAATACATTTTGAACAGAGTTAAGGTGTATTTTCATAAATTTTGTTTATTAAATGGATTATGTTTAGGAGTTAGGAGTTAAATATACAATTTTTGAATTTTTTTTTAGACATCTAAATATGAAATGTTTCATGTTTATTCCTTCTGCAGCCAGCAGGTGGGGAGTGTGATTCTAATGCTCCATGGCTGTAGACGCACCCATTCCTACTCTCCTGTAATTATTCCTTTATGAATGTGCCCATACACCTGCCGATTATCGTATGATAATCACGGGTGATCCCGCGATCGTACAATAATCGGCATGTATATGGGCAGCGGGCGACCGCTTCTACTGTACGGTTGCACGACTTTCGTCTTCCTAGCACGCTGGAAAACCTGCCGAAAATCGTACGATTTTCGGCGGGTCGGTAGCGTGCTCGGAAGACGAAAGCCGCACGGGCCGGTGTGCGCAAGCCCGCTCAGCATTGCAATCATCGGCAAGCCCTCCCCTCAGCGGGGAGGGCTTGCGATGATTGCAAGTACGATGGCAAGTATGGGCAGGTCGTACGAAATGTTAATGACCTTACAACCATCGCACAACGAAGGTCGTGCGGTGGTTGTAAGGTGTATGGCCAGCTTGAGAGGAAGTCAGTCTCGGGAAGCAATCAACAAGTGCAGATCTTATTAGGCTCACCATACTAATTACAATATTTCTATACAATCTATGTACAATCAACTTTAGATTTACCAAAACAATGCAATATGAGGGCCTACCTAATCCATCCAATCAATTTGTATCCTGTCAAGCAGGGCCTTGCACTACATATTTATTGGTAGATCTAAGTGAGATTGTACAAATCAGGTTGTTGCACGCTTGGTGAGCCATAGAAAAGCCAACCTGATTTGCATACACTAAATCATGAAAGCAGCTTGTATTTAAGTATGTAAAGGCAAAAGAAAATTTCGTTTTGAAAAGGGTAACAAAGAGTTGGATCCTCTGCCAAATTTTTCTTGCTGTCTGTGTACTCGCTGTGCAGATTATTTATTTATCCTAACAACCATTATCACCAAGACAGAAAGTAAGGGGAATTCTTGCAGCTTGCGGTATACTGAGACGTCGCAGCTGAAGCGGATCCCGACAATTATGTCTGGATCCGCCCAGCTGCGTGAGTGACAGCTGGCTCTGCCTATCTAGAGGCAGGGCCAGCTGTACCCGCCCCCTACCCCGTCCGTTCCGCCAGTCAGCGCTGGAGGATCGGAGCGGGGAGGGGGGAATCCAGCCCCTCCCCTGTCATGGCTCTCTGCCGTGACAGAATCGAGAGGTGAGCAAACACCGGTATGTGTTCGCTCACCTCCCGATCTACTGAGCCGACCTGTGACAGTTTCATTGTCACAGGTCGGCTAGAACTATGAGGTGAGTAAAAATCACTCACCTCAGAGTTCTCCTTTAAATAAAAATACAATACTTTTTCTTTAAAATGGTAGTATAGTGGGAAATAATGATGTCAAGCAGTTGTATTTCTGTTTAGCCTCCTTTTATCAACTACAACAACAGGAGGATGCACACCAAAGTAATGTAACTGTCACAACTTGTTTTCTGCGCAGGCATAATTGTAGCTATTCTTTATGGATTTTTCATGTTTAAAAACCTTTACGTTAATACTTGTGTTTTTACTGCTTTAAATAATATGTACGCTGTCTGACATTTTTGCTATGTTTTTCTTTTTGTGCATACAGATTGGAAAAAGTGGAAACATTCCAGCAGGAACAACTGTTGACACCAATATTACACATCCATTTGAGTTTGATTTTTATCTGTGTAGTCATGCGGGTATCCAGGTAATTTATGTCAAGTTCTCTTGGATTGTAGTTAAATGATTATAATAAGGGGTGAAGATCATGTTGTTTAAGGATTCCATTTCAGAATGAATTGGCTAGCATACATACTGTAAGGTTACAATTTGCTGAAAAACGAGGGGCACCGGCTACCGAGGACATATTGTTGCAGCAATATTTCTCAAAAATGGGACCCATACCTATACTAATTAATGATACCATTTTCTGTTCTGTAGGGCACCAGCCGTCCATCCCATTATTATGTCCTTTGGGATGATAACCGGTTTACAGCTGATGAACTTCAGATTCTCACCTACCAGTTATGTCACACGTATGTTCGTTGTACGCGGTCTGTTTCCATACCTGCACCTGCATATTATGCTCGACTGGTAGCTTTTAGAGCACGATACCACCTGGTTGATAAGGAACATGACAGGTATGTGGATCTGTTTAGGATTTACTTATTGAAATCTAATGAAAAAAGATTCAGCTAAATCAAAATCGTATTGCGGTGATCAAAAAACATAAATGCTACTCACCAAAATGTATAACCACTTCAAAACACTCAAATATAATACTACAAGAGCATTTATCAATCATCTTGCCTTCTATATTTCATATAATAAATGTTTTATTTATGATCTATTTTACCCATTGGAGTTGAGTAAATTTTGGAGCTATTTCTATTCAGATAGGGGTTGATGGTTGTTTACATCTTTTCCAGCGGGGAAGGCAGCCACATCTCTGGACAAAGCAATGGAAGGGATCCACAGGCCTTAGCTAAGGCTGTGCAAGTTCATCAAGACACATTAAGCACAATGTATTTTGCCTGATGACCAATTGCAGATCTATTCCGGTGGACTATTTTGATGTGTGACATGTTTGCCCCATACCGTACCTCAATGGCTGAGAGCAGTTTTCAGAGATCCTGAGCCTTACCCACAAAGGGTACCTCACAACAAACTGACAAGTCCAATGGCGTCCTGCAGGACCAACTTGGCATCACTTGACTTATAAGTCAACGATGATACTTTAGTTTTCGCATGTTCTGGGAATGTAAAAGAGCACTATTTTAGCAGATCTCCTTTTGATGCCACGGCGAAATCCTAGATGACTTGAAAAGCAATACTAAAGGCAGATAAACTGAAAAGCTGAGCCCTATGTTCCAGTGGAGGATGAATGTGCACAGCAACAATATTTAATGGTGAAAAGTCACAGAAAAAGAAAAAAAAAACCAAACAGTTTTGAGCCTTAAACAAAAGCTAAATCTGTTGTTTTCCCATTGAAGTAAAGAAGACTTGATGAGGTTGCACACAAGCACAGAAACATCCATTGAGGATACTCCCACACCATGTGTTTCACAAAACCAGCACAATAATGCCACTTCATTTTCTAAGACCTTAGCATTGTTCAGCTAACTAATGGTCAACTGTGGTTCTGATCTTGTGATTTAAGCATTTGTAATTCCATGGGAGTGAATAGTCAGTAAGACAAGACATCAAATATACGCCATATTCATGTAGGGGAGGCTATCATGCTACACAGCATGATATACCAGCCAAATGTACTGAATGCTCAATTTCTCCATGTTTCCATTGAAATCCGTTTGTGCCATATGGTCTTCTTACACTGAGGCAAAACGGAGCTGGGTTATTCTAAGCAATAGGGTGGTGTTATTCAATGATGACCTGACTCCTGCGTGCCTTCCTGTCTCAAACCAGTTGTTTGCCACATATATGAATGCACTTCTTGATACGTTTTAAGACTGTAAAATCATCGGTCCAAGGTGGTAAAAGTTACAGAGAATTGTGCAAAGTGCCTTGAACCCTTTAAGTGCTAGAAATTAGGTTATTTTTTCTGCTCCTCTAGCTTGGCAGATGTATTTAGCGGCACTAGAAGCACCAGCTCATTGTGAACAAACATACTGGAGGTGCATCCATCAGTCTTTGCGCAATTACTACAAGGTGTTGTTTGCTAGATTTAGTGGCTGTCAGCGCCGCTCACATTTTGTTTCAGTTGCCTAAAACTGTAGAGTCCATTGATCTCAGATGCAGCACACTTGGATTCAAGATTTACTTTATCATTTTGTTTAATTTATGCACATGGAAATATTACAGAAATGTGCAGTGTCACTGAAACTGACATACCAATATTTTAAGGAAAATATCATAAGCAAAAGCTTAGATATCTCAAAGTAGCAGGTAGCAGTGCAAAGAGGAACCTTCACAGCTCAAGCATGGAAAGTGGAATGAGAATCCATGCACCAAACCTTATATTGCCAGCATGGCTGAAGATGGAAAGGAAGAGTGCAATAACTTAAAGTGACATTAAACCCTCAGATTTTTTTACATAAAACAATACTGTAATGTGTGCCTTACTGTAATCCATGGTTGTTTCCCTTCTCTTTGCTGCTCTTCCTTTTAAATCTGTATCTGTTCTCATGCTGGGAAGAACTTCTGTTTTGCAGCAGACTGCTTTGTCTCTGGAATGGATACATGGTGTCTGTGTGCAGGTTCACAACCTGAGCCAGCACTACAGGAAGAGGCACTCAGCTGCAAAGGGAAGTTCTCCCCACAGCATGAGAAGAGATACAGATATAAAAGGAAGAGCAGCAAAGAGAAGGGAAACTACCATGGATTACAGTAAGGCACACATTACAGTATTGTTTTATGGTAAAAAATCTGAGGGTTTAATGTCACTTTAAATCCTTTTTTTTTTCTTCTTTCATGTTAATGGACCATGACTAGAATTGACTGTTCATCTAGTTTTTAGGCAGTGGTTTCTAGAAAGTTAAAGTTCATGCTGATAAAGAAAAAGCAGATATTACAGTATGACACAGTACATACAGTGAAATTAATAGTTTTCTAGATTTACTCATTGCATTTTATGTGCTAGTACATTGTGCCAAATGCAGTTTGCATAAAATAAAACCACGAGGTTAATTTGTGATCAGTTTAAAAAAAGTTTACGCTCTAAGGATTGTCTCTTTTTGTCTCTCTTTCTTTCTGCCTATCTTTCTAGTCATCTTTCTTTGCATTGTTCAGAAGAAAAGAATATGGCTCCGAGCCCTGAAAGCTAGAGATAGAGTAGGGAATGGTTAACACTGTTTTTTTGTCTTTTGCTGTGTCTCATTGAGATTTCCCTTCACTTCCTGCCCCAGAAACAGAAGGTAAGAGGAAATCTCTCCAAAGCAAGAGAAAATCCCCACTTAGTTGTCAAAGCAACAGGTGTCCACATTGGAAGATTCTTTGCTCAGAAATTGTAAAATATACCTGGTGATCCTGTCAGAAATCTTGTACGGTGAACTGCCTGTGCTGCATTCTTATCAGTTACATTGTTCCTATTTATTGCTAGATCTACATAACAACTCCCCTTTTATAGAGAAGAGGGGAGAAAGGAGTTATTAGAGTCCTGTCCTATGGTGACAGCGTTGCGCCTCGATAGATACAGTGAGTGAGCATGCTCACCCTAGGACAGGAAGTGTATTACTGGCAGTATCACCATGTACATATAAATAAAAAAGGAAATCAAATGCATCCACCACATCTACGCACTGTTAATATATTACATTTCTTGATATATACTAATTGGACAAAAAACTAGTAGAATATGAAGAGGGAGGGAGTTTGTGAACAGTACATTTTGAACTGGGTGAAAAATATCAGCTATCCTTCTATGTTTAGGTGCCCCCAATAAAACACAGGAGATTCTGGGTGAAAAGCTCTACTATTACTTAGGTTCTCTATATCATATCCTGTCTTCACTTTGTTCCGGTGACTAATCTGCACTGCCATATCATAATCAGCACCTTTTCATATAATCTACAATACCACCAGTATCACGGTGATATTAAGCCTTCAGGTCTTTTTTTTTAAACTTTTATGAATGGAAGGCCCACACTTATAAAAATCCTACATTCCTGTTGTGTAAAACTTTTCAATTCCAGATTCTCTAGTTGTTCCCCAAATCACTCTCCCCCCACCCCTTGTGCGGGTGCCTCCATCAGCTAGCTGGCTGCGGAGGAGGCACCTCCGTGTCCACATTCCTGGCCATGCCTGCAAGTAGCTATGTGCGTCCATAGACAAACATAGCAAGCGGCAGGCCACACCCTTCTCTCCTCCCAACAGATTGACTGATGGCATAAGGAGCCTATGGCTCCTCTGCCCTCAGTATTCTCCCCCGCAAACAGGAAGTTTGGGGAACAGAGGATTCTTTCGTTGACCGGCAGCGGTGACAGTGGTGTTCACAGGTAAGTGTGGGGGGGACGAGGGACACTGTCAAAGATACTGGATGTTTTTTACCTTAATGTATCCTTTAATAATAAACACCCAGCCTTTAGTATTACTTCAAGAAATGTTTGGTTATTATCATAGGCAGCATAAAAAGTATCAGTTATGTAAATGTTTACATAGGAGCCTAAATTAATTAAATGAAAAGGATAAAGCTGGGGCAGAGTGTATAATGTAACTAAACCATATATTATTAATGTAGTTTCTGATATGAATTCTTGATAAAGAGTTGTTTCTAAGATGTACAATCTTAAATGTAATTAAAACACTTAAATAAGAGATAGACCCAAGGGTCTGTCCAAGGGTGTGTGGCTAAACCACATGCTTTGTCTGTATTAATATGACAGATGTGCAGTCCATTCCACAACTCACTCCACATTCTAAGAAGGCTTGAGTACCCCCAGTTGAAACCACTTGTTTGTAATGTGGAACAAATGATACGTTTGGGACCTTTGAGGTCTCCCAGGCTCATATTCATGTGAACACACACTGTGCTCAGACAGCTATGGTCAACCTGACCTGGCTGGGATTTCGCCTTTAAATTTATGATACTCTTTGACATCCTTAGAGTATAAATCAAAGTAGGCCTTTTGGGGTTCCCCTTTTAAAAAGGGTGCCAGTTTATCAACCATCTACTTCTCGGGCAGCTTCTCATGTTCAGCTCTGTTCCCATGTTCTGTAAAGCGCTCTGCACGAGCTTTACAGGTGTAGAAATAACAGTGCCTGTTGTTGTAAAGACAGCAGTGGGCTAGAGTTGTGTTGGGCAGTTATGCAGTCCTCCCCTTGAGGGTTAGCATTTACTAATATGGACTGTTTTACAAGCCTCCATTTTGTTCAGCAGTAGGTGTCTACGTCTTTAAGGAGCTGCTAGCATCCAAGCACCAATTTGTAAGGGAACATGTTCAACTAGCATTGGCAGCTATAAACCATGTACAAGACAGGGAAATGTAGGAACAGTCCAAGCAGGTTTGTCCTGTCCTTTTTTCAGCAAGGCAGCAAACATAGTTTCAATAGAGGAAGGCTTGATACAGTAATTCCATAGCATAAAAAAAACAAAACATCTGCTTGTCTGTTTCTGACTAAGAAGATGCCCTCCTACTTTCTTAGTGTTCTCTCAGCACACATTCTTTTCACCCAGCAGCAGACTTCCAGAGAAAGAGAGAGCGACCTGCATAAGTCAACTCACATATATAATTTCCCATGGACTATAGAGATCAATAATGAGGTCTAGCTGACACAAAAGATGTGGACCCAGGAAAGGCCTTATCCCACCAAAAGCTCTACAAAGCCTCCGGGCTGCAGGCCCCAGAACAGAACTTATTAGGAGTCTAAACAAACAAAGTTTGTTTTCTCCACAGTAGCCATAAAGCCTGAAGCCCCTCACCATGTGTAAGTGAGAAACCTAGGTGACACATACACATCGTCCACAATCCTGCCAGCCAGTGCCTCACAATACAAAGTTGGTTGCCCTGTTTACATGGCTCAGAAATTAGGAAAATTAGTGTTTCCAGTGTAATTTTCAAAGAGAATCACGAGTCACCTTCAAAGAACCCAGGAGTGCTTTTTTTTAATTCATCCACACATGTCATAGGTTAATTGGTTAAGGTGACCTTGTTTCTCATCTATGGTGATAGCATACTTGATACTGGAAAGAAGGGTTAAATTAAAGAATGCCCCCCTAGCTGGTCAGCTCCTCCTAACTTAAAACCATAACTAATGTACACTCCCAAAATTATTCCATTTTAATACTTATAGAAGGCAACTTCACATTTATTTACATATAAACAATAGACAGGAGCACTGTTAGTAGGTGTTGGATTGTGGAGCAATTGACCTGTTTGGTAATGTTTTCTTTGTTATGTTAAGCTGTCATACGTAGGTTTCGAGTTGCTTCTGACAAAATGACTCACTCCATTTAAGTTTTAGACCGCTCCCTTGTGCATCTTCTGTGGGGACAAGCAGGAATTTCATATTGGAAGCCTTGAGGGGTTAACACCCTGCCAGGGACATGGTGAAAAAAACATAGAATGATTTGTGTCACTCTGGGTTGTGATGCAAAGGAAATGCTGTCTGTGGAATAAAATTTATGAGGGACAGTCCTGTAATTTCTGCATGTAATTATTAATTCATGTTTGTACATTTATTTTCACCATAGCACATCTCCAAAAGACTTCAATGGATGCAAAGTCTTCATTTCTAGTGCTAATTACAAGACGAACATAAAACCAGAATGCTTAGCTGACCTCAAGGACTTGATTGTTGCTGAATAGACTGCATGATTTTGGGGCCATAAAATGTGCTCCTGACAAACTGTTTTTTTTTGGTATACTTGTTTGGTATTGGTTTGCTTGTACTAAGAACGCTGAGAGTTAAAGGGCTACATCTTTTTAGGAGTGGTTTGCTGAATTAAGATGTTTGTACTAAGAACACTGAGGGTTAAAGGGCTTCATCTTTTTGGTAGTGGTTTGCTGAATTAAGATGTTTGTACTAAAAACGCTGAGAGTTCAAGGGCTATATTTTTCTGCGAATGATGTCATATGATAATTTCATGTATCCTGGTTCCCCAATGTTGTAGTTATACAATGTTTTATACATTGACTTTCAGAGAGTTGCTATTTCATTTGAACTCTGGAAGTACTCTAATGAGCTGAGCTGTTATAATAAGGTGATGCTGTAGTTCCCTATGAAGCTTGCGCTACAATACTAAGTTTGCATTATTTGTCCCTAGAACAGATTTATGTTGAGATTACCTCATGTGCATCAAGATTTTGCTCATTAAAAATGCACTCTTAAAATTCAAAAAGTATTAAGTACTTTTAATAACCATTGCCTTACATATAGGCTGTCTTAGGCTGGACTGACAGACCATTTTACTTTCTACTCCTCCTAGCTGATTTCATGATCCATGTAATTTGTCAGCTTTCATGATTTGAAACTGGGTTGAAGCTCCACATGTTCAGACTGGGTGACATTCAGTGCTAGTTTAACAGATGAGAAAGAACACACAATTCTCTTAGGGCCCATTCACACCATATGTCTTCAGGCTGTGCTGGCTGTTTTTTCCAGTGCAGCCCGAAAGCATGACAAGGAAATTTGCCTTGTCACGGGTGGGCAAGGTGCTGGCCATACTTAAAAAAATAATAATATATGCCATACAGTACTTTTTTTAAGTGCACCGCATTGAGACACAATACAATCGCATCACGGTGTACCTATAGAACTTAATAAAAAGTCACTTTCAATAAAATGGCATTTCAATAATTTTATAAGAAAAAAGAAACCGTGCGGTGCGGCTCAGTTGAGCACATCAGAGCTGTCCAGGCACACGCACACCATTATTCGTGCTGTTGAATGTGGCTGCTGTTGTGAACAAGCCCTTACACAGTTCCTTCTAGGTCATTGTGCACTTTTAAAGTATACATACAACTGTTATAATAGGAATCAGAATGACAAGGGTGTAATTAAATAAATTCATGTTTGCTTTCAGAGTGTTACAGAATATACCTTCAACCTGACTATCTGTTGAATTATGCACTGGGAGTGGTCATACATTTCATTCTATAAAATCCTATCACACCTGTATTAACATGAACGACAGTGCCTGCTTGTAACTCAGGACTTCTTCATATTCAATATTTAAAGGCATAGCAAGTTTCAAATGAGATGCCACATTTATGTAATCTTTCATTAGAAAAGTGTGAGAGGTTATAAGTGGTTGTGAAGTTTCATAGAGGGTATTGTCATTTATGATAAAGAGATAGAGCCATGTCGAGTAGTGACCGCATTTAACAGTAGAAAATATATTGCCCTCTGAAGAACTGGACTATGTCTACCCTTTTGCAAACGTCTACAAACATGGGCCTCCTCATGGCTATAGATGAGCTCCAGAGCCTTGAAATCATGTAGTTTTTTATTTGTTGCCTGTTGTACTTAGTGTTAATGCATGATTATTCAAGCCCTGTTACATAATGTTTTAATACTTAGGCAGTGAGCTATATCTCATTGCAAATTGCAAATGTATACACTTTTCAACAGGACAGTTCTTTACCAGAACTTTTTCATCTCACATAAATAACTACTCTGGGATGTTTTATGCATTACATGAAGACACTAAGGAAAAGTAGACCATGATCAACTGGTGGATGAGGATAACACCCTCCATTCATCCAGTTAGGTTTTTAAAGTCACTAATTACCAATCAATGTTAAATGAATATCCCCATCATCATTCTTTGGCCATGCATTGACTATGATCTTTTAATGTTCTCTCTTAACAGTCATTAATGTGTTTAAAGGAAAGTTGTTCTGCCAAAAATACTTGGGCTACCATTGCTGACCTCTCTTGACAATGCTAGCTATGTGGCTGTCATATTGATCCAAGAGATTCAATATTTTAAGTTATCAATCCTGAATAATGTATTTCAGGAGTTTGGATTTCACTTGTTGCACCTTGATCTGAATAATGTTAGTCGAATAGTGATGATTTTGTGTTAAACGAATCCACATTTTAGCCAGAAATGTAGCATTTAAATAGCTGCCTCCATATTACAGTAAGCACAAGTTTCCTTTAACTCACCCTATACGGTAAGGTAGACTATCGGTGCTGCAATGTTGGAGCATACAACTCATCACATGTTGGTGCCCTGGCCTTGGCTAAACTACCTAAGAAGTACCATATCATAAATGACAAGTGAGATGGTTTTACTGTACAACTTCTAAATGAGGACAGAGGCACATATGGTGTCAGGTGCAACTTGGGATTTAATTGAGATTATTCGAATGATTTTGTTATATTTTCAGAGGCAAAGCTAATTTGCACTTAATGTTTCTGACGATTCACATGCATCGCATCTCGCCGTCACTGAATATGTAAATAAATAGAAAGCGCCACAGTATTTTTTTGTATGCATGATCATAAATAGTTATATGAAAGTGGCATTACTAGGAAGAGCCTATAGGTGTTTTATTAAAGTTGGATGTTTATATTTTCCTACAGTAAGATATCACACTTTGTCCAGATTTTACAATGTCTATATTAGCTTAGTGATTGGAGAGTTAACATTGCCTGTCATGGATGTGCTTACTCATTGCACTATAGGGCACTTGTAAAGTTCCTTTTATGATGCTGCAAATATTGGTGCTGGCTGCAAGGTCTAGAGCCTTGGTATGGTACTACAGGCTCAGTGTTTACTGAATATTAAATTACAATGGATTATTTTGTGGTTGTGTTAATGAAAAAAAGAATGTTTGATTACAAACGTGAGATGTTAATACTAAGTGCTCAATTTGCCCTAGTTTTGCTGCCTTGGCCTGGAAATTTCTCGGAAGATGAATATGAGGTATTTGGTTCTGTTGTTGCGTTAGCTGCAGCAACACTCTGTGTATTTGTGTGGTATAACAACAGCAAAATGAATACATCATGGCTTTAATCTTATAAACTAATTTCAAAACTAAACATACTTTTTATAAGGGTCATGTAGAGTTTGGGTTTCCTGAAATGGTCAATAAGTTAAGACATCAGGAATAGCCAGAACCTGCAGAATCAATCTTGTCTGCCAGCCAAAAGGTAATAGTATTTAAGGTTCTGTTTTTATCATTTTTTAGAGAACGTCTCGTCTATTTAAGCCAAAAGACAACCTTTTCTAAAATATGGGTAATGCCTATCATTTTGTCTGTATGTTTTACACTAACATAGTTTATATTAGGATTGCCAGTGTTTTGATTTAGAGTTTGATGTGTTAGCATATTGTTACGTGTATTTTGTACAGCGGGTAAATGCTTGAGAGAATGATTTATGTTGAATATGGATTAGCGCATTGAAGACTATGTACACTGGAAATGCTAACTGTTGCATGAGTGAGCAGTACAAGTTGGACACAGTCATCAAAGCCATGCATATCATTGGTGTAAGTGATGGCAAAGTATTAACTTCTCCTTCACAAAATACTACTTGCTCTACATTACATAAAGCAGCACTCCAGACAAAACTTTGTCTCTCTTGGGGAACTTTTACCTCACTTCCCCATCTTGGTGGCATCAGACAGAAGTTCTAATTCTTCTATCTTTCTGCAAGGAAAACAAAAGTGATTACATTGCTCTCCGTGCGTACCCCTTACTTACAGTCACCAATACAAGAAGTGAGGGACAACTTCCCAGATGGTCTGACCCATTCCTCAATTTGTTTAAAACTAAAGTTTGGCTGCAGTTCAACTTAAATAAGGTAAAGAGCTGTGTACAAATGAATTAACAACTGTTTTCACTGCTCTTCATAACTCTTAGAAGGTGAAAACTGCTGAGCACAATGCTTTATTCAACCTAAACTTACAAGAGCTCTTTGTCCTGTGCCTATGGGTTATTTCTTCATCTTAGGTTTGGACAAGGCAAACAGAGCTGATCTGCTGGTGCTTGTGACTTGATTGTGACATGTACAGGCACCTATCCTCACCTCCACATAATAGGACCAGTTCTATTGGTTCCAGCATGGTGTTGTAAGCAGGTGTCTGCTTATCTGCAATGTATAGTGTCAGGACAGCTTAATTCACTGTGCACCATATAGATGTCAAAGCAAAGCAACACAGGCACATAGCAGAAGCTATCTTTTAGGTTCTTATTTCCAGAGGTACTTAATTATGGTTCTTCACATCATAAATACCTAACAAAGGTATCAAAACAGATGCACATACATGGCCAACATTACATAGTGCTAAGCAGTACTCATGAACTGTGGGGGGGTCATAATTAAAATACGAATCTGGATCAGAATGAACAAGTGTGGCATGAGTTTGATATACAACTATTTTTATCTTTGCTACAATTCTTTTTACAATTACAGTAACAAATGGTAGTATAGGGATTTGGTTGTTATCTGCCTGAAAGTCAATCACCAGCAATCACTACAAGTTTAAAGCAGCAGTTAGAAATTGTGGGATAAATACAACTGAGCTTATTCTTAGTACATAGTCCAACATTACCACTTTTTAACAGTAGAGACCCAAGAACAAAGATGAAGAGCTGCCAGCTATACCTGGCCTGCTTTTATATCCTTTTCTGTCAATTGCTTGCTATTCCCAAACATTCAAATTCATATATACTTTAGACTGTACCCATTTCATTTAAGGCAACACATGTGGAAGGGTCACCTCGTACAGGCTGATTATTGTCTAATGAGTCAGTCTAGGTTTAGGTTGTCCTTGTGTGGTTAGTGCATGGATTACCTTGTCAGAGTATTATGAAAATGCTAGAACAGCAATAAACATATCTGAAAAGTGAGCAATGCTTCAAAGCTTTTAAATCAAAAGATCTTATACCTCCAGAAACAAACAGATCTTAGGTTTGTGTACAAGCCTGGCATTTTCAGTTTAATGTACACAATAACTATTTCTAACGTTCACAAATCTATGTACCAGCTTGGAAGAATCTTACCTACACAACTGAAGTCATCTGTGTAACCATTGAAGCACACTACAGCTTCTAAGCTTACAATGGATATACTTGCTGATATGACAGACCTGCAAATATAAATAGCAGTGTAGGACCTCTCTAGTTCTGTGCAGGTGTGGAAACTCTTACATACGTACTTGTGAATGCTATTAGTAGAGCTTTAATTTTAGCCAATTGAAAACAAATATGATTTTTTATTTTCCAGGCCTTTCACATCTGTAGATTAGCTAGTTATATGTCTAGGTGCAAAAAAGGGTTTTATTTCAATAGGAGTATCTGTTGTGCCGAAATGAAATCACATCAGCAGCACAATTTTTGTTTTTATAGTAATATCACAGAAATGGCTTATATTTTAAAGCTGTTGGGGTTTTTAGTGTTGTATCAGTACAGACTGATAATCTTTACAGTCATGAAGAGAAATTAAACACTCTGCTACTTGTAAATATTTGAAAACTGTTTATAAGAATGGTATGAATTAAAGCTTACACTGTATCCCTATTGTTTTGTGTGTTTTTTTCATGCCAGTTGGTAAATAAAATTGGCCTGCAGCTGCCCTTTGCGGGAAAAATGAGGAGCAAGACAATTATGGTCATTATTCTGTAGTAAGCCAAGTGGAGACATACTTCGACTAATTCCGTTAAAGGAGTATACATGAAGGTGTAGTTTCACAGCTGATGTTTTATTTGACGTTCTGTTGAGGCATGCTTCAAGCATACCAATATTTTAAAACAATTATCCTTATAGTGCTTACCGTATGGCCTTATTTAGGTAGCTGCTGGAACAGCAACCTTTTAAAGTAGAGGTTCACCAAAATTGAATTTTCAGACTGAAATCGAAAATAGAAGATTTGTCAGGCCAAAAGCAAAAATTATTTTTTTGTAACCTTTTTAAAATTATTCTTTTAATATTTTATTTTTATTTATTTTACTTTACTGTTGGTGGCTCTGGAGGAATATCAGAGGTCTAAACAGACCCCTGCTATTTCCATTTTGAAATAGGAAAACAGATTGAGGACATTTCTGCAGCCCCTGTTATAAATGAACAGGAAGCCTCCTATACTGAGTGCTCCTGTCCATTCAAAAACTGAGAAGATAGTGTGAGTTACTAGGTCCACAATCATGAATGAACAGGAAGTGATGTAGAGCACTTCCTGTTAATTCATAATTGGGGACACAGTAAACATACAAGCTCTCTTGATCTGCCTGTCAGTGTTATCGCAGGAGGCCAAGCTCTCCTCCCATACCGCCACACTCGGCCTACTGTGACAACTGACAGGGATCTCCTCCCCGCCCTGCTCGACCTCCTGAAAGTTTCCCTCCTCCCCGCTGGGCACTGCTCTGTGTCAGAGGGGATACAGAGCAGCACCCAGCGGGGAGGAGAGAAACTAGAGTTGCGCTACATTTTTGGCCAAAAAATCTTACTTTTGACATTTTCCCCAAAGTACCATTTTCAGGCGATATGTTTCGGCGGCCAAAATTTCGGCGCATCCCTACTTTAAAGCCAAGTTGAGCTTGGGAACAGAAGGACCCTATCTACCTTATCTCTTGCAGACTTCCCCTTTCACTGATCCAGTGCTGCTCATCTCCTTGGTTAATTGATGCCCAGTGTCATTCAATCCGCTTGCTGTAAACCCAGGGTGTCTAGGGCCATTACATGGTGCAAATCTCTGTAGCATATGGGATCTACCCACAACAAGCTGGTGAAGAGGACCAATGCAAGACACCTGAAAAAATGTATTTATTATTTTTTAATGCTACTGTGTGGAGGTGGGAGAAAACTGAGAAGGGGGGCAGTTGGGCTTTAACAGCACCTAAAATGGTTGAGTGTCTTTTAGTGTTCTCAATAACCAATATTTATTTAATCAATAAATAAGTTGGTTAGATGCCATTCATGTCCACAACAATCTTAATCACAGTTGGAAAACAAAAAAGAAATCCGACAGCCTGTTAATATAAGTTTGAAGAGCATTCTTCTAAATTACATATATTCAAGTTAGTGTCTCTCACCTACCTGATTGGAGACCAAGTTGATAAGGAGGCTGCCCGTGTAGCTCTTGTCCCACACCTCTGGAGGTGGTGGTAACAGGAGGTGTAAGGGCGTGGAGTGGCACAGACGCCCGTGCTAATTGCTGGCTGAAGTTTGAGCAGATGTTTGAGACTGTAGAATAGATGATCAAGTTTACAGAACCAGGCTTTAAGCCATATTTATGACTGCAATGGCTGGGCAAGAGCAGGCCCAGGCACCTTGTCAACCCAGTTAAACAGCATCTTTTATCTACTATACATTAGATTATGAAGAGCAATGCTATCATCCACCACAATTTTATTCTGGTGACTTTAGCAATTACTGCATAGAACATGGGAGCACTGCCCCAGACTTTTCAGTTTTTTTGTGCCATATGATACATATTTTGAAATTTCACAAGCGGAAAGAACTGATGGTCCCTTCTGAAAATTAAAAAAGTTTTGTGTGGAATCTGGAAGGCTCCTTAAAATCCCATTCAATTGTGTAGTCCTCTTCTACTGTTTTCTTGGAGCCTTTATGAAAAACTGAATCTGCCACAAAGCTCCGAAAAGTGGTTCAGTGGAATCCATATCAGTAACTGGGTAAAAAGGTGCATCTCCAGAAAACTCACTCACCTGAGGACCTGCTATGATGCTTGTAGGACTGCAGATGAAGTGATAATCAGTAATATCCTTTCATCTTGAGTCTCTGGATCTAGAATAAATACCCAAATAAACTCATGGTTAGAGCTGAGAATATATAATGTATCTATAATTGCAAACTATTGACCAGTTATTTGTTCCAGGACAAAAAATGATGGTTAGAGATAGTAGAGCTAGAACCAAGCAGCAGGCACGAGTACGGAAACTGTGGACACAGGCACTGTAGAAGTGAAAAACCTCAGCAGTGGCCTGCTCCTTGTGTATGGAGGGATCCCAAAACGTTATCATCTTTGAAAATATAAGGAAGGCTTCATTGCTTCTTACTGCACTAGCTTCTTAACGTGCTGTGGAATATCCAACATTCCAAGTCGCTGCAGTTTTAGGGCTTCAGCCAGGCAAGAGACAGTCTTTGCTTGGATAGAGAAAAAATGGTGCATTCATGATCAAGTGTGTACAGCACAATTTTCCTGGTGAGATACAAGCAAGACATAGCGGGTGATCCAGGTGGCTTTTTAATTATTGTTCACCAGGCCATGTGCATTAACCCAGTTATGTCTATCACCATGTAAAAAAAAACCATCCTTGCCAAAAGCAGATTCCTTTCATTTTTCTAATCGGCACTTAAAAACAGACAGCAGGATTCTGATTGGTTGCTCTGGGCCATACAAACAACATTATTTCTTCAGTTGTTTTTTATATCCCAGTCCCAATAGATTTCTAGGACTGCATGCCTGGAATTGACTGGAACACTCTGTAATCAACAAGCACAGCTGTTAAAGATCCAGCTCTGTGTTCCACAAATCTGCTAAAAAATTCCCTTTCACATAGAACAAAATTGAATTGTAGAATGTGATTAATTGTGTGATCCAACAAAACCAGTGGAGGAATAAATATGTTTAAAGCATTCCTAAACTACTATCTTATTACTTACCTTATATTTTATAAAAGAACCCTACAAAAAACAATGCATTTGCGTAGAAGTAAACATATTGCTTTTCTGATGCCTAATTGTCTAGTTAGAAGCCATAAATGTTAAAGCTTTGCATGCATTGAACTGATTATATAACATGGAGTCTGTATGAACTTCCATAATTTCTATAAAATGACTCCCTTTAACGATTGCTTAAAGTGATATAAAAGTAAAAACATTTTAAGGTCATTTAAATGCTGAATAAATCACTTACAATGCATTCTGTTCCTCAATGTTTAAAAGTCTTAGCTTCCTGCAGAATCAGCTGGTCCCCTGGAGCCACCCTTCTGTGTGTTAGTAAGCTACGTGTGTCTCCAAAAATACACGGGTACAACTGAACAAGCCATGCCCTGCTTCCACTCCCCTTCTCCTTTATCCAAGCTAGTAAGGCCTTGTTCACACCAAACGCGTTCATTGAGCAGAGCAGAGCAGCTACAGACCGGATCAAAACTGCGTCCAATGTATTCCAATGGTATTTTGGTCTCTAGTTCACACCGCAGCGTTCAGTTCCAGAGCATGTAAAAAAAACTGCAGCATGCCCTATTTTACCTGCTCTGGAATGCATGCAAATGCATCAAAAATGCATGCAAACGCCCTGGAACGCACTGAAAAAAACATTTTAAACAAAAAAAGTAAAACTTTTTTTTTGTATTGCCAAAAACGGCACTGAACGCATCAAAAACGGGGCACAACCCCCTGCACTGCGTGTGCAGAAACTCATGCAGATGTGGTCTGAATTTGGTGTGAACAAGGCCTAAATGGACAGTTGCTGGAGACTGCTCTGTCCCTTGTGATCTTGTTCTCAACAGGAAGATCAGGGAGGCTGTGCTGATTGTTGAAGATGTTTGTTTACATTTTTGCCAAGCGCTTAGTCATGTTTCCAAACACTTTGAATTTCTGGATTCATTAGTCAAAAAAGTTTGATAGTTTAATACTACTTTAAAGATGAACTCCAGGCAAATAGCTAAATACACAGTTAAAGTGATATTAGTCAAAATGTTTTTAAAGGAGAACTATGGGGTCAGTGTTTTTCCCCATAGTTCTCGGGGTAACGGGAGGACACAAACTAGCGTCCTCCCGTTACCCTAAGCTCAGTATACCACGAGCTACAGCTCGCAGTATACTGAGACGCCGCACCTGGAGCGGATCCCGACGTAGATGACGGGATCCGCCCAGCTGCGTGAGTGACAGCTGGCTCTGCCTATCTAGAGGCAGAGCCAGCTGTACCCGCCCCCTCCCCCGTCCGTTCCGCCAGTCAGCGCTGGCAGATCGGAGAGGGGAATCCAGCCCTGACAGGATCGAGAGGGGAGGGAACCCGGTATGTGTTCCCTCACCTCCTGATCTACTGAGCCGACATGTGACAGTCTCATTGTCACAGGTCGGCTTAGAACTATGAGGTGAGTGGAAATCACTCAT